>NC_053160.1:54306974-54634974 GCF_016835505.1 Polypterus senegalus
TTCACTTAAGGACACATGTATCCATTAAATTTACATTTACATTTATTTGCTTGCTAGATGCTTTTATTCAAAGTGACTTACAGATAAACATAATCGAGTAACATTACGCTGGGGCCTCTTTGTTCAGCAAGTGTAATAGGACAGGTAACAAAAGCTGATTGCCACAAGTGAAAAGATGTAAGAAGTAATGAATTGATAATTGTAGATTACAAATGATAATGCAATTTAACTTAATCTAACAACAAGTTAAACAATATAAAATATCATGAAGCAAAGTCCCCGAAATTCAACTACACAGATATTCACAGAAGAGATTTTTTTTCAATTGCTTCTTAAATGCATTGAGGGACTTAGCAGTTCGGATGGAGGTGGGCAGCTTGTTCCACCAACTAGGAACTACACGGGAGAAGAGTCTGGACTGAGACTTGATACCACACAGAGGTGGCATCACCAGATGCTGCTCCCTGGCTGACCTGAGTGGCCAAGAAGAAGTATAGCATCTCCGTGTATGCAGGTGCTGACCCTCTTCCATTGTAAACTGCACAAAGAGACAAGGTATTTTTAAAATTCATGAAAAGCACTTCACTTCAGGATGCAATTTTATGTGACATATTAATGTATACCATAGCTGTGAAGAAATAACTTTGACTTGAAAAACACCAAATGTATCCTTTAATCCCAGAGTTAGTGGGAACCAGAACCTATCCTTTAAGACCTGGGTGCAAATCTGAAACCAGAGCACTACTCCTTTGGAGGACACACATCTGGGTGTCTATGAGCTGCCATTTAATCAAACCCACATATTGGATAAGCTGGAGAAACCTGAGGAGAAAACTCCATACAGGCATTGTCAGGACTCTGGTGCATGAAAACAGACATGCACACTGCTGTACCGCCATAAAACTGTTTCCGGTATCAACACGTATATGTCTTGTTTGTTATGACTTTCATATCTTTAATAAGAGCAAAGTACTTTTTAAATTTGTAGCCTTACCTTATTGAATTCACTTAAATGGAATTAATTAAATCTGCACTATGAGATCTAATCTGTGGCTTCTTGTGCTGTTGCTTTGCTGTAATACCAACTATTTGGTAGGTTTTCTTCTGTCTTAAGCAAAATAGAGAAATTGTTTGATGAATACTAAATCACGATCTAAATAAATACATATAGTAAGTGGAATTTAGATCCCAATATTATTCTGCATGTGTTGTGGTAGTTTAATATCCAAAAGTCAAACTCAAACCTCCAAGAAAGTCACTTAGATAAATTCAGCATCACACCATCTTCAGCTTTTTTCTCTCAAAAATTTATCAGAATCTCTTGTTTGTTGATTTGCAACATGTTTGATTTAAGGTTTTTCTTGGTGATAATATGTTCTATTCCTAATTCAGGTACTGTGGAGGTCAAACAGCAAAAATCAGTTTTTGATTTTTCTTATACTGTTTAATTTTTTCCTTTGGGCTCTTTTAATATTAAAATAAGAAGCTGCATAGAAATCTGAAGCAAGGTATTCAAAAAGAGTTACCAGGTAAGATCTATACGTCTAAGCAAAAAAAGCTATATGTTGCTCTACATTCCAGAAATAGTCTGTAGCATTGGAAACATTGACATGCATTGTATCTGGCTATTTATTTCCAAATCCCCATTTCATACTTACAGTATAGTACTGTCTCAGAGCTGTGAAATTCAGTTTAGTTTTGATGAGTTTTTGTGAGTCTACAAGGCAGGAAGGAATCAACCCCATTCTATTAGTCTCACATTCTCTCAAACCCAAATTCCCAAAAAGGGGCCAGTCAAGAATCACCAATTAATCTAACATGCATGGCTTTGGGATATGAGAAGAAAGGAGGAAAGTCAAGTCAAGTTGGGAACCATACACTGGTACAGTGTGCTGCCACACCCACCACACAACCAAACAACTCGGGATCCTGGTTGGCACCCCCCCAGGCAGACACATGGTCCAGTCCCACCCTCGGGAAATGACCCTCAATCTGCCTCAGCCAGGTGTTACATGGGCGACCCCTTGGCCTGGTCCAGCTACTCGAGTCCCGAACATTGAGGATCCTATGAGCTGGATCACTCTCGGGGAAACATGCCACATGACCATAGTGCTCTAACTGACGCTCCTTCACAATGCAGGCAACTGCTCATTCAAAACAAAGTCAAAACCAACGGTACTCAAGGATTTTACGGACAGACACAGTATCAAAGGAGTCCAGACTTCGTCTCAGGTCACTGGATAGCGTCCATGTCTCGCAACCATATAGCAAGACAAGAAGCAGCAGGACTCTAAAGACTTGGACCTTCATCTTTTTGCATAGATATTAGGAACGCCACACACCCCTTTCCAGCGACCTCATGACCCCCCATGCTCTCCCAATCCGTCTACTGACTTCATAGGAAGAGTCACCAGAGACATGAATGTTACTGCCAAGGTAAGTAAACCTCTCGACAAAACCTGACGAAAAACAAACACAAACACAGAAAACAAACAAATTCCGCACAGACAGTAACTGGGAGCAGGGATCACACCCAAGATGCTGAATCTATGAAGTGGCAATGCTAACCACAATGAAATCAGAATACATAGTTTAAGAGAGAGGAGCTGGGAGAGAAAGGTTAAGAACAGAGTGAAAATGAAAATGATGTTAAAAATATCAGCTTGAGATTATTAAAAGGCCAGTGAATTATTAGGTAAGGCAAGTCTGTGTCTGACGGGAATAATTTGTCTTTAAATTGCTAATGAAATCACTGATGCGTAGAACCCTGGAAGATTATTGTATATGTAAAAGCACATTTAAAAATATACATCATTGAAAACAAATATTTAATAGGGTTTCTGGAGAAATGAGCCTAAAGCAATTATCTGGCCCCATAATCCTGAGAAGCTGCAACAATGCAAAGGAAAAACCATTCCAGATCCTGGGAGACCCCACGCAGATTGGTTTTTAGTCCCAGGGGGTTAGTTAGATGTCAAGTTGAAAGTGAATCCTGCTTCAAAACAGACAACCATCCAAAAGCGAGAAAGGAATGAGGAGCCTCAGTAATATGCCAATAAAGATAGAATATGATTCCATCTTAAGACTTGTACAATTAAAATGTCAATCAAATTCTTCACTGAAGGAAATTTCTGAATCAGTCCACAATGTTCACTGTAAATGAAGTGAATATCATTAATCGCTAAATGAAAGCATAGTCTTCTAGGCATATATGAAGGATGCAAAGTTCTAACAGGGTCCTGTTAATAACAAGCTGTATCCTTAGGCAGAGCGGGTGACCAACAAATGTTATTTGATTTACTATTGAGAATTGTTTCTGTCTGGGACTTTCGTTTCTGAAAAACAAACCTGATATAACTTTTCAGAGCTCTTCACCATCCCGCACTTGTTTTATGGTATCTACAACTGACCGGAGTATTAGTGTGTTGCTACATTTTCAGATAAAATAATTAATTCTAGTAATTGGTGAGCTTTGAATTATATAGCACTTTCTTATGAGAATAATTCAGATTAAGAAAAGTGATTGTCTAGGCTATTTTAGTCTTATAGGTATGAAATGCGATACACTTAAAAACCATAATACCCCCCACTTGCTAGGACTGTGTTAGAGTTCTTTTTGCTTTTTCCTGTTGTCCAAAAAACATTATTGACTTTTATTTTCATATTGCATTGTTAGAACAGTGACATCATTTTCTTCTGTGGTTGTTTATTAGGGCATTGCCATTTTGTGTCTCCAGTCATTTATTGTTATGATTGCTGAGAGAATCTCAAAACTGTAATTTAGGCTATGCTTCCAAAAACTAGTCCTCAATGAACAAGCAGGGCCTAGAATTAAGGATCAGCCTGGTCCCCAAGTTCAAGAAGCAGACTTCATGGCTTTGCAGGTCACAGCTGAAAAAAAATCAGTAAACCTTCACAAAGGGAGAGGGAAACCATGAAAGTCCTGTGGCGCAAGTAAGGAAAACAATGTCCTTTTAAATACTAGGATTTATTAAGCAAAAAGTCAAAAACAAGAATAAAATGAAATCAAAATGGTTGGCCAAATGGCAGCCTAAAGGCAAACATATCCAGCAATCATATTTCAAAACCAGAACAATAAATCAAAAACCAGAAATTTAAAAAGTACTTCTGCGGTGGGCTGGCCCCCTGCCCGGGGTTTGTTCCTGCCTTACGCCCTGTGTTGGCTGGGATTGGCTCCAGCAGACCCCCGTGACCCTGTGTTAGGATATAGCAGGTTGGATAATGACTGACTAACTGACTGACTGACTGAATAAAAAGTACTTACAAGTGATGAAATCCAAAATTCAAGAGATGGACAAACATTAGGCGTTTCTCTAATGGCACAGTGCTAGAAGTGAGGGTACCTTCACATGTGGACTTTGTTGGTCTGGGTAGCAGCCTCCATGACCCAAAGTCCAACTATGGGGTACATTTTTCTTCACATTTGTTGGACCTAGTGTTACTTGATTCCCCTCAGTGAGTACAGGGATCACTTCACATTACGTTGCCTTTTGCTTTCCTATACTGGAAATGCTCACCTGTATGGCCGAGTCCATTCCAGACAGCAATCCCACATCCAAAAGCCTTAAATATTTGTCGAGGGGTCTTCAACTTCATTCACTGGAGCCTTTTAGGCCCTCAACACGGACTGAAGTGCTGTCTCTGGTTTTAAAAGCTCTCACAGTTCCTGGACGTCAGTTTGGCTTGGGGTGTCTAACTTGGGGCGGATCTTTGGGAATCTCTGTCCCATCTCCACAAATCTGGTCTAGTGCATGTGCAGTTGGGTTTTCTTTTGTTCTGTTTCACTGTGGGAAAATGAGTTCGGAAGTCCTTTTTTAGGGACAGTCTGTTCTGTCTTAAAAAATTTTAGTGACAGAAATCAGACACAACTTCCAAGACATCTTTTCTTCCTGTTAAAAAGCAGAGTCGCTTACCCCTGCCTTTTGGAGTTTTCTGGTCGGAGACCAGTCCTTAAATCAATAATGCTGACTTCAAGAGAGCCATTCACACTAGTTATGCTAAGATTAAGGCTGAGCTGAAACAGTATTGTAAGGAAGAATGGTCCATAATTCACCCTGAACTTTGTGCAGGTCTGATTTCTGCAGTTTCCGGAAGCACTTGTTAGAAGTTATTGCTGCCAAAGGAGGTTCGACCAGTTATTAAATCCAAGGGTTTATTTACTTTTTTGACTGCACACTGAATGTTTAATAGGTGAGTTCAATAATAACATGTAAAATTATAATTGTGTTTGTCTATACTTGTGACTTATATAAAGATCAGATCACATTTTATGATTGATCAATTAATGAAGAAAATCAGGTAATTCCAGAGGCAAGTGGTTCACATACTTTTTGTTGTCACTGTAAATTACAAAATTATACAAAAAGACAATAGAATAAATAAATAGAAATGACACTTGAGTCAAGAGTGAGAGCCTGCTCATAACATAACAGTTATGATTTTGCTATGAAGTTATGAAGTGCCATATGACCTGTGATATCACAGCAGTCATGATGTAATATATGGATACTGACTTTAAGAGGAGTGTAAACTTTAAGATCACATTGTGTCAACAACTTGTGTACAGCAAAAGGAAAGCATCTAGGGATATTTCTGATTAAAAAAATGTGTTTTTTGACTTTTAGATCTGGTTAGTGTTTTAATTTTGTAAAGATCTTGAGACTTCACGTATAACAGACCCTTTCTACTATATTAACCCCTCTTATTCATCTTGCATACAATAGACTTTTGCCAGCCGCAATGGCATTAATTGAATTGGAAATTCATATATAATAATAAAATTTTGGAGATAAAGAATTCTTGTTGTGCACAGGTGTTTGGAAAAATAAGTTCTTACTCCTACATCTAACCTATCCGCCTCAATGCTAATCTTGACATTTTAAAATTAGTTTATAATTTAGTAGTCTAATTAATTTTTCTTCTTCATTCATTCCATTCTTCTCAGAATGCCTTATTCCAATACAATGATGTGTACGGTAGGAACTAACCTTGGATGGGCTACCACAGAGTTCACTTGCTCATATGGAGACAATTAGGAGTCACCAGCTCCTTCAGGCTGGTAGAACCAAAGTACATGACGTCCAGTCTCTGAATGTGAATATTTTGATATGTCTGAGGTTTTTTTTCTCTGTTTTACTTTCTTGAAATTTTACTTGTTAATGTTTCTCTTTAATTTCTGATATATTAGTGTTTCTTTAGATGTTTTGTGTCTGTTACTGTGATCTGGCAGTTTCTAGTATTTAAAGAAAGTCTGGTTGATCCTATTTGGAACAGTATGATAAATAAAGATCTCACTTTCAACAACTTCTAAAGGAAGTTATAAAATGAAGAGTTTAATGTTTAGACTGAGTTTTGCTTTGCCCTTTTCACAATTGTTCGCCTAATCGTTTGACCTCTGCCTATTTACCATTTATAATTCCTGCGTTAGTAATTCCAAATCTCTGCCACTCAGTTCTTGAGATATTGAATATCATTCACATTTTAAAAACATGTTTGCTGATTAACCCAAGTCTTCAGAGCTGAAAAACAGCTGTGTAAACCATTGCTTTACAATGCCATCCACAACATTTCTGGCCATCTAATGTTTTCACATTTTTAGCAGAAGCTGCAGCTCCTGTGACCTTGAATCAGATTAAGTGGGTTCTAAAACTCCCAGCTTGTTTTGCTTGCCGACCCCCTACAGCAACCCGGGGTGTGCAAGGCGCCAGCCACTTTGCGTTTCTGCTGCTTGCATTGTGAAGAGGGGGGCTGAACGCATGCTAAGAAGATGCAGTCGCTCCTCCGAAACCTCCTTTTAAACGTTGATACAATAGGAAACAAATACATTTTTACTCTTTGCTTGATCAGCTGTTGGTTTGCTGCTGCTGCTGCTGCTGTGCTGAGTGATCTGCATGTCGTGCAGCGCTTCAAACATTTAAAAGCCTGTACTGCAGCTGTCCTTTTGTCTCACTGTCTTGTCTCGCGGGACGTTAAAGTGTCTCTGAGAAAATCACGTCTCGTCTCATTCCAAGCCTTTCAAGATTTTTTTTATAATAGAGTGATATTCATCTTTTTCATTTTCTGGAATTTTCAACTAAATTAATAAGAGTATGCTGTTGCTGCACAGGGTACCTGTTAAATCCCACATACTGTATAAATAATGCTACAACTGACACATTCAGTATACCACTTATGGCCATTCACTCAAGAATAAATTCACCAGCTATTATTAAAGACCTATCAATGCAACATTCAGCCATGGAGGGAGCAAAATCAGAAAAAATCTCAGAAGCTGAAATCTATGATGGCCATCTCCTGAATTGTAAGAATTTTTTCTAACAATCATCCAAAGCCCATGCCCATGCACACACTGCAAAGAGTAATTATGACTTAGACTTTAAAAAGGTCATGCTATATGCCACGAGAAGGCAGGAAAAACAAATGGCACCCTGAGTAATTACTTTCTTTGGTACCATTCAAATAAATACACCCCATGTTTTCATGTGGTCATTCAGGTTATTTAAATTTAATGCTTCAGGTCTTGACCAAGTTGGCAGTCACTTTAAACTAATCTTCTCAATGACTACCCATTGAGATGACTATATTACATTGATCAAAATAATTTCATATCATGTTAAACTTGACCAAAAGCTGCAATAACAACATGCAACTGGTTATATTATTGCAACTATATTAATAGCATACTGTACCTGTATGAAATTTAGTAAAATATGTAGCAAATATCACTGCTTATGCATTTATTCTAAATTGCCTTAGTTTATGGTTTTCCAAACAGCGATTATTTTGAAAGGTGTATTTAGTTTTCTTTAAATAAGAACACATTTTCCTCTGGATGGCACAGTGGTAGCTCTGTGGCCTCATAGTAAGGAGACCTGGGTTCATGTCCTGGGTTCTCCCTGCGTGGAGTTTACATGTTCTCCCTGCGTCTGCTTGGGTTTCTTCTGGGTTCTCCAGTTTCATCCCACAATCTAAAGACATGCAGCTTAGGTTGACTGGCCATACTAAATTGACCTTTGTGTGTGTATGTTTTCCCTGTGATGGAGACTGGTGCACTGTCCCGATTTGTTCCTGCCTTGTGCCCTATGCTAGCTGGGATAAGCTCCATCACACCCTTTGACCCTCTTAAGGAGTAAACAGATGAGAAAACGACTGAATGACCTTTTACTTTGATACTGTGCTTTGTTACTGGCCTAGACATCCAAATTCGTTGACCAGCTTGTATTGAAACTGACTAGACAGAAAGGTGCATTGTGGGGCTGGTTGTACTGACAAGGATCCAAATCCTGGGAATATCTTGAATGGTCCTTGCCAGAAACCATATTGTATTAAAGGGGGATGCTTTAGTTACATGAGATTATATTTAACTGATAAACAATATATGATTGTGAATTTTCAATGAATGTATTAGAGCATAAAGTTAACTATCCATCCATCCATCCATTTTCTAACCCGCTGAATCCGAACACAGGGTCACGGGGGTCTGCTGGAGCCAATCCCAGCCAACACAGGGCACAAGGCAGGAACCAATCCTGGGCAAGGTGCCAACCCACCGCAGGACACACACAAACACACCCACACACCAAGCACACACTAGGGCCAATTTAGAATCACCAATCCACCTAACCTGCATGTCTTTGGATTGTGGGAGGAAACTAAGTTAACTATGTGGCACTAATAAATTAGTAATAAAGCTGTTAGGCATGGAGTCTATATGACACTCATTATGAAAGGCCCTTTATTTCATTTCTATCCTAAAATAGCAACTTTAAGCTTTTCTCTAACACAAAATGTTTTCAACATGTAAAAACATGCAAAAGAATATAAAAAGCAAAATTGCAACATTAATTTGTGGAAGACTTACCGTTTTTGTTATTGTATAAAATGGGATTTGAGGATTACACTTTGCCTTGTTCTCCAGTGTTTTTAGTGGATCACTACTGAAATTTCTTATAGCGCTTACAGATTGTCATTTAATGTTAACACCACAATGACAAACATAATGTATACAGTGGTGGATAATCGATTAATTAATATATTTTTGTACAAATGACTAACAAACAGGGATGCAATGTGCACAGCTAATCAGAAGCTATTAATCAGGGTATGCTAGACTGAAGCAGCTATTCTATAAGTTGATTTAAAAGTTGAAACCAAAGGAGCATCTCTTATATAAGTAGGCAAATCATTTCACAGTTTTGCAGTCATGTAGCTAAAAGTTCAACTTCCTACTATTGTTTTTTAACCCTTTTTAATCATTAGAAGATTGGCATCTTGAGATCATAATTGTGCGCTCTGGTTTGTGAGTAATGATAAGTTCAAATAGTTAATTAGGACCTATTCTCATTAAAAGCTTTATGTATAAAATGAAATTTAAAAAAAAATTAAAAACACTATTGAATCATTTTAATCATCTTTAAAATGCTACCAATCACAAGGTTCAGATGCTTTTCCTTCCTGTAGAGTGTGCTGCAGCATCTTTAGAGCAGCGGCCCCCCGCATGCTTTACTGTGCCTTAATAAGTCTAGTTTAACAAGTGCTTTGACATATGTGATATCATATTAATTAGTTTGAACTGTAAAACTGTGATTCAACCTCATTTTATCATCAAACCATCTTACATTATGAGTGCTATTATGCTAAATGTGAGAATTAACATAAAAATAATAGCTGCATTTGCATTGCATACAAATTTGTCATGGCTGATACCTACATTTTCCCCATTGGAACACAAACATGTGGAAATCAGAAGGGTAATGTTGCCAATCACAGAGGGAATTTTGGCTGCTTTTCTAGGACTAGCTTACAGATTTTTTTTGAATGCAGTTTGGCAAGAAATAGAATTAGAACCATTTGTCAGCAGCACAGAGAGATGCCCAATGGTTGCTGTATTCACGTATCGATGATCTGACCAAATATTTTCTGTTAATTCAGTTGGAACACCATTTAACAATAATTATCCACACCCTACTGTTAAGACAGACAGATAGATAGATAGATAGATAGATAGATAGATAGATAGATAGATAGATAGATAGATAGATAGATAGATAGATACCGTATATCTTCTAGTAGTGGCCGGCTACTTATTGACGCCTGTTTTCAATAAACGCCGGGTTTGAAGAGATGTCGCGACAAATAGACGCCGGTCTCTAATAGTAGCTGGTCTCCTTTAACCGCCGGTCTGTAGTAAACGCCGCTCTCCAATGACCCACCACCTTTTTCGTATGCTAATCCTCTTTTCGTACCACCTGGGCTACCGCCCTCCTGCAGTGAACCATACGGTAAGTACCTTTTCGTGTCAAAAATGTTTTGTCATCGGATGCTATCGAGGAAGCGAGAAAGTCAAAAAGAAATTTCTTTGTGTACATTTTGCCCTTTCGTCTCCACGTCAATCATAACCCCACAGGGAGGGCAGAGGTGGCTGGAAGAACATGAAAATGCCATCTTCGACACGTTAATCCTGATAAAACTGATTAATGCACGACAACAAGCAATGGGAGTACCTGTATTGCCATCACAAGAAGAGGAAGATGAAGAAGAACTCGCAAATAACGAAGCAATCATTACCTATTCAGACGACGAGTAGATGGTAAGTACTGTACTTTATTGTATCTTATCCAGTCCCATGTCGTAATGTATACGTATATGCGTGAGTTTGGAGCTTATTGCATTTCCTTATGTTCCGCAGGGGACTTGTCGGGCTGATGAGCGATTTCGTGTGAAATTCGGACTGGTGCAGGCCAGTGCTGGTGGCATCATTGGCAAGAAAGTTGACGTCTACTGTACCTGTTTTTCATGCTTACGGTAGTACCGTACTGTATACTGCTTTAATAAGACTGTACTGCTGTACTGATAATTTCATTAAATCCTGAAATGTTCATCCGGTGTTGTTGCCTACATTTTGTGACCGTAAATACAGTACCATACCGTATTTTACTGCCAGATGAGCCCCGTTTACCCATCACCATTCTGTCTGCGAGGTGAATAATAGCCGGTCTCCAACAACCGCCGGTCTCTTTTAAATGCCGGGCCATCCGAATAAGTTTTTGAATAAACTCCGGGGCTACTATTGGAAGATATACGGTAGATAGATAGATAGATAGATAGATAGATAGATAGATAGATAGATAGATAGATAGATAGATAGATAGATAGATAGATAGAAGCTGCTCCTCTGTCTGGAGATGATACTGTTGAGTGGATGCAGTGGATTCTCCATGATTGACAGGAGCCTGCTCAGCGCCCTTCGCTCTGCCACAGATGTCGAACTGTCCAGCTCCATTCCTACAATAGAGCCTGCCTTCCTCACCAGTTTGTCCAGGTGTTAGGCATCCCTCTTCTTTATGTTGCCTCCCCAGCACACTACTGCGTAGAAGAGGGCACTCTTAATAATAATAATAATTATTAATTATAAGCTGCATGGCAACAACTCTTGGGGGAATAGGAAATTAAAACGTAAACTATCTCACTTTCAGTTAAGACTATAAAATGACATCAAAAACTCAGAATCAGTGTCTCCATGATGGGACAGTTAACTTCGTAAGCTGGAATGTTAAAGGCCTGAATCACGAATTAAAGAGAAAGAAAGTACTTTCTCACCTAACAGGTCTAAATGCTAAAATAGTATTTTTACAGGAAACCCACTTACTAAGTAAGGATCAGTTCCGGCTGCAAAAAGACTGGACTGGCCAAATGTTCCATTCTAGTTTTACAAAGAAAACTAGAGGGGTGGGAATTCTCATACATAGAACAGTACCATTTGTAGCATCAGATGTAGTATTGGATCCTGAAGGGAGATATGTGATGGTCATGGGAGACTTATCTAACTGTAAAATGATTTTGATAAATGTTTATGCACCTAATGTTGATGATAAGGAATTTATACAAAATTTATTTGCATCCATTCCCAATCTGAACACTCATAAACTTATAATGGCTGGGGACTTTAATTGTGTTCTAAATCCACTTTTAGATAAGACTTCCTCCACAGGGGAACGCAACTAACACCGCAAAGATAATTACAAAGTTTATAACTGATCACAACTTATCAGATCCCTGGAGGTTTTAAACCCAAATTCAAGAACATATTCTTTCTACTCACCAGTACATCATTGCTACTCAAGGATTGATTACTTCTTTATAGATAATAACTTCTTGCCTAAGATTAAATCTTGTAAATACGATGCTATTGTTATTTCAGACCATGCTCCGATGATCTTGGAGCTGAAATTACTAAGCCCCATACACTCACCCCAGAGATGGCTCAATCCGCTTCTATTAGCTGACGAGAATTGTACTGAATTTATATCCAAACAAATCGAATTCTTTCTAGAGACAAATACATCCCCTGAGATCTCTGCAGGAATACTCTGGGAAACTCTTAAGGCCTTCTTAAGAGGACAGATTATCTCATATCTTTCCCACAGAAATAAATCCGCAAGAAAGTAGCAGAGATAAAAAGTAAATTACTAAAATAGATGAAGAACATGCCAGACTACCAAGCGAGACTCTACATAAGAGGAGGCAGGCTCTACATTCAGAATTAAACCTCTTGACAACTAAAGAAACCGAACAACTAATTTACAAATCCAGACATCATTATTATGAACATGGAGAGAAAGCTAATAAGCTTTTAGCAACAAATTCACAAGCAAGATGTATAACGCAATCTCGTAATTACTAACACGAATGGAGATAAAATCATCGAACACAAAAATATAATGTACACTTTTAGAGACTACTATAAATCCCTATATACTACTGAGTTTAAAGAAGACAATATACAATCTAATGCATTTCTGGATAAATTACAGATACCACAAATTGACGCTTTTAGTGTGGAGGAACTCGATAAACCTCTGTCATTATCAGAATTACTGGATGCTATAAAGTCACTCCAAGGTGGAAAAGCAGCAGGCCCTGACGGCTACCCTGCAGAGTTTTACAAGAAATTCTCCGCTCAGCTAGCTCCCTCCTATTAGCAACATTTACAGAAGCCAGAGATAACCAATCTCTTCCACAAACCTTTCGCCAAGCACTAATCACTGTCTTTCCAAAACAAAATAAGGACTTATTACAATGTGCATCATACAGACCAATTTCACTTCTGAATAACGACGTTAAAATACTCTCTAAAATCATAGCTAGAAGGATGGAGAAAGTGCTCCCTCAGTAATATCACAAGACCAAACTGGATTTATTAGGGGCCGACACTTATCTTCAAATCTTCGACGCCTGTTTAATGTAATATACTCACCAACTAAATCAAACACCCCAGAAATATTATTATCATTGGATGCAGAAAAAGCATTCGACATGATTGAATGGAAATACCTTTTACTATTTTGGAGAAGTTTGGGTTTGGCCCAACATTTGTGCATGGATTAAATTACTGTATACTAACCCAGAAGCTTCAGTTTGCATCAATAACATTTGCTCAGACTACTTTAAACTAGAACGTGGCACAAGACAAGGATGCCCTTTGTCACCACTGCTGTTTGCAATTGCCATTGAACCACTGGCAATACATTGTCGAAATACTGATCAGATAAAGGGGATTAGCAGAGAAGGACTGGAACAGAAAATCTCATTATATGCAGATGACATGGTACTGTATATATCGGACCCAGAAAATTCTGTGCCTGCAGTCTTAGCAGCACTCACAGAATTTCAAAAGCTCTCTGGTCTCAGAATTAATCTGAATAAAAGTGTACTCTTTCCGTGAATTCGCAAGCATATAATATTAGATTAGACACCCTTCCTTTTATCATTGCAGAACAGTTTAAATACCTCGGGTAAACATCACAAGTAAACATAAAGCTCTTTATCAACAAAATTTCACTGCCTGCATGGAAAAAATTAAACAAGACTTGCATAGATGGTCAACCCTTCATCTCACACTAGCTGGAAGAATTAACACTGTTAAGATGAATATTCTTCCTAAGCTCCTTTTTTTATTTCAAAACATACCAATATACATTAATAAATCGTTCTTTAAGCAATTAGATTCAACAATAACCTCATTTATTTGGAATTCTAAACATCCACGCATCAAAAGAGCGACCCTACAAAGACAAAAGGCAGAAGGTGGCATGGCTCTACCTAACTTCCAGTTTTATTACTGGGCAAATATACAGTCGATAAGAACCTGGACACAAATAGAAGAACATACACAGGCATGGACCGCAATAGAAGTAAAATCCTGCAGTACTTCTTTGTATTCCTTGCTTGTGCTCCAATAAACACACGCTATCGGCAATACACTAATAACCCAATTGTGCTCCACTCACTTAGAATCTGGAACCAATGTAGAAAGCATTTTAAGACGGAGAAGCTTCTTTCTGTGGCACCCTGCAAAAGAACCACCTCTTTCAACCCTCACAAACATATGCAGTTTTAATATCTGGAAAAATTTGGAATTAACTTGCTTAGAGATCTTTATATAGACAACGCCTTTGCATCCTATGAACAATTACATTCCAAATTTAACATTCCAGCTACAAATTTCTTTCACTATCTTCAAATCAGGAACTTTGTTAAACAGAACCTTCCAGATTTTCCTCATCTTGCACCCTCATCCACGCTGGAAAAATTATTGCTCAATTTCAAGGAGTTAGACTCCATCTCTACAATATATAAAATCCTTTTACAATCCCTTCCTTTCAAAGATCCAAGAGGACACTGGGAAAATGACCTCTCAATTAATATATCAGAAAAGGAGTGGAAAGTAGCAATGCAGAGAATTCACTCAAGCTCCATATGCGCAAAGCATACAATTATACAACTCAAAATTATATATCGAGCACATCTGTCTCGACTAAAACTCTCCAAAATGTTTCCAGGGCATGATCCAACCTGCGAACGTTGCAACCAAGCCCCAGCCTCACTGGGTCACATGTTCTGGGCCTGCACCAAATTAACATTATTCTGGACAAAAATTTTAATTACCTCTCAGACAGTCTTGGACTCACAATCCCTCCTAACCCATTAACAGCTGTGTTTGGGGTTCTTCCAGAGGGTCTTAAAGTGGAGAAAGACAAACAAATTGTGATTGCATTCACTACACTGTTGGCACGCAGACTTATTCTGATAAACTGGAAGAACCCAAACTCTCCTCTTTAAGTCAGTGGGAAACTGATGTGTTATATTATTTAAAATTGGAAAAATCAAATACTCAGTTAGAGGATCTGTGCAGACTTTTTCAAAACATGGCAGGATCTAATCAGTAATATTTTGAAATGAGTTTATAAAGCACAGAGAATTTGTTGATTTAGGTATTTTTTACAAGCCTTAAATTTTACACCATTTGGCTTGCTCTCTCTCTCAAGGGTGGGGATCGATCTGTTCTTAGCATAATTCTTTTTTTTTTGTAAAACTTGATTACTATGTATTGATTATAATAAAATTAATAAATAAAAAAAAAAAAAAAAAAAGAAGAGGGCACTTGCCACAACCATCTGAGAGAACAGCTGCAGCATCTTATTGCAGATGTTGAAAGACGCCAGCCTTCTAAGGGAGTATAGTCGGCTCTGTCCTGTCTTGCACAGAGCATCAGTATTGGCAGTCCAGTCCAATTTATCATCCAGTTGCACTCCCAAGAATTTATAGGTCTGCACCCTCTGCACACAGTCACTTCTGATAATCACGCGGTCCAGGAGTGGCCTGGGTATCCTAAAATCCACCACCAGCTCCTTGGTTTCGCTGCTGTTCAGGTGTAAGTGGTTTGAGTTGCACCATTTAACAAAGTCCTTGATTAGGTTCCTATTCTCTTCCTCCTGCCCACTCCTGATGCAGCCCACGATAGCAGTGTTGTCAGCGAATTTTTGCACGTGGCACGACTCCGAGTTGTATTGGAAGTCCGATGTAAATAGGCTCAACAGGACCGGGGAAAGCACAGTCCCCTGCGGCGCTCCTGTGCTGCTGACCACAATGTCAGACCTGCAGTTCCCGAGACGCACATACTGAGGTCTGTCTGTAAGATAGTCCACGATCCATGCCACCAGGTATGTTTCTACTCCCATCTCTGTCAAGGGACCTCAAGGTTACTATTATGGAAGGTAATTTAGAGCACGGATGCCGTGAATGTAAGAGCTGTAATAAATAAAGTTCCCCTGCATACTTTAAAAGAAAATCTCGCCATCATTTCATTTTTCACATTTTGTGAAAATAAGACATGGTGTCAGAATAGAGGACAGTCATGGATTTTGTTGGAGTTCCCTCGCCATGAATTGACTGGGATTCTCTTAACCTACCGGGAGAATGGAAAAAGTTCAGACAGCACGTGGAGCTCATGTTTTCTGGCCCGAGATGAGAGTGAGAAATGCAGCTACCTGCTCCTTTGGACTAGGGAAAAAGGAACAGACATTTTTAACACATGGACTCTCACCCAGGAGGAAGCCAAGGTACTGAAAACTTATTATGACCGTTTTGAGGCGTTTGTCATGCCTAGGATGAATGCGATATTTGTGAGAAACAAGTTTAATGAGAAGACGCAGGGTATAAACGAGACTTTTGATCACTTTGTAACGGAGTTAAAATTGCTGGTGAAAGACTGTGCTTATGCAAACGAAGATGAGATGGTCAGGGATAGAATAGTGTTTGGCACAAACTCAGCGAAACTGCAACAGAAACTTTTAAGTGCCGGGTCTGAGCTAACATTAAATAAAGCTGTGGACATCGCAAGATCGCACGAGATAGCACAACCACAGCTATAACCTTGGATGCATATACTCCGAGCGGCTCACGTGAACTGACTGTGAACGCAGTATGCAGAAAACAAGCAAAGAGCTCCAAAGAGCGCTGATCAAAAAATGCATTACACAATTGAGAAGGCAGCAAAAGATTATGAAGCGAGTGACGCATGCAAGCATATTCATAAGTGCAGCTACTGTGGAAACAAAGCACACAGTGTAAAAAGTCAATGTCCAGCTAAAGGAAGACAGTGTAAAAAATGTGGTAAATTGAACCACTTCGCTAAAGTTTGCAGGACTGGGAAAGGTAAACCCGTGCATGCAGTGTGTGATGTCTCAGATAAAGAGGAAGATGAGCTGTTTATTGATGCAGTAAAAAAGGAACAACCCTCAGAAGCTGAACAAGCCTTTGTAGACATATCCGAGTCCAGTTCAGGGCGGAAAAGGAGCAGTACAGGAGAAAACTGGAGCAAAAGTTGCAGAATAACAGCATGAATGAAGTGTGGGATGGGATGAAGATCATCACTGGTAGCAGGTCGAAGCGGGGTGCCTCCATCGAGAGAGACAGGGAGAAAGCAAACCTGATGAACAACTTTTTTAGCAGGATTGACCACCCTAACCCACTCTCACTCTCACCTCAGAGTATTGCATCCTCCACCCATCTTTCTGTTGATACCAGCATAGGAGAGAGTTTTTTCCCCCACCCACAATTACAGCAGCCCAGGTAAGCAGAGAGCTGAGGAGCAAGCAAAGCAGTGGGTCCAGATGGAGTATCGCCATGACTGTTTGCTGGAGCTGGGGAGTCCTCCACAGCGCATCTTCAACCTGAGCCTGGAACAGGGGAGAGTCCCAAGGCTTTGGAAAACATCTTGCATCACCCTAGTCCCAAAGGTATCATGTCCTAGTGAGCTGAATGACTAAAGGCCTGTTGTCCTGACATCACATGTGATGAAGACCATGGAGGCTGCTGCTTCGCCACCTGAGGCCACAGGTCTGCCACGCCCTTGACCCTTTGCAGTTCGCATACCAGGAGAAGGTGGGAGTGGAGGATACCATCATCTACAGTACATGCTACACGATCCCTCTCCCACTTGAACAGAGGCAGTGGTGCAGTAAGAATTATGTTTCTGGACTTCTCTAGCACCTTCAACACCATCCAACCTCTGCTCCTCAGGGAAAAGCTGACAGAGATGGAAGTAGATTCATACCTGGTAGCATGGATCGTGGACTATCTTAAAGGCAGACCTCAGTATGTATGTCTCTGGAAATGCAGTTCTGACATTATGGTCAGCAACACAGGAGTGCCGCAGGGTACTGTACTTTCTCTGGTCCTGTTCAGCCTATATACATCAGACTTCCAATATGACTTGGAGTCCTGCCACGTGCAAAAGTTCGCTGATGACACTGCTATCGTGGGCTGCATCAGGAGTGGGCAGGAGGAGGAGTATAGGAAACTAATCAAGGACTTTGTTAAATGGTGCAACTCAAACCACCTACAACTGAACACCAGCAAAACCAAGGAGATGGTGGTGGATTTTAGTAGGCCCAGGCCCCTCCTGGACCCTGTGATCATCAGAGGTGACTGTGTGCAGACCTATAAATACCTGGGAGTGCAGCTGGGTGATAAATTGGACTGGACTGCCAATACTGATGCTCTGTGTAAGAAAGGACAGAGCCGACTATACTCCCTTAGAAGGCTGGCATCCTTCAACACCTGCAATAAAATACTGCAGATGTTCTATCCGACAATTGTGGCGAGCGCCCTCTTCTACACGGTGGTGTGCTGGGGAGGCAGCATAAAGAAAAGGGACGCCTCACACCTGGACAAACTGGTGAGGAAGGCAGGCTCTATTGTAGACATGGAGCTGGACAGTTTGACATCTGTGGCAGAGCGATGGGCACTGAGCAGGCTCCTGTCAATAATGGAAAATCCACTGCATCCACTGCACAGTATCATCTCCAGATTGAGGAGCAGCTTCAGCGACAAACTGCTCTCACTGTCCTGCTCCACTGACAGACTGAGGAGATCGTTCCTCCCCCCCACTATGCGACTCTTCAATTCCACCCGGGGGGGCTAAACATTAACTTTATACTATGATATTGACTGTTATACCTGCCTCGCACTCTCCACCTTGCATTTTTTAATTTGCACTGCACTTTTATTGCTCTTTAATTAATATTGTTTTTATCAGTATCCTTCTGCTGGAGTATTTGAATTTCCATATATGCGATCCTAAATTGTCCCTAGTGTGTGCTTGGTGTATGGATGGGTGGGTGTGTGTGCCCTGCGGTGGGCTGGCGCCCTGCCCGGGATTTGTTCTGCCTTGCACCCTGTGTTGGCTGGGATTGGCTCCAGCAGACCCCCGTGACCCTGTGTTAGGATATAGTGGGTTGGAAAATGACTGACTGATGAAAATTATTTATCTATAATGATATATTATATATCTTGTATATATGAGACAGAGAGGCTCACATGCATGTGCATGCACAGTCCTGGTCTTTCTGCCTAGTAAACAACAGGCAACTGTCGGCAACAAAGACACAAAATGTTGGTATCCATAATTAAAGCAAAGCAGCACCATTCAACTTTACTAAAAACACATTAGAAAGAGAGAGAAAGAGAAAAAATAAGACCACAGCAATCCATAGCCTCAGAAACCCCCCAAAACGGTAGCTCAGTGATTTTTGAGGCCAGGAAATCACTGAAAAATGTTTAAAAAAAAAAAGTCAAAACATAACATCTCTTGAGGGATCTGATTCATTAGCAGATACTGCAGGCAGTGTGGTGTGGCATTTAAGTCCTTGGACTTTAAGCCAAAAGGTTGTTGGCTAACTCTCCCCTTTGACTACGTTCTTTAGAACACCCACAAGGACTATGAATGCCACAAAGTGACAATCCCACCTAAATCCTTCTCAGTTAAAAGATTAGCTTTTAAGTGTATTATCAGAACCAAACACAAAGAATAAAGAAATAGATAACAGAACAAATAATTAAACAAAAAAAACAACATATGTACCAATTTATAGAAATAAATTCAAAGAAAAAAAATTCAAGAAACTAAAACTAAAATACAAAACTCTGCATACTTAAACTAATATTATTTTTTCACACTGCCTTTTGTATTATTTAAAAACATCAGGTACCTCCAAGGAGTAGTGAGGATCAGGCTACTTACACACCACCACTGCAGGACATACAATTCACAAGGGTCCATAGAAAAGCAGACAGCATCAATCTTAGTCTCAACTCATCCCCTGGATTGTCACTTCACACTTCTACTAAGAAATAGTACTGATGTGTCACACGTAGGACCCTTAGGCTCAGAGACAGCTTTTATCCCTAGGCAGGCAGACATTTAAATGACTTTAATATATTACCTCTCCCGCCATCAACACACCTCATTAAACTACCACAGGCTGCTGCAGCCACTACTGCTTCTTACAATTGCACAGACAAGTTTAACTTTTTATATGTATACAGTATATGCTTATGCATATATGTTTATGCATACATGCTTATTGCTATTTTATACATGCTTATATTGTCGCGTTTGAGGTTCAAAGTTGCACAAAAAACAACCAGAAAAGTCCTTTTAAAAACTTTATTCTTGAAAGAAAGAATGCTGGAGAATTTATCAAGCACACAGCAAACTACTTCAGTTGTTTGACTCAAGTCGAGAGTTCCTCCAAATTAAAACAGTTCAAAGGTATCTTACTCCATGTTACTGAGTTGTAGAGAAGCAGGACCAGCAGCGCCATACAACATCTGTAACAGAGAAATGCTGGTCACGGAGTGAACAGGAAGCATAAAGAGTTAATAAGCTTTAAAAGTTTCTATTACCATGAGATATGAGACTCGTGCATACCAATATCTCATCCTGTACTGTCAAAGTGCTACAGTCTAAGAGAAAGTTTTCTCTGTAATTGAATCAGTTATAAAAAGTGAAAATACGGCCAAATCTCTCACAGTATCCCATTTACTCCTTGTTCTTAGTTTTTGTGTCTCCTATATCCTTTTTTCTTTAATTAGTGTCACAAGGAGATGTAAGTTAAGAATTTCACTGTGTAGTGTAACAATATAGCTATTATCTATGCATATGATAATAAAGAACTTGGATTTGAACAAAGTAGTTGAAAGTGAAACAAATTCTAATGGGATTAACCTTGCTGAAGACCTTGCCCCAAAATGCATTCCTCAAGAGCCTTGTCTTAAATTCAGATTTGCTTGAACGCGCTTCACTTTGGTGTATAGCTCTGATTTATTAAACAATGTTTTTGCAAAGACTACTTATATTTTGGATGCTGTGAGTATAACTGACGCATGGATTATATGACACAAGTGATTTGATTTTTTTATGGACATTTTAATATTGTGTACTGTTTTTAGGTATTTGCACCACTGGATCCCATTGCAGCCCATTGCATGCGAAACCTGAAAACATGAGATTAAACCTTTTCTTCAGCCATCACTTATACATTTGTGATAAAGAAATTGTAGTATCAGACCCCGTCAATAGTTAAGGCTCTGCTCGTTTTCAACAGGATGAATGGGTATAAACACATATGGTGGCATTGACTAAAAAAAGAAAGCACATATATAAAGCTAAAGTAAACTTCTTTATTTTTAATTTTAACTACCAATTAGTTTTAATTACACCTTACATCATAATAAATCTAGACTTTATTCAAAGTATAATAATTTCTAAATGGAAGAAATTCAAAGTCTTTACTTGTGCTGTTTTTGGCTATGTAGTAAAACGTTAGCCAAACTTCTGTAACTGAAAAGATAACATTACCTTCAGACTTTTTCAACTGAACAGCAGCACCAGCAAATCAAACAAACATTACTGCCCTCACTTTTCATAAACCAACTTCCTATGTAACCACAGCGTACAAAGGCTCCTTCTTCAAGGATTTGCAATAAGTTTACATGTAAAAATGTCAAAGTATATTGTAGCATTTCATAATGTTTCTTGTACTTTGTACTAATAGGGAATATCACCTCTTCCCATTCAGTAGAGAAAGGAAGCACAGGTAAGTGGATGCATAAACGAGTTAAACTTTGTGTTTTTATATGTTTTAATCATTTCATAAATCAAAGTATCTGTTGAACAAAGCAATACCTTTTCATTTTGCTAAATTTTTGCAAAAATATATTTATAACCGCACACTCAATAACAAAATGTATTTTATTATAGCACTTCACAAATTTGAAAATTGCAATTCAAGTTTCTGAAATTGTTTTGCATTTTAAAACTGAATGATATAAAATGTTGATATTTCACTGTGAAGTGTTCTCCAAACTGCAGTGTTGAAGTGGCAAATTGAGTGGTGATGCAGGGCTGCTTAACAGCAACAGGGATGTGGAATGGATTAAAGGCCCAGTCATTTTGTACTTGGGCTGTAAGCCTGCACTCTGTGGGTAGTGTGTCCTGTTTAAGAGTGGCATTTTATTCGGGGGCATTATCATCTTAAATTGAATTATTCCAGGATAGGCTCTGGCTACCTGTTTTCACCTGTAATGGGAAAAGCTGGGTCAGAAAATGTATGGAACAATTATACAGTTCAGTCTATCGTGTTTTATACTTTGCTTTTGCACTTAACAGGCCACTTTGAGAAGTAAATTTCTCAAAGTTCAATTATCCTTCAATTCAAGCCAGGGATGCATCTGCAACTATGTAACTATGCTGGACTGATTATTATAGCAAGAAATGTGACCTGAGATGTGAAGTAGTACCTTGTCTCCCTGACATAAAAATACACTCCAGGTCCTCAATTTTCCAAGTCCTTTGCCTATCTGTGCATTTCCTGAGCTCCTTTGACTAACATCCACAGAGCCTGTGATGCAGGGAACAGTGTTGTATACTCGGGAGGCTGACACTGTCACTACCCAGTCTATGCTACATTGTGAGGAGCATAACATGCTTAATCCAGCATACAATAAATCTACACAGAACAACTAAGCATTTTCATAATATTCATTTAATGTTCAGCTAATATTCCCCTCACATGAAAATATTGCAGGTTTTTTTTTTTTAATGCATGTGGCATGCAAATCTAACATGTGTGTATATGCTGTAAAAAGACAGCGCAGCGCTTGTAATTGTGAGGTTGAGTGCACATGCATGTCGCAGATTAGACAGGTTGGACAGATCGGGTAGTGACATCCCTGTTCAACATGGCTATCTGATGTCATACTGGCCTTGCAAAGCATCGTGGGATGCTAGGATAAAAATGTTTGCCAAAGCCCGTCCCAGGGAAAATTTTAACAAACAAAGTCACCAGCAAACACAGAAAACTCACAGGAAAAAATGCTTTGTTCGAGGACAGGTTTTACGTTGGTTGAATGTACAGGTAAGAATTTAATTTTTGTTAGCATAAAATAAAAAGATTCCATTGCAATGAATCTAATAAAATTGAAAGCAATACATATTAATAAGTTTTCAGTCTACTATTCGCATCTATGGTAAATACACCTTACACTCATCACATCTCCCTAAACTGTGAAATTAAATGTGCCACAAGCAGAACACTATAGTGTTGTTATTTTTAGTCACAGTCTACTCATTTACTTGATTTGGTTAAGAATATTAAAATAGCTGAAGTCATCAGGACCAAATACTTTCTCAATAACCTTGGACATCAGTAACATATTGCCTGAAGGCAACTGTGAGCTTGATAATGGAGTGGAGATCGTAGAGGGACTGTGTTACACTCTCTACCTTCCCCTTATTCCCCTTTAAAACAGTTCCTATAACACACTTACCAGCCTCGTGTGTTGGGTAACCCCTAATTTATAACTACATTCACTGTTTAGGGCTCGCAAGATACAAATGGGGAGAAAAACATTACATCTACTCAGAGTAGAAAAAATTAGCTAAGCCATGTTTTAAGCAAAAAAAACAGATTATGGGCAATTATCTAGGAGTACTTTAAATACCTTCACCTCTTCCAAATGGACTGTTAGGGGAAAAATAGCCTGCATATATTTGTAAAGTGCTTCTGACTGTGACTGCCTGCTTAATTAAGACATTCTGCACCATTTGTAGCCAGCATATTACTATGAAGATGAGATTATATGACATTTTAACATTTAACTATAACACCATAGGTAGGAAGTTCTTCTTTAGATACAGATATGCCAAAGGTTTTCAAACTGTTTAACTCTTTTAGAACGTTTAGATATATAAAGATATAGGTGTGTTATACAATAGATTAAACCATTCATCTGTATGCCGATTGGTGCACACTTAAGATTATTGCTTTGTTATATTTGCCAGTCTTGTAATACTGAACTGACCTGTGCAGATACTAGGTTTGGTGTAATAAAGGATATCCATTTTGGGGACTCTGATAACAGTGATCACAACTATTATTTAACTTATTAATTATCTATTTTCTTCAACAGGTCATACTGTAGATGTTGTCACACACGTGTGAGTAGGAGGCAGCTGAAGGGCTTAAGTAATGGTAATACCACATCCGATCAGGGGGCACACTGGCTGTCTTTCTAAGTTTCCTGCAGACCTTTTCCAAGAAATCCTGCCAGGTTCCGGTACCTCGGAAGACGTCACTTCTGGTCCAGACGACATCACTTCTGGGTCCTTCCCCTTCGATGACGTCACTTCTGGGTCCATCCCCTTCAATGACGTCACTTCCTATATGGGCCTTTAAAGCCGCCATCTTACCACCAAGGAATCAGTTCTGTTTTGGACTCAGTATTGTGAACATCTCTGTCAATTTTAAAATCTTTTGCAGCCAGGGATATTATATGGGTGGCTGCCCCAAACCTTTTTATGATGTCTGGCCTGTGTTTTTATCACAGTGGCGTAGCCAGCAGGATTTTGTCCCAGAAGAAACCAGGACAGGACCTAAATTTCAGCCAGGTAGGAAAGCATCAGGGTTGAGTTTCTGGGTGGGGAGTTCGTCCGGTCGTCAGGAAAGGCTCGGTACAGGCTTCGCTCCATAAGTGCAACCCCGGGCTAGTATCTTACCAGAAGGAGAGTGTAGAGGAGACACACAGACATACAGACAGAAACCACAAGATGAAAAACCTTAAACATTAGACTTTGTGGCAAGAGATTGACCCAGGACCGTCTCGCGATGACGTGGAACATGAGATTCTTGCAAGACACGCCCTTCTTACAATCAATATCAAATAAGCCAATAGGAAGCAAAACATTCAGTCGTCTAAAGGATTTGAGCACACACAGATCCAGGCCTCTCAGCACATATAAAGCGTATAAGGACAGCACGTTATAAATCAAATGTTGACGTCTAAGTGAAGAAGAAAGCAGCATGGAGAAAAGAGACTCAAAAGCGTTGGAGAGAAAAAAAAGCAAAAAAGAAAAAGAATAATCTAGGTGCAAATTCAGAAAATAAGGAAAGTAATTATCAGCCCGGACCAAGTGGAATTGAAGATAAAGCACATCAAATCAGGCTCAGAATTAAAAGACAAACAGTAAAAGACAAAGTAGAACTTTATAAAGATGTTCACAGATGCTGGCGCTAAACACATGCAGAGCAGGTTAGAGATTATAAAAGCAGTGGAATTCGAAAGGCTCAAAAAAAAAACAGCAAATATTGGCGCAATACAAATGTAGAGAAAGTTAAAGGATATGAAAGTAGGAAAATTAGAAAATATAAAAAAAGAAAGTAAAGATTGCAGTAGCGCAAACAAACAGACTGCTTCATTTAACTATCCACCAGTCTAACTTTGGTTTTGCACAATAATCACTGCACTATTGCAGCTTAACATTTCATTCTACTTTATTCACATAATTTTACTTATTTATTATGTTCTACTATACTGTTATCTTTCAATCTATGACTTTTTGTTAATATAACTGATATTCTTCTAACTTTGCACAGTTTTTGATGTTTTCCTGTATAACTATGCATGTGACAAATAAAGAATCTTGAGAATTTCAAAAACGGAGTTTACAGCACATGCATTTATTGGTTACTTTGTAAAAAAAAAATTATTCACTGCTGATGATGTAGATCGTTTTGTCTGTGCTGAAATTCCAAACAAAACCTATCCTGAATTATGGTACAAAGTCATTAAACACATGTCTAGCGGACCTCATTAAAAAGATTCAGCATATTGGGACTCGCAAGATTACAAATATTGTTTTTACAGAAGTTCTGAAATAAAAGTGAAACTAACAATTTAAAGAAAAAAAAATCTTAAAAGTGTGTATACGGAAAACCAAACACGGGGGTTGGCGAAGCCCCCTAGTCTTTAAAATAATATTAAAATATTGGATTGCATATAAATAAGAAGAAAGGGTATTTGCCATTAATCTGTTGATGGTTTCCAGCAGGAAACTCGGCTTCTGCAGCAGCTTTATTATATGATATAGTATGTTACCCAGTAATTTACAACAGAATGGAAAAGAATGCTTTATAAGTTGTTTAAAGTATTTTCTGTCCATCAAGAGGTTTGTCCTTTTCATAAGCCTTTATACCACAAGTACACTCTGCTCTGTTCTTCTGTTCCTGAACAAATTAACTATGTCAGTAAGGTCCCAAAGTCTCCTCAAAGGTTATAATTATCAGAAGACATAAGCTCATTTACACTTATAATTACCAGCCTCCAGGCGGCCAATGGGTAATTAAACTGCCAAATTCAGACCCATTTCCTGGAGTTAGGCACATACAATCATTGCTTTAAAAAGTTACTTATCTTAGATTTTAGAAAGACAACTACTAGACTGCTATCTTCTTCCTGGCAGGCACTTTACTTCCTCTTCATTTCCAGTCATTCATGTGTCTTTGAAGAATACAAAATTATTCATTTTATGCATCATTGCAGAAAAAACATGTAATGGAAAAGAATGTTCATGCACACTGCAGTGGGCCGAGGACAGAACACTGAAGACTGTCCAATATGGTCATCCAAAAAGAAGCTGCCAAAGTACTAAGAGTCCACCACAAGAATTACATTTTCAATAGCTTGGCATCAAAGACTTTCAGTAAACAGTTTTTTTTTTAAGTTTTAGTTTGGTTTGTTTATGCCTAGATAAAAGGCTTAAAAGAGAACATTATATTTTAAGTTGGTGTTTCATTATTGTGTACTAAAATTCCAAAGAAGCAAGAACATACAGTATTTCCTATATAAAAAACAAAATCTGTCTCCCCATATCCCCAAAATAAAGTTTACTGAGTGAGTTGCTTGAGAGGTGTAATACCTACAATTGTGTGTTTAGTGACTATGGATGTTTGCTATTAATTTAAGGTATATAAGAGAGATATTTGAGCTGCACAGAATGGTGACTTGTGCTTAAATGCTACCATCTCTACAGAATGAGACAAACTGGACAATAGTTTTAGGCAGGCACTGTTGCATAGTGGAACAGATGGTAGACTCAAAAACACAAGAATGCAGGTTCAATTCCTGCTTTGGACTCCCTATATGCCTCTATGCTTGTCTTTCTTATTGCTATTTAAGTTAATATTGTTTTTTGTATCAGTATACTGCTGCTGGATTATGCGAATTTCCCCTTGGGATTAATAAAGTATCTATCTATCTATCTATCTATCTATCTATCTATCTATCTATCTATCTATCTATCTATCTATCTATTCAACCTGCAACAACAAATAATATATAAGTAGTTGTATAAAGAGGAGATACCCCAGTGGTCTGAAACTCCAGTCCTGGAGGGCCGCAGTGGGTGCAGGTTTTCATTTTAAACCTTTTATTAATTGGTGACCCACTTTTGTTGCTAATTAACATCTTTTCCTTTAATTGAGTTCTTTTTTGAGATTTGTTCCCTTGAATTGCTTCATTCCTTTCCTTAAATGGCACCCAAACAGAAATAAAATGTGAAGTGAGTGAGCCAACAGAAGACCAACTAATTCAGGGCCTCAAACTCCAAGCAGTTTTACTCCAACCAGTTGCTTATTGAGGCGCAGAGTCTTGTTGTTAATTAAACTTGTTCTTTAATTCCATGACTTGGTGCTGTTCTCATTGTGCAATAGTAGACATTTCGATTTTCTCTTTTCTAAGAGCACGGCTAAAATGTTTTAGGGACCTGAGCAGATCAGCATTCCTGAGATCTTCATCTTTGTTTATTTTCAGATATTGTATGAGGGATGTAGCTTGCTGGTCAAATTTTGGCTCATTTTGTATCTTATTATTGTTTGGCTGCTAATTAAGGAAAAAGAAACAATTAAGGGGTCTGAGTCTTCAAGAGCAAGTCAATTAAAATGAATCTAAAAGAAGTTAATTAGCAGCAAAGACAGGTCACTAATTAAGAAAAGGGTTAGAATGAAAACCTGCAGCCACTGCGGCCCTTCAGGACCAGAGTTTGAGACAACTGAAATATCCATCCTTCCATTACCCAACCCTCTATATACTAACTACAGGGTCACAGGGGTCATTCCCAACCAACACAGGGCACAAGGCAAGAAACAAACACCGGGCAGGGCACCAGCTCACTGCAGGGCACACACACACACACTATGAGCAATTTAGGATCGCCAATGCACCTAACCTGCATGTCTTTGGACTGTGGGAGGAAACCCACGCAGACATGGGGAGAACATGCAAATTCCACGCAGGGACGACCCGGGAAACAAACCTGGGTCTCCTAACTGCAAGGTAGCAGCGCTACTCACTGCACCACCATGCCGCCCCTGAAATATCCTATTTTTATAATACACAGTTTTATTATAAATTTTAAATCCAAAACTAGAATATAGATAGATAGAACTTTATTTGTCCCCAGGGAGAAATTTGGCTTTATACAGAATGTGGACTTTATGTGGACTGTAGGGGTCGCTCCAGCTCCCCAAACACCCAACCCAAAGGATTGGACACAAGTGTATAAAATAAAAAAGAGAATTTAGTGAGTTAAACTCATCTCAGGAAGCATTTTCCAAGTACAAGTCCAAAGCATACAACAACTCTTTGCCTTCTTCTTCGTCTTCTCTCTGTCTCTATCTCCTCTGCTCCTTCTAATAAGCTTTGTCCTCCTACCTTCCAACTCTGGCTCCCTGAATGAAGTCAGCGGGCTTCTTTTATATTGCACTCAGGAGTACTTCCGGTGGCCTGTTAGCATGGTCCGGAGGAACTTATGGGTGAGGCGGAAGCCCAATGAAGTCCCAGTGTGCCCAAGGCACTGCTGCAACCCGTGGTTTACTGCCATCTAACGATCCAGAAGGGGGGATAATGCCCTGTGCATACTCTGTCCCCCAGTCCTCCATTATGAAGGCATCCTCGCTGGGGACCTTACCCGGCCGTCCACCATACTCTTTAAATAAATAAATAAATATACACAAACACTTCGGTGTGAACAAAGAAGAAGATTTAAAAGAAAAAAAAACTTCTGTCTTGACAACAGACACAGTGAGGCATTATGCAGCAGTGTTGCCCCAGTAGCATTTCTTGACACACTTCTGCTGAATAATTTGTTGGCTGAAAGTTTACTTGTACCCACGTATACAAGACAAAAAACAAAACCAATTTTGAAAAACTAAGAAAACAATAGTGATCAGATGGGATTGTATTTAGAAAAGTTACACTGTTACATCTGTCCAGTTGTGAATTCACTTAACACAGATGCAGATCATGGTGGTCAGAGCTAATTATGATAATACTGGGTGACAGTCCCATTCTTAAACTTACAGAAAAAATCAACAATGAAATGAGCCAAATATCTTGTCATTTAATAAGGAAATGTGGGATGCTGGTTAGAGCTGCAGCTTCACAGCCCCTCAGAGGCTGTATTCAATTCTTGGAGCAGACACTGTCTCTATGGGGCCTGCACATCATCCCTATGTCTGTTTGAGGTTTCCCCCTTTTCCTAGCTCGGCTCTACAATGCGTGTGTGGTATGTTAACTGGTGAGTGTGCATTATTGTGCCTTGTGATAGACTGGTGCTCGTGTTGAGAGGAGATTCCTACCTTGAACCAATGCTACCTGGATAGGCTTTGCCCCCCATTGACCATTTAACAGAATTAAAACAGTTTAAAAAATGAATGGATTTAGCATGTCTATACAAATGTTCATTGGCACACTCATTCAAAAGTAAAGCATGTTACCTTTCCTTTGGCCTTTGATGTGCCAGCAGTTCCAAATTTCAGTCCTGGTGGCCTCCCATGCCTGCCGGTTCTTGTTTCTTTTATTTTTTTAATCAGAAGCCAGTTTCTGTTGTTAACTGAATTGGTAGAAACTTATGCTCTTTTTATTTTTTGTGTTTCCAAAAGAGTCCAATATGTGTTTGTTTTACTTTTATGAGGAGTTTTGCAATAATCCATGTGCTTAATTTACTCAAACGGATTTTTACAGTGCTGGCTTAGATTTTGCACTCCTTGCTGGAACGAAGAAGAAAGTGAACAGAGTGTTTCAGTTTTTAAACACATTGAATCATTTGCAAGGTCCCGGGGTCCAAAGCCTGTTATGGCAGAACTAGGCGTAAGGCAGGAGCCAGCCCTAGAAAGGACACGTGTCTAATGCAGGGCATATAAATGAACATACTTACAAGAGGCTAATATAAAATCTAGCACACATACAATGCCTATAAAAAGTATTCATCCCTTAGAAGACTTTGCATTTAATAATTATACAGCATTAAATCACAGTTAATTTCATTTGTATTTTTGACACTGATCAACAGAAAAAAGATCTGTGGAAAGTGATCTAAATTAATCACAAATAGAAAACACAAAATAATTGATCGCATAGAACATTCATCCCCTTTATGTCAGTATTTAGTAGATGCATCTTTGGCAGCCATGACAGCCTAGAGTCTGTGTGGAGAGGTCTTTATCAGCTTTGCTCATTTCAATTTCAAAGTTTTATTGTCATGTGCACAGTTAGGAAACATGTTTCCCTGTACAATGAAATTCTTTCTTTGCTGTCCACACCAAATGCCAATGGTTAACAAGCCAACGTATAAAGATAACATACTGTAAATAATAAGTAGCAAACAAATAATAAGTAACAAAGACAGCATAAAGTATAAAAAACAGAACAGAAGTATAAAGTGTAATGTGTAGGTAGGTGTGCGATGGACAAGTCAAATACAGTTGTGTGAGGTAGATAGAATGAGGTAGACCATGGTTATAAACTCCAGTCAGTTATTTAGCAGTCTTACGGCCCCGGGGAAGAAAGAGTTCTTTAGCTTGGAAGTCATGCATTTCATACTTCTATACCTCCTCCTGAGGGTAAAAGTGTGAACAGTTTGTGTTGTGGGTGGGTGGGGTCCCTGGGTGGGGTCCCTTAGGATCGAGGCAGTTCTCCTGCGGACTCTGAAGTTGTAGATGCTCTGCAGAGAGGGCCGAGGGAGTCCTGGTGATCTTCTCAGCAGTCTTTACCACTCTTTGCTGGCATTTGCAGTCCAAATCAGTAGTGTTGCCGTACCACACGGTGATGCAGCTGGTCAAGATGATTTCAACAATGCAACTTGAGAAGTTACTGAGGATCTTAGTTAACATAACAAACTTCCTCAGCCCCCTCATAAAGTACAGCTGCTGTTGAACCCTCTTGACCAGCTGGGTGGTGTTAAATGTCCAAGTGAGGTCCTTACTGATGTAGACACCCAGGTATTAAATGCTGCTCACCCTCTACACTTCAAGCCCTCGGATGTGCTTCACAGTGGGGATGGTATGTTTTTTAGTAATGTGCAATAGTCAAAAAGTTCAATTTTATTCTTAACAGACCATAGAACTTTCTTCCAACTAACTTGTCTAGCTAGCTAGAGCTAGATAGATAGATAGATAGATAGATAGATAGATAGATAGATAGATAGATAGATAGATAGATAGATAGATAGATAGATAGATAGATAGATAGATAGATAGATACTTTATTAATCCCAAAGGGAAATTCACATACTTCTGCAGCAGCATACTGATAAAAAACAATATTAAATTAAAGAGTGATAAAAATGCAGGTTAAACAGACAATAACTTTGTATAATGTTAACGTTTACCACCCCGGGTGGAATTGAAGAGTCACATAGTGTCAGGGAGGAACGATCTCCTCAGTCTGTCGCTGATGCTGCTCCTCTATCTGGAGATGATACTGTTCAGTGGATGCAATGGATTCTCCATGATTGACAGAAGCCTGCTCAGCACCCGTCGCTCTGCCACAGATGTAAAACTGTCCAGCCCCACGCCTACAATAGAGCCTGCCTTCCTCACCAGTTACTCCAGACATGAGGCGTCCATCTTCTTTATGCTGCTTCCCCAGCACACCACTGCGTAGAAGAGGGCACTCGCCACAACCGTCTGATAGAGCATCTGCAGCATCTTATTGCAGGTGTTGAAGGATGCCAGCCTTCTAAGGAAGTATAGTCGGCTCTGTCCTTTCTTACAGCATCAGTATTGGCAGTCCAGTCCAATTTATTATCCAGCTACACTCCCAGGTATTTATAGGTCTGCATTCTCTACACACAGTCACCTCTGATGATCACGAGGTCCAGGAGGGGCCTGGGCCTCCTAAAATCCACTACCAGCTCCTTGGTTTTGCTGGTGTTCAGGTGTAAGTGGTTTGAGTCGCACCATTTAACAAAGTTCTTGATTAGGTTCCTATACTCCTCCTCCTGCCCACTCCTGATGCAAACCACGATAGCAGTGTTGTCAGCGAATTTTTGCACGTGGCAAGACTTTGAGTTGTATTGGAAGTCTGATGTATATAGACTGAACAGGACCAGAGAAAGTACAGTCCCCTTGGCAATCCTGTGTTGCTGACCACAATGTCAGACCTTTAGTTCCCAAGACGCACATACTGAGGTCTGTCTTTAAGATAGTCCACGATCCATGCCATCAGGTATGAATCTACTCCCATCTCTGTCAGCTTGTCCCTAAGGAGCAGAGGTTGGATGGTGTTGAATGCACTACAGAAGTCCAGAAATATAATTCTTACAGAGCCACTGCCTCTGTCCAAGTGGGAGAGGGATCGGTATAGCATGTAAATGATGACATCCTCTGCTCCCACCTTCTCCTGGTATGCGAACTGCAGAGGGTCGAGGGCATGGTGGACCTGTGGCCTCAGGTGGTGAAGCAGCAGCCGCTCCATGGTCTTCATCACATGTCACGTGCGCTGTGGCTTTCTCTTTGCCACTCTCCCATAAAGCTGCTACTTGTGAAGCACCTGAGCAGCAGATATTGTCTACATAAGCTCTCTAATCTCAACCACTGTAGCTTATATCTCTTTCAGAGTTCTGTTGGCCTCGTTCACTAGTCGTCGTTTTGAATAAACAAAGTTTTTGCGGATGGCCTGCCCATGCCATACTTCTTCCATTTCTTTATGATTGATTTAACATGATCTAACATGTACATTTCAAACACTACTTCATATGGTTGCTTGTCATCATTGTGTAGGTTAGGACCTTCCAGATTCAGATGCATTTATACTAAAATCAACTTAAACCCCTTGACTACAGACAGGTGATCTCCACTGAACTAATTATGTGACTTCTGTGGTCGAGTGAGAAAACACAGGTTCTCTTAATAAATTTTGGGTTGTCTCTGTTTACTTCAAACTGAAAATCCAACAAAAAGTACAAGCGCTCTATGGTGCGGAGGCAGTGAAAACAAACAGAAAAAAAAACATACGGGCTTCAAAGTTAGGTTCCTTTTGGAAAGTCAAGTATGCAGGAGCCTTGTCTTATGGTGTGCTCTGCTCACATAGTAACGCTTCCTTCCTTCAACCCCATGACTTGTAGACAGAAAACCAGAAGGGGTGGAAACAGGTAACTTCAATGGGCGTCTTCCCTGTGCTGTGAAGGGAATAGTAAAGGGTGTGATTAGAGGATTGGCGTCCCCTCTCATTTCAGGGTATTATCACAAACCTTACAGGAGCCCTAAGGGTGACCCACTGATGTGAATGCATGATACTTCTAAAACCAATTGGCTGCACCAGAGATCATGTAGTGGTGTCATATTAAAGGGAGTAAAAATCTATGTAATAAATTATGTTGTGTTTTATTTTTGTAGGTAATTTAGATAATTTTCCAGAGATCTGCCCTCTCTTTGACATTAAAGAACCATTTTTCTGTTGTTCAGTGTGTCAAAAAAGACCAATTAAATCCACTGTGATACAAAGTTGTATAAAGATAAAATGTGAAAACATGGTTGAATGCTTTTTATAGGCACTGTAAACACTTGGTTGTGATGAAAACCAGAGTAGCTAAGCACAGTGACTGGTCCATGGAATTTAAACTGCAGATGCTGAATCCATGAGGTAGCACCTCTAACCATTGTACCACATTGCTGTTGGGATTACTGTTTTGTTATATACTGTAGGAGTGCAGTAATCATTTTACATTTCGTATAACAGTAAACTGAGTACTAAGGGTATTTTAACTCCACAAGACCAATCAAGAATGAACTGTCAAACTAAAACATGTAAGGTAGGAATACTCATCTGGTAAAACATTGGATTGAGGAAAAGCCAGCAGACACCCTGTGCTCCCATGGTCTAAATATAACACTAATTGGAAATATGTCCTAGGTTAGATTTGAAACTCTTTCCAAAATAAAAGCAACAAAAACTTGTCCTAGGTACAGGATCAAACCAAAATGTTTGAAAAGAAATTAGAGTCATTTTTTCTGGGGAAATTATTATGTTATTAGTGGGCGACTTTAAATTGGCCCTGTGTGGCTAAGTGTGCCCTATAATGGGCTGGCACCCTGACAAAGGCTTGTACCTGCCTTGTCAGGGTGGTTAAAGCCTGTGCTTAAGCCCAAAACTTGATAAAATAAGTTTCTTAATTAATAGATAGATTAATACACTTTTTTTTGTTAAAAACAGATACTTCTGTGGAAAATAATCTTTATTTTACTTATATCGGCATAAATACTGAAACAGACATAATGGCAACCTCTTGAACTGAAAACATTATCTTATTAACAAGAAAACCTAAAAATGGACTTACACTGTCATGATAATTCACAGCCTGTTTTTTGTTCCTTTAATATGCCCTTAAACCTTTCTAATAATGACAAAGTAAGCTGATTCACTTCCTGCGGTCGACAGAAATTCTATTTTGAGAGCATGTTATTACCTTGATAAGGAGCTGGAAAGTCCTTTGATACATTCTGCACAGTAGCTTTAACACAATGTTAGATTGCAGTGCACTAACATAATTATGTATGAATCGTTAAATTAGTCAATTAATTTTTCCGTCTGGGAAACAAAGCCAACTTAGCTAATTAAGTAAAAGTGTTTTCAGTCCCTTGGAAGACCATAAGCATAGCTTAAGGAATGGGGTAATCTTGCAAAATGCTCCTTAGAGAGATGTTACCAATGTCATACGTAATGAATATCACAAACATTATTTCATTTTGTTAAATATTACCCTGTTGAACTTTAAAGGGCACAGGCTCCCTGCGACCTTAAACTAGATCAGCACTTTAGAAAATTGATAAACTTTGAATACTATATGTAACACAAAGTACAGAAGAAACAGGAAAATTAAAAAATACTTCAGGCTTAAAATAATAATGTCTAGTTACCTAATCCTGATTAGTGCTTCAGTGGCTATCCCGACACTTTCTTGATAGACAGCAAAGTATGTTTCAAGAATGAAATCATTAAGCCCAGACTTTTAGTTAAATAGTTGGCTTATTTCAATATTTCAGGAAGACAATATAGCCCAGGAGTGGAGTTCAGATGCATCTGACCCAAGTTAGTTACTGGTCCTAAAGCAATCAGATTGTCTTTTGGGAGAAAATTAGAAGATCCAGGAGAAATTGCATGCCAGTTTTTAAACCATTGATACCACTGCTACAGGAATGGAAGTAGAAACAGCCAGACGCTAGCTGATGTTGTGGCAATTCACAGGCATCTAGAGCACCTTCAATGGACTGAGTATGCCCTCCTCCCTACAGCAGGGTCAACAACTGGTGGGTGCAGCAAGTGAGCATTTGGTCTGAACCTTACCTGATCCACCCAGACATTTGTTTTGATACCAAGGAACCCAAAAAACATTTGTCTTCACTGAATGCATATTTTGTTTTGTGTGTGCATGTATCTGTCTCTCTCTCTCTCCCTAATGTCCACCATTAACCCCAGGTCTATATATGGGATCAGGGTGGATGAGGAATAGAGACCTCCAATTAGCCTGACTTTCTATATATCCATGAGGACGTCAAGGCTAGGTGTTCACAGCCATTGCTGAACAGCACATACACTTTAGTTATTAGGACACTTACATACTGTAAAAAAGAAAACATAAATGAACAATACTGAGGATGACATGCTATAGTTGCTGCCACCCTAAACTGGTGCTTCCTGCTTTTGCCAGAAGCTTACCTCTCAGCTCCTTATACAATATATCAAAGCCCAGTACATTCCACCTCTAGTTGTTCTCTCATTCTACGACTACCAGCAAGGCTGCTAGCTAAAGCTAAATTTTGAATCATAACTTACCTTCTTATGAATTCCTCCTAAAAATACAGTTGGTCATTTGTCACACCCCATGATATAAAGTTTATGTCAATCAAAATAGGAACTCAATATATATTGTCACTTCAAGAGTCTGCTGGACATCAGATGTGAGTTGAGTTAGCATCCAGCCATCCACTTTCTAAAACTGCTGTTTCAATTTCATTGTCACAAGTGTGGCAGGTATGTGGTAACACTTACAGGTAATCTAACCCTAGACACCGTTAACATATCCGACTACGCCACCCAGTTTTATTAAGAGACTGGGAACTCTTGAAATTTACCGATAATAACACACAGGTTTGTTTAAATTGGGCAGTGAGTAAACACACAATGAAAGGCACAACATTAATTTCAGGAAAAGCAACACTAACTTCTATTACACAAGTTAATATAAAGTACATTTAAAAGATATATGAACATAACAAAATATAAAAATACCAGGAGAGTATTTCCTTTTTTAAAAAAAGGAAAACACACAGTCCACACCATAAAAGTCCATCAAAAACAGAATTGGAGGATACAATCTTTAGTCAAAGTCAAAGTCAAAGTGTACTGATAGACGAAATTGCGAAGCTCAGGGTCCACAGTGTAACAACATGATGTGCAAATAGTAAATTAAAAATAGAATAAAAATTTAAAAATTTAAAATTAAAACACAAACAAGACAAGACATTGTGCAAAGATAGGACAAACAAGTAGCAGCAATATTGATGTGTAAGATATGTAATATAATAAGTAAATAAATAATAAATAATAGATATAGATAATACAGAAATTATCAGTGTATGATAATAGTTGTTTAAGACATGTGTAAACAATGACAGGTCAGAATGTTTCATAGCATAAGGATATCAAGAGTGTCAAAATCCTTAGAGGTCAGTATGAGATTTTCAGTTCTTTTCTACATGCACACTCATCTTAGCAGGACAGTGGTTTTCATGTATAAAAGTTCTGTTTTTAGTGGTGGTTGAGGCCGTGTGGAAGGTCCCAGGGGGGAGCCTGGTGTTAAGGAGTCTAACAGCTTGGGGGTAAAAACTCTCCTGCAGCCTTGCAGATTTGGCTTTGATGCTGCAGTATCTTCTCTTGGATGGCAGAAGTGTGAAAAGTCCATGTGAGGGGTGTAAGGGGTCCTGCACAATGCTGCAGGCCTTGCGAACACTGCGTTTGTAAAATATGTCCTGTAGTGAAGGGAGAGGCACCCCAATAATGTTCTCTGCTGTCTTCACTATCCTTTGCAGGAGCTTGCAGTCGAATATGTTGCAGTTGCCATACCAGACAGTGATGCAGCTGGTCAGGACACTCTCTATGGTGCCTCTGTAGAACATGGTGAGGATGGAAGGGGGAAGACGTGCTTGCTTCAGCCGCCTCAGGAAGTGTAGTCTCTGCTGGGCTTTCTTGATTAGTGATGAGGTGTTATGTGTCCACGTAAGTTCCTCAGTTAAGTGCACACCGAGGAACGTGGTACTCCTAACAATCTCCACATCTAAACCGTTGATGCTGAGCGGGATGTGAGCAGGACGTGATTTTCTGAAGTCCACAATTATCTCTTTTGTCTTGTCGACATTGAGAGATAGATTGTTGTCTTCACACCATGCGGACAGCCATTTCACCTTATCTCTGTATGCTCTTTCATCATCCCTGCTTATCAGTCCCAGCACCGTCGTATCATCCGCAAACTTGATGATGTGATTAGTGTTGTGCGTGGCTGTGCAGTCGTGAGTCAGCAGGGTGAAGAGCAGTGGACTAAGCACACAGCCCTGCGGTGCTCCAGTGCTCAGTGTGATGATGCTGGAAGTGTTGTGGCCCATCCGAACTGACTGGGGCCTCTCTTTCAAGAAGTCCAGGATCCAATTGCAAAGGGTGGTGTTTAGGCCCAACCTGCTCAGTTTTACAACCAGCTTTGGAGGGATGATTGTGTTGAAGGCAGAGCTAAAGTCTACGAATAGCATCCTGACATATGTGTCTTTTTTATGCAGATGTGTCAGGGAGATGTGAAGGGCAGAGCATATGGCATCCTCAGTTGACCTGTTTGAGCGGTATGCAAACTGAAGAGGGTCAAGGGAGGCAGGGAGATTAGTCTTTATGTGTGACATGACTAACCTTACGAAGCACTTCATTATGATTGGTGTGAGTGCAACTGGTCGGTAGTCATTCAGGCATGTCACTGATGACTTCTTTGGCACTGGTATGATGGTGGTCGACTTGAAGCATGTTGGGACTAACGACTGGCTCAGAGATGTGTTGAAGATGTCTGTGAGGACACCAGCCAGTTGACTTGCACATTCTTTGAGCACAAGACCAGGTATGTTGTCAGGTCCTGCAGCCTTCCGTGGATTGACTCTGGATAGAGTCCTCCTCACATCTGTTATGGAGAGACAGAGTGCTTGGTCAGTGGAGGGAGGTGTTGCTTTTCTCGCAGGCTCTTTGTTCTGTGCCTCAAACCGTGCAAAGAAGTTGTTCAGCTCATCTGGAAGGGAGGCATCACCATCACTGCTGTGTGGATTGGGCTTGTAGTTTGTAATTGCCTGAACACCCTGCCACATACGACGTGTGTCTCTGGTGCTGCTGAATTGTTTGTTGATCTTCTGCGCGTATGCCCACTTAGCTCTCCTTATAGCACGAGACAGGTTGGCTCTGGTCACCCTGAGGGCAGCCTTGTCTCCAGATCTGAAGGCTGCATTTCTGATCTTGAGCAGCTTGTGCACTTCTCTTGTCATCCAGGGCTTTTGGTTGGCTCTTGTGGTAACATCCTTGGTAACAGTAACATCCTCTATGCATTTGGAGATGTAGCCAGTCACAGAGTCTGTGTACTCCTCCAGATTGATGGAGTCACCATCCATAGCAGCCTCTCTGAAAATGTCCCAGTCTGTCAATTCGAAGCAGTCTTGGAGAGCTGAAACCGCACCAACCTGCCACACTCTGATGCTCTTGCGAGGCTGGTTTAGTGCGCTTCAGCAGAGACTTGTATGTAGGTGGTGCAGTCCAGTTTGTGCACTATTACCCCAACAATTAATCGTCCGACTGTCCACCGATACACTCTGCTCACCGGACAATTGTTTCCCGATAGAAGTTTTGTCAAATTGTGGAATCCCTGTCAGCGTCTCCTCCTCATTCTTTTTCTCCATTCTGAGCTCCTTGTGTTGCTGAGACCTAGGCACGCCTAACTTCTCGTCCGCCAGCTTTTCTCGGTCCTCTCATGCAGCTTCCCTCTCTCACTGGACCCACAACTGTCTTCTTGTGGAGCTGTCTCTTTCTCCCTCGGGGTAAGTGTTGCTGTCTGTGTCCCTCATGTCGCACCAACCACATACCCCAGTCTGCCCGCGAGCCCCTGTGCTCTCTGCAAGTATCTTGGCAGCGTTCTCAGTGGACCGTCCCTCCTTTGCCTTCTCCTGCCCAGAAGCTTAAATCTCCTTCAGTCCCTGCCATTGTCAGTTCAGGACAATCGGTTTAAACAATGGCATATCTAAATTTCCTGGGTTTAACAATTAATGAAAACACAAGTTAACGAAATGTATTGTTACCAACCATGAATGAGTACAGATATGCTGATTAGAAACCAATATTGTCAGACATGTAATGTCCAAGTCAGGTAAATACAAACATCCTCTAAGGAAGGAGCAGGTCTGTTATCACAACTTTGTATTGTTTGTATACTCAACCAGCCAAAATTTCAAAGCGGTGACTCCTTTGCAAGACAGCAAATACCTACATCCTGCAGACATCCATGACACAATCAGTAACGGGATTACCCAGAAAATCGAAAAAAATATCCCCCTCTGACACAAGGAACAGAAGTCTGTCCTGATGGCATTATTTGTAAGACAGGAACCAGCCATGCCCAAAATGCCAATTTGTTTCTATAGTAAACCAGATTATCATTTACAGATCCCAAAATGATTTCAAGATTACTTGTAATAATTAAACATTGCAGTAAATCATTTACAGATACAGACTCAAGATATGTTTAAATATTTTTAAAATCTGGCTTGCTGTACATCACAGAGTACACACATTCACACACCTAACAATGCATGTCAATTAATGTGACATTCACCTTTTTCGGATTAATGTGGGGTTGCTGATTACCTGGTGAAGGCCCATGAAGACATGATGAACACGTGTCATTTCATACAGTGATCGGACAAAAGGACCTTCCATTAATGTTAAAAGCACAGGAATTTTTTTACTTATCCCTTAGTATTTGAAATTCCAAATATGAAAGTAATCTGTACAAATGTATGAGATTTGTTCATAAATATAACAAAATATTACTAAAAGTTTTCATTATGTTTATTTTAAGTGTAAATTGTGTTTATTATGTATTGCTCCGCCATAAAATATCCAGCCTTCCTTTCAAAACAAATGTAGCCAACCAAGCAAAAGGTTTTTAGATCCTGGATCTAAATCACATATCATAGACTGTCCTTATATTGATAAGACAAACTAGGGTGATTGTCATAAACTGTGCAGCCGTGAAACATGGCAAATTACAAACCAAGTTATCTTTAATTAATGATTAAGATGAATATTAAGGATAAGATGCCCTTAGATAATAAACAATGAGAAACTTACTGTTTGTGGGCAGATGAAGAAAGTATAGAAGAGCAAATTTGGAGAAGCACATGGAGGTGGCTGGGGAACACACTGAAGAAGTATGCTCATGCAGTTAAAAGGAAGGTCTTGGACTAAAACCCACAGGGTTCATGGCATGGAGTGAGACTGAAATTACTTGGAGTAGAACAGTGGACGAGGAGGCAGCAAATTTAGGAAAGATGTTGGATGAAGTCAAGGGAACTTGTAAGAAACAGGACAAGATGGCTCTACTTCACAGTGGCTCCATGCATTGGAGCAAAAGAAAAAGAAGAAGCCCTCAACAATCAACACAACTAACAAAGACTTTTTTAACCTGTTAAATAAGACTGAAACTGGCTTATGACTCTACCAGAGAGACCCACTTCTTCTCCAAGGCAGTTTATTAGAATAAGGAGTCCAAAAATGTAAGATAGGAACCTTACTAACCATACCAGCAATCAACCCAACACCCACAGCAATTTATCAAGCAAAGTGTTAAACTGATTTGATGAAAATAAAAAAGTCTAACAATATACAGTAAATATGTCTTTGCTGTATGTGTAAAAAGTATTCTTGTATGTGAAACGCTTCAAAGAAACACACAAGAGGAGGATTGTCATAAATAATCATTATTCCATTTGTGTAATGTGCTAGGCGATAAGTTTTTTTTGTTGTTTTCTTATATTAGAGAATCCATTGTATGGGATGTAAAGATACTTTTCATTTATTTGGAAAAAAAAATAATTTTGTCATTACCATCTTTTGTTTATGCGACACATAGTTACATGTCATGTGAGTACAAGCGGCGCTTCAATGACGTACTGTATGTGGAAGTTCTTCTATAAATATGCAGGATCCACTTTGTAGCTTCATCCCTCAGTGGATATATTCTGTTTAAAAAACATCTAAAGCTGTTAGTTCATTTATCAAGTAGGCCTAGCACTACTGGAGGTTTTGTTCCAGTTTTCAACTTCTTTCTGTCCCTGACTTCTGTTTCAATTTGCCCTTGTGTTTTGTTTGCTGGTTATTATGATGTGTTTGGTTCTGCCTATCCTTCATTACGAGCCTGTTTGATGTTGCATCTCCTTGTCTCCTCGCATCTCATAATAATTTCTCGTGATGCCGTATCAACGGGAATGATCACTAAGAGCTTATATTCTTGATCCACCAAACTCTGCTAAAAGTCTCTTGTGTGTTGAGATATTTGTCTCGCTTGGTCACCGTGAGTTCTTTCTCATTTCTAGTCAGTCAATGCTCTTTGCTTTCCTTCATCTTCACTGAAGCTTTGTCATGTCAAAGTAAACCTGGTCACCACAGCTGTTACCATATCTCTGCCTAGTCAATTTATTACTCCAGATTGTGAATTGCCCCTTTAAACCCAATAGACAGACACATTGGATACAAGTTAAAAGCAACAAGAAAATCTTTTTTTTCTTTTTTTTTTCAGTTTTATTGATTTTATTGTAATAATTCCATACAGATAGATCAATTTTTACAAAAAATAGGATTGAAAACAAGTCAACAAATCTTTTAATTCTTTTCTTCTTGTAATAGTGCCCTCAAGCAAATCCGCCACAATTAACAGGCAAAGTAAATAATCACCAATACAATCATGAACACAATACTCTCTCCTCCACACCACCCAGCAAGCTCTGTTCTATACCTCCCAACTCTGGCTCGCTTGCTGGGTTCACAGCAGTCCTTTATTTAGTCCTTGACCTGGAAGTGCTTCTGTCCTTCCATTCACATGATTTGCTAGCACTTCTTGGTCAGATGGAGAACTGGCTTTTTCTTCAGCCCAGAAGTACTTCAGAGCTTCCGTCCTCATGACTTGGGAGTACTTCCGGGTTATGGATGAAGCATGGCTCCTCTGTTCTTTCACAGCTACTCCTGGCCTCACCCACAATACGCAACAGGGCTGAGAAACTGAACTCAAAGTCTCAGGATGCCCTGCGGGAATGTCCAAAAGTAGCTGCCTCCCCACATCCTTCCATCCTCAGAGCGTCCCAGCATCACAATACCTTGAGACCTGGTACAAAAAAATCATGCTTTTTTAATCCTTAAAGTGCTTAATATTTCAGTAGTGTGTTGCCAGACACAATAAAGCAACACATTTAGCAAAGATAACAGAATTCTACACTTTACTAGTGGTGCTGTAGCTATCAATATGTCTGCTGAGCCCACACAGCCCAGAAACAAATAATAAAACACATTGTCATAGATTTCCTGCCAAGGGTTTCACAAGCTCAGGTTAATGCATTTGACAGTTTGAGATGGGAATTTCTGAGGTATTTTGAACTTTGTTAGTTACTCAGGGTCCACATAGTGGAGGGTCCTTCAATTTGTAGACAGAAAACTCTAAGGAATGATTTTAATGTTGTGTGAAATCATGTTTTACAAAATAAGGTATAGGATCGGAGTATACACATTTAGGTATACGGTACTGCTCTTTTTCATGATTTCTCCTAACCAAAACAATATTGAACATTGAATAAATATTAATAAGGTGCCTGGCATGCACAAAATAATTTTATTTTTTTGGAAGTAATTTGCAGCCTTAAGTAATTCCATACACAAATATTTTTTTATTTGATCATCCAGCAACACTTTGATGTACTTCTGCAAAACTGCAAACATAAATGCATTCATTTCCTAGATTTTTGCTTTTTATAAATTCAGTGTACTGTATGTCTAACATTATGTCAAGTTCATTACATCAAAAAGCAATTACCCTTTCATAACTTCCTCTTAAATAAAAAACATCTGCACTGTGTCACCTACCATGACTTACGTAGTTAAATATTATAAAAATATTACACTGTGCTCTTGTCTTGTCGCGTGTGATGGGCTGCGGAGAGCTGTCTCAAGCAGTAATATTGATGAAAACCATGGAAAAGAAAACACACCACACATCATACGCCAGAAAAGGCCATTCTCAAAAAAGGAAAAATTTTGTATCGTAGGCACCTTTTTAGCACAGCTGTACTGCAATTAAACATGTTCATTCAAGCTCAATTCTCCAGATTTTGTGAAACTTTAGCACATATGTTGGTAGTGGCTGAGTGATCTGCTGCAGAAAACACACTGGCATTTACCATCTGGAGATGGGATTTTTTTTTTTTTTTTTTTGTACACTAATGCACTGGTGTGATGCAGAAACCATTAAGAATTTTGGTAATCCATGATTCAAGACCTGAGTTTCAATTTAGATAACACTTTTTTGGGTAGGGGACATGAAGATATGAAATTAGTCCTGGTTCTAGGAATAGTGCCACCCTTGGACTATTCTTGAATCCAGGGCTGTGCTTTAAATAATGCCATCTGTTTTGTCTTGGTAGAGTAATATATTACTCTATTTTCCCTTTTGTATTATTAATATGTAGCCTTTGTTAGACTGCATCAAATCCCCTAGACTTACCACTGTTTATAAGGTATTGTACCATATAACTTCTCCCCACCTTCCCTTCTACATGTATAACCCCAGGCAAATAGGTGTAGTAAAAGACAGGCAGGAGTTAAATAATAACAATATGCAAAGTACATTTGAATATTGGCAACCATACAACCTGATAAATGTTGATGTGTAGTTTCAGGCGGCACACACACTTGTTAGTTACTTAAAATGTCTCTAGTTATGGCATCATTTGTGGTCAGCTTTCTTCAGAATAGGCCGCATGCCTGTCTCAATATGGTTGCTTCATTGTGTTATCCTTTTTAGTTCATGGTGTGAGATGGTCTTTCATCAGTTTGGTAAGAGAGAGAGAGAGGTAAAGCAAGCAAATGTGTAGGTTTTCTGTCCAACCGCTAGAGCCAATAGGATGTCATGGTACTTAAAGGCTTCTGATACAAGACAGTTCCAAACAGCCATACTTCAGACCAATGGGGAGGACAGAATACCTTCACACCTGACCTCCAAACCATATGTTAAGCTAAAGCCTGGCAGTTAGGCAGCCTGGCTTTCCTGTGGGGGTTGACTGAGAGACTTTAGCAGAAAAATATTGGTCAAACTTGTTTGAGACACTTCACCCAACCCTGTCATAAAATTACAAAGAGAATCATTTCTAAAAGGGTGGAAGGGGTTCCTAAACCATCAAGCCATTGCTGTTATTATCTATAATGTCAAAACTAATATTGCACTGCTTTGTCTAAGTTACAAAAAAAGACACAAAATATTTATCAACTTGTATGTAAAATTTCACATCACAACACTGTCTGAAGCAAGTTTAATTTTTCCTGCCCTTAACCCCATATCCTTACTAGACATGAGATGATACACTTAGCACACATACAATGCATACTGAGACCTGGGCTTAACAGTACAATACACCCTTAATACAGCACAAAACAAAAAATTAATGTTATATGTTATTTCTGGAAAAAATTCAAATGATTAGCAATAAACCAAATATATAATTTCTTTATTGCTTCTGCTTGATCCCACTCAAAATATTTGTATTCAGTTATGAGATTATGAAGTTTAGTGCGAAAATAAATAAAAGCTATTTCATTCATCCTGCACACTTCTCTACTTTGGCACTTTCAAACTCCATTTTTAACTAATGCATTACAAACTTAATTGGGGCTTAACATACATTGTATATATGACTGACACCTTAACATTCTAATAATTAACAAACTTTTGCAGAATGATACAATCAATATATGCACTATATTCTATGTGAAACTCAGGAACATGAATGCCAATATTATACTCAGACATGTAGCCTAGACATGTGCATGTACTTTTAAAATTTTTGATGCTGTGTGAACTGTGTTATGTGAAATTTGAAACTTTTAAAAGGTAAACATTTCTCAGAGTTTTTATAGGTAACTAGCCAAAAGTACTCAGCGTTGCCCTGATATATTTCTAGAATGAACTGACAAAAGAAAGCAAAGGTTTCCGTGTTTTTAAAATGGTGACCCTGCTGTTATTGCTAGCTGTCTCATCTGTCATCCACAATGCAGCTCTGTCAATGTCTCTGCTCTTGTAAGTTGAGAATGAGTTTTTTTTGGGTCCAACTGGATTCCAGAATTGCGGTAACTGCTTGCTAGATTGTATAACCATGAATGCTGTCATGCATAACTTTTCATTTTACTTCAAGGTGGAAAGTTCGTAATACTTTAATTATGAATAAAAGATGACAAAGCAGGAATTCAACAACCACTCTTTGATTCTCTTTTGTGTTGCACTGCACTTCCACTGTTGATCAAGCCTCACCTAACACTCCACTGCAAAAGCGCACAATACTCCTTTTAATATTATAGTACACGGAACAGGTAAATAATGTTAAGCTCTGGTCATTTTATCTGCTAGTCTGCCTTCTGTCTTTTCAGCTGGTTCATTTTCTCTAAGCCAGTTGGTGGTACTGGTGTTCAAATTGTAGCACATCTGTGGAAAATAAAACAAAATTCCCAGGACCCTAAGTTTAAAAGTTTGGGTTCCAATGTAGTCTGCCTTGTCCTTCTGGTCTTATAGTGCAACTTAGCAAAGCAAGGTCGAGATTGGTCAAATGGTAAAGGACTGTATAAGAAACATGTAGACAGACATTCTATTTTATAGACATTTTGTAGGAGGAGAACGCTTTGGGAAGCCATGGCAGAAAAAGTGAATTGGTTGGCAGGATGGAGGAATAATTTTGTGCCAGGCCGGTATGATATAATAGATTGACCAGCAGAAGCAGAGAGTCAGGAGTTGTTCCATCCCCCATAGGCCAGGTGGCACTGGTCCTTGTATGGCAAACAACTTGGGACACCTGTAGGATTGCTTGAGATATGGAGTTCAGAAGTGCAGTCCTGTCGGGGTTCCTATGTAGCGAAACAGGACGCTGTCAGAGGGGGGACCTCCCTACTTTGTTTATGGCCTGGAAATGCTCATATCAGAGAGTCAGAGTCGGCAACAATATGGAGGATGAGAGGAGGAAGAATTGTATAACAGTATATAACAGTATAAGAGATAGATAGATAGATAGATAGATAGATAGATAGATAGATAGATAGATAGATAGATAGATAGATAGATAGATAGATAGATAGATAGATAGATAGATATGGAACTGGATGTGTATGTAAAGTTCATTAACTCTCACTTTTTGCATTTTTAAAAAATAATACTTTTAAATGATAAAACCAACCATACATAAATTGCCACCTGAGGCATATCGTCACCTCCACTAATGTGCTTGAGTCACAAACACCCTCATTCATTCACCCAAAACCAATTTACAGATGGCAGTCCACTTACCGGCATGTCTATGGTCAGTGAGGTTCTGCAGAAGAATCAAGTATAGATATATTTAAAATATGCCTACTCCATGTTCACGTACATTTAGGCATCAGTGTGATATTTACTGTGACATATTGTATCAGTATGCATCCTTATTAAAATATTGCTCCTTGTTTGTTTCTTTCATCTCCTGATTCCATTACAGAGAAGCAAAACTGATTCTGTGCATGCAGCACTGAGGAGAAGGGCAAAAGCAGTCCGGAATGGTTCAGCAATCAACTGCATAACACATTCACACTTGCTCATACCAGGCCATATTAGAACTGCTAATTATGTCAAATTTTAGAGAAAACTAGGAAAGCTGGAGAAAATCCACACTCTCAGGAGCAAAATTCATATAGATAGTCACTGAAGAGAGATCAGCCCTAAGTCTCTGGCTAGCAGCATTAAACACTGAACTACTTTGGTGCCGCCATTAAAATAAAAATGATTAATGAAGTCCAAAAATGTACTCATTAGGCTTTTATCACATTACTGCTTAGTGTCCAGTGTATGCATGGTTTGACTCTAGGCAATAAATAAAGAAGACTACCCAGAGATAATTTCTTAGCTATTTTAATTATGTTGTTTTTCACCTTGTGTTGTTTGAGTGCCTGTATCATATTAAGCATTAATTTAATAAAACCAGCGGTTGAAATTTAATTTCGTAATGTTTGTTAAAATTCCTAGTATGGGTGTATATGTGGATGTGTGTGTTAACACCGCGGTGGGCTGGTGCCCTGTGCTGGGACTGTTCTTGCTTTGGATCATTGGCTTGCTGGGATAGCTCCAGCTTTCCCTTGGCCCTGACTGAAAAAGCGAGTTAGGAAAATGGATGGATGGTTGCTTCAAACATACATGTGTTTAAAAAAAAAAAAACAACTAACTTTATTATTCAGCTCTCTAAGAAAGCCTTTAATAAGGCAATTAACATGATTAAAATATAAGGTAAATCAAACAATACTCTGAACACACATACGTGCAGCTGGGTCAACAAGACAGTATGGAAGAAAGGTAAATTACATATTATGAATAAGATTTAGGAACTGCACATTTTAAAATACAACTGAGGAATTGTAAGTCATACCCCATAATTTGAATGCTAGGAGCAAATGGGCCTCAAAGATGAACTTAGGGAACAACTATTTGCATTTACATTATATATCATTATGTGTTGTGTACATACTTTACTGTCACATTTATTTTTAGAGTTGAAAACTTGACATATCTGAGATTATACATGTACCTGTATACATACATGTTATATGTGATATTTGTGATAAATTCTGATTTGTCAAGTTTCTGTATTAAACTACCCTTTCATAACTTCCTCTTAAATGAAAAACATCTGTATTGTGTCACCTACCATGGTTTTTATAGTTAAATATTATAGAAATATTACACTGTGCTCTTGTCTTGTAGCGTATGATGGGGTGCGGAAAGCTGTTTCAAACAAGTAATATTGATGAAAACCATGGAAAACAAAACACACCACACACCAGAAAAGGCCGTTCTCAAAAATTTGCATCGTAGGCACCTTTTTAGCACAACTGTATTGCAATTAAATATGTTTATATATATATATATATATATATATATATATACACAGGTATATATATATATATATATATACAGACATATTTTTATACAGTCTGCTTTGCAATAAGTCCAACTTGGTATACCTCTCTCGAGACAAAGCCACGACGGCCCCGAGCGTTAGTGCGCCAGTTGCTAGCATCCAGTGAACAACCCGCGCTATAACTCTCTGTGAACTTTCACGTGTGTGGTATAGCGGGTCCACAGCTCCTGTCAAAGTCCAGCTTTAAAATAAATAATCACCGCGCTCGCAGCTTGGTGAGGGGGCGTGGTGGTTATGTGGCTGAAGGTTTTCAGGGTGATTCTCAATGTGGCCGTTTCTCACCAACGTGCACTTGTGAGGGACCGTCCACATTCATGATTGTTCCTGGGGCTGCTTATCTTGATAAACAGAAGCGCGAGTCGGCTAGAAGGGGAGGAAAAAGAAAGAACGTACGGGAGGTTGAGTGAGTGAGAGGGAGAGAGAGAGAGCGAGCGAAGTAGCTGAAGTAGGCAGAGTTAACGTCAGCTGCAAGTAGGGCGACTCCCCTGTTGGGAAGAAGGGGGGTGTGAACGCTGGCCCCGGCACAGACAGACGGACAACATTGTTTCACCACACACCATTTATTTTCACCAATATTATTTACAAAATGGCTCACGTGCACCCCCAGTGCCTTCTCGCACCGAATTCCCCAAAGTCCAGGCCCACAGTCTCTTGTGCCTTCCTGGCCGCCTCCTGTCCTCTTTCCAGCTTCGCCAACACTGCCTCCCGACGTCCACCGCTGACTGGAGGGAGGCGGCTATGGGGAGCGGATGGGCTCCAGCTGCTTCCGGCACTTAACGGTGGCCACACCCCTGTGTGGCGGAAGTGCCGGCTGCGCACCCGGAAGCCGTCCGTGTCTCCCCAGTCGTCTTCCCCCCGGCACCTCCTGGTGTGGCGGAAGTGCCGGGCTCCTGGAATAAACAGGCACTGGGGCGCCGCCTGGCGGTGGCCACGGGTCCCTACAGGGCTGGGCTTCCAAGCCCTGTACCCGAGGCCCCCTGTCTAACCAGGACGGACGCCCACTCGGTCTGGAGGAGGCATACGCCCTCCTCCGGTCCTCTAAGGCGTCCCGGCCGGGCTCCATCCCCGGCCGAGGGCCACATGGGATGAACCGGCATCGGGGCGCCGCCTGGCGGTAACCACGGGCCCCTACAGGGTAGGGCTTCCATGCCCTCGACCCGTGGCTCCCAATAGAACCAGGACGGACGCCCCCTCGCGGTCTGGAGGAGGCACAATCCCTCCTCACGTCCTCCTGGGCGTCCTGGCCGGGCTCCAGCCCCGGCCGGGGACCACAGGGGCCACCAGGTAAAAAGGCACCGGGCTTCTTCTTTGGTTTTTTTTTAAAATGCTTCCTGCTCTACTTTAACTTCGTTGTTTTTAAGAAGACTTTTTCTATTGTTTTTAACCTCCCCGTTCCACTTCTGATTTTATGGATTATTTATTGGAACTTTGGAGACTGCACTTTAATTTGAACACCTTATTTTGTTAATTGTTTTAATAAAAACACTTTGCACTTTTTCACCATCCCCTTGCTTTGTTGTTACCGATGAGGTTAGCAGTGAGGCACATTACCGACGGTGTAGGGTTCAAGGGCTCCCCGGCAGCAGATGGGAGCATACAGCAAACCCGCATCGTCACAACGTGATTTTGTGTTTTTTTCATGTAAATTTGAATTGATTGTTGAAAAGTATGAAGGTGGCATGCGTATCCGGGACATGGCTGTTGCATACCGTTTGCCAAGAACGACGGTATCTACGATTGTGAAAAACAAAGATGTTATTAAGAAGTAAAGTGAGGTAAACTTTTCATTTATTTCATCTAATTGCTTTTGTATTTATGTATTTTAGTATTAAGCAGTGTTTAAATTATTTTATACAACCCCATCAATGTATAATATGTCAATAGCAATAGGATTTTTTTTTTCATGGAAACGGATTAATCATTTTCCCATTAATTCTTATCGGAAAAATTTGTTTGGTATACTTCCTGTTTGGTATAAGTCAAAGAATCTGGAACGAATTAAGGACGTATACCGAGGTTCCACTGTATATATATATATATATATATATATATATATATATATATATATATTGTCACAAAACGAGTCAAAGACAGAAAAGGTTTGGGGCAGCCACCCATGTAATTTGGTATCCTGGCTGCAACTTCGTTTTCTTTCAAATACCAGCACTGAAGTGCTTACAACAGAGTCCAAAACAAGACTGACACAGAAGGGAAAAGGGAAGGCTTTTAAAGGGGGAGACAGGAAGTGAGGTCATAAGGGTCGGACACGTGTTCATTGTTCATTGGTTTAGTCCCGGATGTGACATCAGGGGCGGAGCTGGCAAGGTCTGTCTCCATTGGCTCGGTCCCAGAAGTGACGTCCAGAGAGACAGGGGGAACCTCCCGGGGTAGGTCTACAGGGAAGTGAGAAAGAGAGTTAGTGCGCTCTGCCACATCCCGGCATGGCTCAGAACTGCCTTCACTCGAGCCCTTTAGCTGCCTCCCATGCGCGTGTGTGACAAGGCCCCCTCAGCCCAGACCCGTGGGTCGGGCGACCTTAACCGAGAGGTCGAAACCCGAGAGAGCATCGGCGTTGGCATGGAGAGCACCCGGCGATGAACGGCGAAAACTTGTACGGCTGCAGGTCAAGAAACCACCGGGTGACCCGCGGATTCGACTCCTTGTGCAGGGCCATCCACTGTAGAGGTGCATGGTCCGTGACAAGGGTGAACTCACGCCCAACAGGTAGTACCTCAGCTGAGTGATCGCCCATTTAATCGCCAGAGCCTCCCTCTCCACCGCCGCATACCTGGTCTCCCGGTCCAACAGTTTCCGCTCAGGAACATGACGGGTGTTCACACCATCGACACTTTGGCTCAGCACGGCTCCCAGGCCTGTGTCCGGCGTCCGCCTGGAGGATGAAAGGCAAAGAAAAGTTAGTTGCCATCAAAATAGGTGCGGACGTAAGGGCCTTCTTCAAGTCACCAAATGCAGCGTCTGTTTTTGCAGTCCATACCACAATGTTCGGGCCCTCTTCTTTGTTAAATCAGTCAAGGGCGCCGCTTTCTCCGAAAACCGGGGTACAAACCGGCGGTAGTACCCGCTAACCCGAAAGGCTTGGACCTGCCGCTTGGTTCATGGACGGGCCATTTCAGAATGGCATCAATTTTGGAGCACTGTGGCCTTACGGTACCCGACCCACCAGGTAGCCTAAATATTTGGCCTCGCTTAATCCAAAGAAACATTTCTTGGGATTAATCCGAGCCCGCCTCACCAAGTGTCCGTAATACCGCTTGGACATGCTGTAGGTGTTCCTTCCATGTGCTGGAATAGATGACCACGTCATCTAGGTAGGCAGCACTGTATGAGTTATGAGGCCGAAGCACTTTGTCCACCAGACGCTGAAAGGTTGCTGGAGCCCGTGTAACCCAAATGGAAGGACACGATACTGCCAGTGTCCGCTAGGGGTACTAAACGCGGTTTTTTCCTTAGCGGAGTCCGTTAAAGGAACCTGCCAGTACCCTTTGTCATGTCAAGTGTGGTCAGGTATTGAGCCTGTCCAAGCCTCTCGAGGAGGTCGCCCACGCGTGGCATTGGATAGGCATCAAATTGGGAGACTTGGTTAAGCCGACGGAAGTCATTGCAGAACCTCCAACTCCGCCAGGCTTACCGACGAGCACAATGGGGCTGGACCAGGGACTATAACTCTCCTCAATTACACCTAGTTCCAGCATGCGCTTGATCTCCAGTTCCACTTCAGCCTTTTTTGCCTCGGGAAGACGGCAGGCGTTCTCGGACAACAACCCCGGCTCTGTCACAATGTTGTGCTCAATCAGAGAGGTCCTTCCGGGTGTTCACTGACTACCTCTCGAACGGTCCGGATAACTGTTTCCAGCTCCTGCCGCTGCCTGGGTCTCAAGTCTGCGCCAAAGTTAAGGTCGTGTGTGTGAGCGAAGAGTGAGCGGGCTGGCCGGAGGAGGGATCAGGGTCCCTGTCCTTCCACGGTTTCAGCAGGTTCACATGATATACCGCTCCTTTGGCCGACGATTGGGTTGACTCACCAAATAGTCGACCAGTCCCTTCCTCTCCTTAACTTCAGAGGGGCCCTGCCAGTGGGCAAGCAACTTAGAGTGGGAGGTAGGCACTAGGACCATGACCCGATCTCCCGGGTGGAACTCCCAAGAGACGTGCAGCGTTGTAGTAGCGAACCTGTGCTGCTTGAGCCTCCTCCATGTGACTTTTAAGGACAGGCGAATCTTTCCAAATCTATCGCGTAACTGCGCGATATACTCCAGTATGTTAGTGGTGGGAAGAGCCTCTTCTTCCCAGCCTTCTTTCAAAATATCCAATATGCCCCGAGGTTGTCGCCCATACAGTAGTTCAAAGGGGAGAACCCGTGGAGGCTTGTGGGACTTCCGATAGGCAAAAGGACGAGGGGAGGAGCTGATCCCAGTTCCTTCCATCCTCGCTGACCACCTTACGTAGCATTTGCTTGAGAGTTTGATTAAACCTCTCTACTAATCCGTCGGTTTGAGGATGATACACCGAGGTTTTTAAATGCTTTATTTTCAGTAATCTGGCAGTCTCCTTGAACGTCTCCGAGGTGAAGGGGTCCCCTGGTCTGTCAAGACTTCTTTGGGGATCCCCACGCCAATACCCCTAGTAATTCCCGTGCGATGGCTTTAGAGGTAGCTGAGCGCAACGGAACAGCTTCGGGGTATCGTGTAGCATAATCCACGAGGACTAAAATGTACTTGTGTCCTCGGCTGAGGGCTCTAGAGGTCCCACCAGGTCGACCCGATTCTGTGGAAGGGAACGCCAATCAAGGGAATAGGAACAAGAGGAGCACGGTCCCTCCTAGGAATCTGTCGCAGTTGACACTCCGGGCAGGAAGCGCAAAAGCGACGAACCTCCTCATTAATTCCTGGCCAGTAAAACCGGAGCTTGATCCGCTCCAGAGTTTTTTCGGTGCCCAGGTGGCCACCTAGGAGGTGGGCGTGTGCTAGCTCGCAGACCTGCCGCCGGAAGGTACGCGGCACTAGCAGCAGCCTCGTCTCCTGCCCGTCATGCATTGCTACACGGTAAAGGAGGTCATTATCTAACACAAAGTAGGGGCCCTGTGGCATCGACTGACTAGTGCGTTGGCCATTGACAAGGACCACTGCATTTTTACAAACTTCAGGGAGTCGTCATTCCATTGCTCCCTTTGAAAGAAGCCGGCGTCTTTTAAATTGAAACCGCAACACGGAGAGAGGGTCAGCGCCGACCTCAATGGGCGTGGTTTCCTCCCGCCACGCCGCGGCGTTGGTGGATGACGGTCAGCCTGCGACGCCCGGAGTTGCCACGCCAGCCAGGACGGCTGCTTCACCTCTCTCTGCCGGCTGATTACACGGCGTGGAGGCAGCTTGAGACGGTTCATCTCCGTCCATAACGAGGCCCAACTTAACCCGGGAGTGGTATGTGTCTCACCGCTTTTAATGTCAGACCAGTCCCGCCCTAGTATCACCGGGTGCGGAGGATCAGGAAGGATTGCCACGGTTACTTTCTGGACTGATCCTCCGTAGCTAATGACACAGCGGCGGTGCTGTACCAGCGGGTTTCCCGTGGACACAGGTTATACTGGTCTTGAATTTTAGCCATTGTCGCGTAGCACAAAGCGGCGGGCAACAATGGAAATGTTGCTGCCGGAATCGAGCAGAGCGAAGTTTTAAACCCGTTAACGATCACCACGCCTGTATGCGGGACCGCCAACGGGTTTGTCAGAGCACACCAAGCCCTCCTCCCTCCACCTGCATTCCTCCTCGCCTCCAAGCGGTTTGCGTGCCAGCGCGCCGCGACGCCGATGCAAGCTCCGGGTTATACAGGGAGGGGCTAGGTCTTGGGACATACCCCGGCTGAGTTTGGCAGAAGGACGGTTCCGCTCTCCCAGAGTGTGAGGCCGCCCTCTGTGTTTCCAGAAGCTCTATGAGCTCAGACATGTTCTTAAACTGCACGCCCCAGACCGGCTGGGTGAAGCCCTGGGGAAGTGCTTTCAGGAGCAGATAGCACGCTACCTGCTCAATGACCTGGTGGGGCTTGTTTTCCAAGGGCCGTAGCCACTGCCATACTTTTGCCCATAAGGACCAGGCTTGTTTACTGGTCGGCCTCTCAGGGTCCAACCTCCACTTGTTATTTTACTCACCTGCCAGTCTGGGGCACCCCAAGGTGGTAAAGGGGCTGTGGTTTCACTGGGGGCAGGCACTCTCCCCAAGAGAGCATACTGAGTCCCTCTTGTCTCCCCCTCCAGGGCAGCCCACTGGTGAGCCCCACCCGCCACCCTCCCTGGCCTCTCTAGACGGCCTAGTTCTGCGTGCTGGGAGCGGAGCCCGCACCGGGTCTCGCCGAACCACGGGCACCCTCCCCGCCTGAATACTCGGCCCCGGTACGCTCCCACCTGGGTGTTTTGCAGGTCCTGTCCCCTTCTCTTCTGGGACTTCTCCATCCTGCCGACTACGCCACTGTCACAAAACGAGTCAAAGACAGAAAAAGGTTTGGGGCAGCCACCCATGTAATTTGGTATCCTGGCTGCAACTTTTTCTTTCAATACCAGCACTGAAGTGCTTACAACAGAGTCCAAAACAAGACTGACACAGAAGGGAAAAGGGAAGGCTTTTAAAGGGGGAGACAGGAAGTGAGGTCATAAGGGTCGGACACGTGTTCATTGTTCATTGGTTTAGTCCCGGATGTGACATCAGGGGGGCCGGAGCTGGCAAGGTCTGTCTCCATTGGCTCCGTCCCGAAGTGACGTCCAGAGAGACAGGTGGAACCTCCCGGGTTAGGTCTACAGGGAAGTGAGAAAGAGAGTTAGTGCGCTCTGCCACATCCCGGCATGGCTCAGAACTGCCTTCACTCGAGCCCTTTAGCTGCCTCCCATGCGCGCGTGTGTGACAATATATACACTAGACATTAAGCCCATTACAATAACGGGCGCTAGAACAGTAGTGCATAAACATTAGTAGGAACAGTCTATATTAAATGGCAAGGGACCTTTTATGTGGCTGCAATATGCGTCACTGTATTGTGTGCCTTTAATTTTCTCTCTCAGTAATACTGGTTTGTATTCTCGTAAAATGCCTGTAATTTTGTCTGACAGTAATACAGTGGAACCTCGGTTCACGACCATAATTCGTTCCAAAACTCTGGTTGTAACCCTATTTGGTCGTGAACTGAAGTAATTTCCCCCATAGGATTGTATGTAAATACAATTAATTCATTCCAGACAGTATGAACTGTATGTAAATATATATTTTTTTTAAGTTTTTAAGCACAAATATAGTTAATTATACCATTGAATGCACAGCATAATAGTAAACTAAATGTAAAAACATTGAATAACACTAAGAAAACCTTGAACAACAGAGAACACTAACACTGCAAGAGTTTGCGTTATAGCCTTACGACCCGCTCGCTAAAAACACTTTTTTTAAATGAGTTTTAAGCACAGGGAAAAAAATGAACATTTGAAAAATCCGTAATTTAATAAACAACCAAGAAAAATAACATTGCAACAATGCACGCGCGTGCCTGTGTGTGTGTCACTCTTGCGGGCCTGTGTGTGTGTGTCTGTCTTTGTGTGTGTGTGTGTGTGTGTGTCTGTCTGTCTATCTCTCTGCACAGGGAATGCACAGGAAGGGACTGAACATGTGTCATTTGGCCCCGCGCATGCGCACTTCACCAGATGACACACACACGGACACCTGGATGCACACAGGGGTTTTATTAAAGAGGATGTATATATATAGTATAGTAGGTGTGGTTTTGCACTTATGACTGCAGAGCAAAATTGTCACTCACGGTTATACAATTTACTTGTACTTTTAGCTTATACTTTTAAATAAAGGGCATCACTGGTGACTACCACTTCAGACAGTGTATCTAGCTGTAACAACAAAACATACATCAAGAACTATAAAGGAATCAAATTATGGCATCTGCCTCTTCATCATGTGGTGGGTGCGGTGATGTGCTGTATCAGTGCATGCTCCTAACATCCTCCACCTCCTTTTCCACCTCTTTGTCAAAATGGATGCTCAGGAAAATACTCTGAACATTAACAGTCCTTACAATGGCCACTTTAAGATTATTCTAAATGAAAAATGAAAAACAACTACTGACTTACACTTACAGACAATATCAACAATGCTTTACAATGGCTGATCCTTTAATGTCAGTCGCTTTTTTCTACTGTAACTCAATACAAGAAAAATTAGGTAAGCCGACTTCAGTATTTCATTTTTTTCATTTAATGAACAAAATGCAATAACAGAACACAATCCAGTAAAAAATAGCAAATACAATAATATGTTCCAGAAAGCAGTCAATGAAACTCAACACTTAACCCCCACCCAACGAAGAAAGCTATACAATGAATGAGCCCTATCTAAAGTTCTTTTTAATATAGATTAAAATGGTAAATAAAATGAAAAAATCCAGTACAAGTTCAGTGTGCTTACTTTAGAATTATATTAATTAATTGTTGCAATAATTCTGAACAGATCCTCATAAAAAGAATTTCTTTTTTTTTTTAATTTAAGAGAATATTGAACATCACTTTCCTACAGAGTTCTTGAAAATGGATTAGGATTCTAACAGCAAAATGCTGATAGTGTGGTATAGAATATCATTACTGATTTTTCATAGCACGTTATTGTCTCATCCTGTTATTCCTGTTAAAACATTAGGAGTGAGTTTAGATTCATTTCTGTCTGAGTGGTATACACAAATGATCTTATTGTCGTGATTTAATACATAATGTGTTTGCTGAACAAATAATTGTGTTTGGGGAATATTGTACAACTCTGGAAAGCTGTACACATTATTCATCTTTGCATAAGCCAGGAGGGCTAATTTAATGCTTGGAAAGTTTGACTTGTAGTTCAAAACATTTAGGTGAGAACTACATTGCTTCATGGGAGTAGACATTCAGATCTGGACTTGATACTGTTTTCAGGTTTGCATAAGAGCAATACAGTAGGGTAATGATTACTGTGGCTGCCTCAAAGAAGAGATGTGTGCAAAACAAGATTTGGTCAGTCTGAGTTTTATTGTTCTTCATGTGCTCCGTATGTTCTGTGACATTCCAAAGATATACATCTTAGAATAACTGGTAATAGTAAATTGGATTAATCTGAGTGAGTGTGGAAATGTGCAATACAATGGACCCCATTCTGAATTTGTTTTTGCCTTGAAAACAATACTGAGAATAATATGCATTTTTGCCATGCAATTCCGCAAACAGGTTAAGACGATTCAGTAAAAGGTTGGATGTTTACATACAGTTAAAATATTTATGAATAAAGTCTTGGTCAGTGTTACTTGAAATATGTATAACGTGAAAATCACGTGGTTCATATCACAATCACATTTACAAGAAAGGAGAAACCTCTGAGTGAGTTTATCAAATAAATGGAAGAAATTTGGGTAGCATAATTATCCACCCATCTGTCCATTTGCCTTATTTCATTATGATTAAATTTTAAATTGTTTTTGCTTTGCACCCTCCACCACCTATAACCTATCATCTATGGGGGAGGAACAAAAGCTTTAGATTCATCAAAAATTTCATTCTCTGGTTTTCAATGGATCTCAGTGTTTTAGGATCCTTTGACTCTGAAAATATCGATATCTCAATGATGGGTGTGTGTCTGTCTGTGTGTGTGGTTTCTGGAGGATGGTGTAGAGCTGAAAGGGCTAGATGGAAAAACAGCAAACTTGAAAATGAAGCCTGTTAAGAAATAACAATGTCCATCCATCCATCGTCTAACCCGCTGAATCCGAATAGGGTCACGGGGGTCTGCTGGAGCCAATCCCAGCCAACACAGGGCACAAGGCAGGAACCAATCCTGGGCAGGGTGCCAACCCACCACAGGACACACACAAACACACCCACGGGTCAATTTAGAAACACCAATCCACCTAACCTGCATGTCTTTGGATTGTGGGAGGAAACCGGAGCGCCCGGAGGAAACCCACGCAGACACGGGAGAACATGCAAACTCCACGCAGGGAGGACCCGGGAAGCGAACCCGGATCTCCTAACTGCGGGGCAGCAGCGCTACCACTGCGCCACCGTGCCGCCCGAAATAACAATGTGCTGATTAGTTTTGAGCCAAATCGTGCAAGAGAAAGAGACACTTTAGAGGAACCCTCAAATACCGTAATTCTACAATTCATTATATTTTCTTCTCATCAATTGCCATCATAATTTTATGATCAGAAAGATCGGCGTCAGAGCAGTAAATAATTAAATAATTATTGTAATTTTATAGAATAGTTCAGGTAATTTGGTTCCCAGGGTGCAAAGCCAACTGACACTTACGTCTGGATTTGTTTAGGACCTCTGCCACCAAATTGGTAATAGATGTGTATCCATATATAGTGCCTTCCATAATGTTTGGGACAAAGAAACATTTTTACTTAATTTACTCCACTGCTCCACAAATTGATTTGCAGTGTGATACATATTTGTTCCTACCTTGAGCCTGATGTTCGCTGTGACCCTGCCCTGCCCTGAAAAGAAGGGTGAAGAAAATGTATGAAGCAAGCATATACACTCATGTAATTTTCAGTAAAACCTACTGATATTTCTGTACAGTTATCTTCATTGTTTGTATAAATTAAACGATGCATGTATGATACCTTGGAAAAAACAGAAATTCAATTAGTGTAAATTTTTAATCTGGAGTTCCTAGATATTAGTTTTACAGAATTTGCAAGCAATTTGATGTGTTGTCTGACTCACTGATTCAGATTTGTATTTTAGCATTTATATTATTACATGATTCAATACATCTCATTTCCAGTTAAGCAACATACTGTAGGCAAATTAAGGTATTTTCTCTAGAATCTTTTATTCCAAGTGGTATTGATCCCTTCAATTTTTTTTATTTGCAGACTGTTCAAATTGTTTTGTTGCAAGCCTGAATTTAATTCAAAATGCCAGTGTTAAGGATCACTCCTTGATCAAGAAAGTAGCTGCTTAAATATTTACATTGACTTCCAGTTAAGATTTTAAAATCCTTCTTCTAACATTTCATAAATGTATTTGGTTCCATTTACATCATTACATTTCCTAATGCATCTGTTCCTGAGCACAATATACATTACAATTTGGGATATGAGTAGTCTACAAATATCTTGAATAAATGAGAATATTTCAAAAGATTGAGTCTGTGACTTCCTGTCCCATTTGTTTCAGTATTTAAATCCAAGATGAAGATCAGTGCCTAAAGTAAAGCACTGCCATATTCAGGATGGTAATTCAGGTAGTCATTCTGCAGAAATTTGTGTTAGTTATTTACTGTATGTTACAGTACAAGTTCAAAGAAATCACTGAAAGCCCACAATTACCATGACATTCATGTCCATGATGAGCATATGTAAACTTCTGACCACAAGTGTATCTTAAACGAATTTGTAGCACTGGCCAGTCCTAGCACTTACGACCTGGTTGCTCTCTTCTTTTCTGTCTCCCTATTCTGCTGTGCTTTCTTCAATAAGTTATCTGATACTGTAGGACGACTAGTATGAGAGGTGCCAGTTGACCTGGATCAGTCAGGTCACTTTGTACACTTTTTTATTCTGAAGGACATTGAATTTCCCTTCCTACCAAGACATTTATCTCTCATTGTAAATTGCTAGCTAGCTAGGTTAGCTCTTGACTTAACTACAGTATATATTTTGTCAGTGATAATTCTTTTATTGAGTCGAGTTATTACTCTGTATTATTATGTATTTAATTTTATGTGTATGCTTAAATATGCATGTTGTTTTATATTTGTTAACTTGTGTATGCACTCTGAGTGGTCGTCAATGAAAAACACAATTCAAATGAATTTATTTGAAGTCCAGACACTGTATTTCAAACTCTAAAATGCATTTTAATGTAAATTACATTTACTTTGAGATATTTCTAGTTGTTAATGTGCCTTGCCTTTTTTAATACCATACAGATGTTTGAGCCTCTGCCTAAGCATTAAAGAAGGCTAAACACAATACTTTTCTAAATTTAAAAAAAGATAGTCCATTCCAAACCATGCTATTAGTACACTTTGACAGTAGTTTGGATGTGAGGGCACTTGCATGTTCTATTAATGTACTTAAATGTAGCTTTTCCTGCACTGTACTGTGTGTTTATTTCAGAATTAACAGTAGCACTACTATTTGCCTTTAGTTAAAAGTGCATGTTTTATACCCCTCTTTCTGCCGCACTTGTTTAATGTGCTCTATTTTCAGGTTCGTCAAGCTGTTGAGATTAAAAAGGTTGTGCCGAGTTTAGCAGATTATTAATATGTAGGTAGGCATAGTTTGGTTAAGATGATTATAGCTAGGCTTAGGCAGATGAGCATTCCGGCTCTTATTACTGATCCACAGCCTCACACAAGGAAACTACTGTCATGGATGTAATGCATAGCAGTCAACTGGGCTTTCCAAGATTTACACAGCTTAAACAACTGTATATAAAACACTTTTAAGTACAGTTTCAAACTAATAAAAGAGTTAAAAAAAGGTACGCTATGTATAAAGTAAAAATAACATCTACAGTTGGTACACAAACATGTTTTGACTGGAAATACGTTGTTAAATATAATAAATAAAATGTTGTGTCATAAAATGACCTAACCAAGACTAAAGATCAGAGTGTGTATTCAGGGTCCTACATGGTGTGGCAAGCGGCTGGGGGTGGTACCCAGCTGGGATGCCCGGAAGGACCAGAGGAGGGCTTACACCTCCTCCAGACCACGAGCAGGTGAATGCCCTGGTAGCTTTGGGGACGACGGGAAAGAAGCATGGAAGCTCAACCCTCTAGGGGCCCGTGGTTACCGCCAGGGGGCGCCCAGATGCCTGAGGAGCCATGGCTCTCAGCACTTCCGCCACACCCGGAAGTGCTGGGGGGGGAAAAAGACCACGGACCCCTTGGAGGGCCGGCGAAAGGTTATCGAGAGGCAACTGGAGCATGTCTGGGTGAGCAAAAAATGGGACGCCTCCCTCCATTCGATGGCTGGAGTCGGGTGGAAGAGGACGTAGCTCGGAGTAGAGGAGTGGAGGTGGTGAAGAGAGGCATTGTTGAGGGCCTGGACTGAGGATGATTGGTGCTGCGGCACTGGGGTGTGTGTTTGCACTTGTAAATTATAGTGTAAATAAATGTGTGTGATGCATTTAAACGATGTCTACCTTTCTGTGTCTGGGCTGTTCCCCACAATGGTTAAGAGGTGGATCAGGATGCCAAAGGAAGACAAACATATATTTTTGCTGGAAAATGGATAAAAATGCTAATGTGGGGCCATCGCTATAGTACAAGTGACTAGAAGCACTGTCTTTACTCATTCCTACCCAAACCTGGTGTCATTCCAGTGGGTTTTGGTGGTGAGTGGTCCACAATTATTAACCATAGATCTACACTGTGTCCCAACCTATGGCAAACGAAAAGAAAGAAGTATATATCTAGCTGTCTTTTTTAAAAGAGCAGGACAGACTACCTAGACCTTTAAATTGTACCGTGTAAAAGGGCAGCCTTGTGGATGCTTCTGATACTATGGATGGAGCATATAGAAGGGAACAGAGCTCAGAATTATTTGAATAGAAATGATGTATGTACCTTGTAGCAAATACAGAAGATTCGGAGGAGACTTTATACAGAAAGAAATGTAATATCAAGGATGGGCATACAGTCAGACTACCTTACACCTGATTAAGAATTTTGGCACCTTCTCTAATTAGACTCATTCAGACCACTTCAGTCCTTACCAGTTACTCATTGAAGGGTTGGCTTGCCCAGTTGCCTATCTAAGTGAACCGTTAAAGCACACCCTTGTTATAGAATGAACTAACCAAGACTACAGATCACTGAGTTCATGGTCCTACATGGTAAAGAGGTAGAGAAGGATACCAAAGTAAGACAAATGTTTCATATATACTGTATGTTTGCTGGGAAATGAATAACAATGCTTATGTTGGGCACTCACAGTTGAGCAGTGGCTAGAATGGCTGTCTTTACTTATTCCCACCCCTGTATGGTGCCATTTCAGAGAATATCAAGGTGATGGACATACAGTCAGGCTGCCCTACAGCTAACTAAGAATTATGACACCTTCTTTAATTAGAATGACAAAAATTCAGTCCCTGCAATTGACTTACTGTGTGGCTCTGAGTAAGTCACTTAACACTGGTCTTACTGATAGGTTGGCTTGCCCAGTTGCCCATCTAAGTGTACTGCTAAAGAACTCCCTTCCTCACCACAAACCACATAAAGTCTATAAATGATTCTATAAAGTTTTAGTGGTACCAATACCCAGTACACCTAAAACCACAGCACCCCAGGGCCTTCTGCAGCTCTTCAGGGGCAAGGCTTCTTCAGCAGCTTCTGGGCCACCTCCTGTTCATAAAATCACTGATCAAGGTCCATATGTTGCCACATAACCAGTATCCTTTTTTACACTGGGATGTCAAATTCTATCACCATTACCATTGTGTGCTTTTCTCATATTTTTAAAGAAGTTTCCTGCACCCTGTTCCAGCCTGGCTACCCGTTGCCCACTGGGCAACCCTTCACATTATTCCCATTATCTTAGCTGCAGCAAAGCAAACTGAAAAAATGTTTTGCATGTGATTACTTTTAAATGGCACAGAATATACCTTGTTTTTTACAACCCACAACCAATGGGGCATTAGTCATATGTTTTCTAAAATACCTAATACAGTCATAATTTATTCCAGACTTAACTCTACTACTTTTGATAGCTTATACAGAACAGAAAACATATGGGTATATAACTATTAAATCTAATTAATTTCTTGTAGTAAGATTCAGAAAATTCATATACTACGAGGCTGAATATATAGTATTAAAAAATAACATTTACATTTTCTTCATTATTACCATTACAATTACTATACTTTTTAAAACTGTATTCAATAAACAGTTTTAAAGTAGGCAAGATAAATATATGGCATCCAGTAAAAACAAGTAAAAATAAATTTCAAATAAATCATGGAATGTTAATTAAAGATTTTGTCTTCACTTTATAACCATTTCCCATCACCTCATATTCTTGGCGTGTTCTCTTTTCTGTGGTCTCAACCCAGTTTCTTCTGGATTTCAAGCACACATCAGGAAACTATATTGTATGTACGCACTCACTCTGAGAGACTCCTTAGAGATGCAGAGAAGTGTCAAATGTACGAACTTTATATTTTCTGACAGATTGCTCTCTTGTGTCTCCCAATCAGAAAACTAAAAATGTCTTACTTTTACCATTATGTTTGCATAGGCACCAAACATTCATAAGATGTGTTTAACTTTCCAAAAAACATACAGAAACGTTTTGTAGTGTAATTAGAAACAAACATTTGTTTACATGATTGTATGGTACGCTAAATATTGTAATCAAAGCACAACAGTATAACAGACTTCTTAGTGCAGACTGTCACTGTGGTTAGCACTGTTGACTCTTGGATCAAGTGTCCTTAGTTTGAATCCCTAACCAGGTTGTTATCTCTGTGAGTCTGCACATTCTACCCATATTTGTGTGGGTTCCCTCCAGGTTCTCTGGTCTTCCTACAACGTTTACAAAAACATATTTCAAAACTCCATGTTCAGTGTGCAATGGCTTTTGGAAACCATTAGTATCTACCAAGAGAGTTATGCTTTGGATTACCCTGGAATCACATCCTTCCATAAAGTTATTTCTCTGCAGTCTTAGTCTTCATATACATTTATGGTGCCCAACACCCAGTGCTACTACTTAACTATTTGTTTTAAGTAATATTCTGTACAGAAACGTTCCAACATTTTCCTCTGTGTTCCTGACTACCAAATAAGTGTGGTGTAGCCTGACTGCTTTTGAGTTTCCAGATTTTAAATCCTACACACTAAATAGTAGCCCATATAAAAAGTGATGTAAAAGCAGAACCAGCTGAAATTATGGAGGGATATCTTTCTGAGACCCAAGAATCACCAATTATCAGCCTGATCTCTCATTTTTCCTACTTTGGTGGAGGTGTTTCTGGCTGACAAGTTAAATACAGAGATACTAAAGACTTATTTTGGTTTTAGTGCCATTCAAAGATAACTTATTCTGCACTTATGTGATATGACATTGATTCGATCTTCTTTGCACTTATGTGATATGACATTGATTCGATCTTCTTACAGAAACATAAAATAAAAAAAAGGAACTGGTTATTGACTCGGGGGTCCATATTAATGAAAGCTTGGACTGGACAGAGTAAATATATAGGAAAAGGCGCAACAGGCTCTTTTTTCTTAGAAGAATGCATTCTTTTACTGTGGGTAGTCACATCCTTGACATGGTGTGCTGGGCTGGGCTGGCAACATCACTTCTAGAAAGGCCCACCAAATCAACAAGCTAATTAAGAATGCAGGCTCAGCTATGCACATTAAGACCTGGGCCAGGGGTATAAACAGAATTACAATTACTTGTTTAATAATTTCCAGTTGAGTTGTGTGATGTGGATTCCGAAAATGTAGAATAATAGTAAGCCATTCAGTAATCAACCATACCCACTGCTGGTATCATAAGTTGGCATTGCATTTGTCACACACGTGCAAATACGAGTCAACTAAAGGGCCTGAATAATGGCAATTCCGTGTCCGACCAGGTGCCAACGGGGTGCACTAACTGTCTTTCTCGATCCCTTGCAGACCATTCTCAGAAAATGCCACAGGATTCTGGTGCCTTTGATGACGTCACTTTTGCTCCCGGTGCCTTTGATGATGTCACTTTTCCGGTCAGGCCTCTGATGATGTCACTTCCGGTCATGCCTCTGATTATGTCATTTCCATTTCCACCCCTCCCACCCCCATGATGTCACTTCCTACACTGGCCTTTAAAGACGCCATCTTGAATTAATGTTGCAGATCTGTTTTGAACAACTCACAACTCAAAACACATTTTTGCGGCCAAGGCACATTATACAGGTGGCTGCCCCAAACCTTTATGATGCCTAAGTGCCGTTCTTGTCACACAGTCTAATGTCTCATAAAATTAAATGCATCATATCAGATGAATATTTTTATTAAAGAAACTGTTCCTTTCATTATGTTTTAATGCTAGTTACTGTAGATTCCAAAACTGGCCTGTTATTAATGGCTTCTAGGATCTCCTACATTTATGTTTAGATCAAGAATTCAATTGATCTCTTTCCACATATGATAGCAGATGATTATTTTATGGCACAATATTTTGAATTTTTATGTATTTTTATTTTTTAACATTGCTTTATATCCACAAACTCAAAAAGTGAAGAAATTTAATTGCTGGAATGACATTCTTCCTGTATTCTAGAGTATGGCTTAAGGGTATATTGCAATCCTGCATGCCCTTTTATAATAAAACTAGCCAACCCGCGGCGTACCATACGCGGCGTACCATACACCGCATAATCAGGCCGGTTTTTTTAATTATTTCTAAGCACATTGAGAAAATTAATATTTGAAAAATCGGTAATGTAATAAATCAGCAAGAAAAGCAACATTGTAACAATGCATGGAATGAACCAACACACAATCCGTGACTGAAAACTGGCGGACCGCCATCGCTCATGTGCCCACTTCCAACTCGTCACTTGAGTCGTTGTCGTCTTTGCACAGTCCAGATGCACCTGTGACTCACGTAGACTTTCCGTCTTCCTGCAGGAGCATCTAAGAAGGCACATACAGCAATTCGCAACCGCGACAAACATGCAGCGTGTAAAACAGTTTGCTATGGTGCACGCGGTCATGCTCGTAACTGAAAACTTGGTTTCTAAAGACTGCTTACTTCATTGTGTTTTAACCTCAGTTGTAAAGGATTGTTTTAAGGATCCCTCGCAAACTGTTTTACATGCTGCATATGGCGATTCACCTCCGGCGTGGCTCCTTCCTGCATGCGCTATATGTGTCTTACTTGTCAGCGGCTTAGTGAATCCGTGATTTCCATGGATGTCTTGCCTTTCCATGGGTGTCTTGCCTTAGTGAATTATATATATATATATATAGATGTTCTTCAAGCCCCATGGCCTCCTTTCAATCTTGACTGCTACTTGTACAAATGTATAAATTACTGTTGTAGCAGAAGAAGGCTGTGCTCAATTGCTGCTTATGCATGAAGAAGCCAGTTAACATTTCGTTAAATGGTGTGGCTTTGACACACTGATAGAGGTTGTGTATGTATCTCAATAATTCATTTTGTTCATGTATTGTTTAGGGACACTGCTTCATTCCCCCTCTCCTGTCATATGAACATGCATGTACTGTTTGCGAAGATTAATTGACAAATGAACCATCATTGCAAGCTGAAAAAAAATGTTAAGAAATCCTCCAGCACTAAAATACCTTGAAAGGCTCATACAGTGCCTGAACTAAACTTGTGATGCAGCATTTTTTAAACAAAAAATAAACAATATTAGATATAATATAATACATCCCTCCAGAGTTAATCTTGTTGAACCCCGCCATGCTCTTTTTAGCAAATTAAGTTCCCTTCACTCAAACAGTTCTATCTGGAATATGAAGAATAATTTCTCAACTTAAACCCTTCACTTGACCAAGTACTGACAGGACTTTTTAAAGAAATCTCCAATGTGCTTATTGACGGTGTACGTCACATAGTGAACTTGTTATTAGATACAATGGGCTTCACAGATTGTTTTAAATTCCTGTGTACCTCCCCATCGGAGTCTTTTGTTATTTAAATGTGTCGATCAGCACAAGCAGCAAGCAGCCTGCTATCCCATCCTTCCCCTTGACGGAGCTCAACTCCGGGAAAAAGTTCTCCCAGCTCAAGGCTCTTCTTCTGGGTGTGAGGTGCCTGGAATTGTATAAGGTAAAGAATATATTGTTATTTGGAACATGTGTGTTCCGTGTCTGCAACAATCTATGTAAATGTAGGATGACAAGAAATGCAAGAAATGTTGAACACATTGTTAAAACAGAAACTTCTTCATGTTATAGTATTAGTGACAGAATTTTGACATGAAGTGTATAATGTGTGAAGACTGAAGTCCAAATATCAAATAAACACTTTCACTTTTATTCAAGGATATAACCAAAGAAAAAGACTGCACATGTTAAAACCCCTGCTGAAGAAAAATAATCTCGAGCTTTGTCCTTGACAACTTTAAACGTATTTCTAACCTGTCTTTCTTAAGTAAAATTCTAGAAAAAGCAGTTTTTCAACAGTTACATGATTACTTCTCGAAACAACCTTCTCTTCCTGATTAGTTTCAGTCAGGTTGTAGAACAAAACATGTTACAGAAACAGCACTGGTTAAAGTAGTAAATGACTTGTGGATCAGTGCAGACAGAGGCTACATACAGTATCTGTTCTTGTTCTCTGAGATCTAGTGCGGCATTTGACACCATAGACCACAGTATCCCTATACATCTCTCTGATGGTGTCTTAAATTGGTTTCAGTCTTAACAGACAGACAGAAAATTCTTGGTTCACTGTGGTAATTGTAGTTCAGAAGTCCTCAATATTGTATACGTTCTAACTATCTGTTATGTGCCTGCTGCTTTTTCAATCCAAATGCTTCCATTAGACCAGATTACATTGAAACACAATAGACAGCTATGCTAATGACGCACAGCTTTACTTATCTATAGCACCTGATGATGCTGACACTCTGGACTCTCTGATCCAATGTCTTATTTGTATTTCTGAATGGATGAGTAGTACATTTTCCAGCTTCTTTAGCATTGAACGTCAAGGCGGAGGTAAAGCATTAGACCACTTACTAAATACTGTAACAATGCAACATGCAGAGAAATTCATAATTACTGGAATTCAATCCTAACTCGGCTACCTAAGAAGGACCTCAATCGGTTGCAATTAGTTCAGAATGCAGCAGCAAGAATCCTAACCAGAAAAAGAAAATCTGAGCACATCTCACCAGTCTTAGCAACATTACATTGGCTACCCGTGTTTTTTAGAATTGATTTTCAAATACTACTCTATTTTGGAATGCATGTTCCCCTACATTCTAAGTTGTAACCTTAAATCTTCTAATAGTTGTCTGCTTATTATTCCAAGAGCTAAGTATAAAAGAAGTGGTGAGGCGGCCTTTTCCTGTTATGTACCAAAAATTTGGAATACTTTACTAATGGAGATAAGCCAGGCCAATACTGTGGAATATTTTTAAAAAACTCTTAAAAACCCACTTTTTAAATTTGGCTTTTTATATCTACATTTTAGCTGTACTCTTAATGGACTATACATGCATAGAATTACCATATTGTTCAGGTATTTGCAGCCTTTACTACTTTATGCACCTCCACCAGTCCTCTGAGAAAAAGCCTTTAAACATTGAGGAATGATTTAAACACATTTATGTTAGGTAGAATGCAAAGTAGGAGCTTGATGTCTTTAGGCCTTAAACCTCTACAGATTTTTTTTCTTCACTTTAACAGGAGTTTTTAAACATTTTTTCTGGCCTCCCAGCCATCAGACTTTATCATTGGACTCTTCTTTAGAGTCTTAGAATATGATCTATACTAATAAAAGGCAAAGCCCTCACTCACTCACTCACTCACTCACTGACTCATCACTAATTCTCCAACTTCCCGTGTAGGTAGAAGGCTGAAATTTGGCAGGCTCATTCCTTACAGCTTACTTACAAAAGTTGGACAGGTTTCATTTCGAAATTCTACGCCTAATGGTCATAACTGGAAGGTATTTTTCTCCATTAACTGTAATAGAATTGAGCTGGAAAGACATGGGGGGGCGGAGTTTCGTGTGACATCATCACGCCTCCCACGTAATCACGTGAACTGACTGTCAACGCAGTGCGTAGAAAACCAGGAAGACCTCCAAAAAGCGCTTAAGAAAACATGCATTATATAATTGAGAAGGCAGCGAAATAATAAGAAGCGAGCGAGTGACATATACTACCATATTCATGAGTGCTGCTACCTCGGAAAGAAAGCAAGGTGTAAACCTAAACTTTAAATTAAGTTCATAGACAGGCTACCGCTGGCGTTTCACATGCCCACGGGAATGCGGGATACAAGTTTAATGAGAGGACGCAGGATATAAACAAGAGTTTTGATCACTTTGTAACTAAGTTAAAATTGTAGGTGAAGGGGTGTGCTTATGCAAATTCCGAGACTGTGTTTGTGGGGGATTGACAGTTAAGGCGGGTGGGGGAGTCACGTCATCCTCTCCCCTCCCATTCATCTCATTTCGCTCTGAGCTGAGCTCCGCGGCTAACACCGTCTTCCGAAGCAACTTCGTCAGACTGCCACCAAATACTCACAGAAAAATCCACAAGTTAATACACACGCTGTTTCTAGAGTTTCTCCACACTGAATCCTCCAGGCACTACTTACAAAAGGTTACATTGACAATCGTGTTACGTTATTTTTAAAATCTTTCCTTTTCTTAGCAAAAGCACAGCTGAGAAGCTTCGATGCATGTGCTCCATAACGCGTTAAAAAATAATGCATTTAATCACACTTTGCATTACAAGCAAAGGGAGCTTTTGTCAATGCATGATTTCCTGGTACACCGATTACATTGATCAGCGCATCCCGATTCATTTTACCCTCGCACCACCTTAGTTTGAGAAGAAGTATGAAAAATATGAGGTTAACACAGAAAAACAGATCACCAATTCAAGCTTTATGAATAATCGATTCGCCATCAATATTTGTTTTGGTAAAGCCATCCTCCTTCCATTTTATAATTTTTCCGCCACTAGCCATGATTAAATGAACGGTAAAAAAGTAAGAGCAAAGCGAGGGTGACTTATTTAGGCAGGCATATATATGACAGCAACACTCATGACAATGTCAATCATGTTACGTTATTATTAAAATGTTTCCTTTTCTTTTTCATTACTTCTTTAACACACTACTTCTCCGCTGCGAGGCGCGGGTATTTTGCTAGATATATATATGAATGACCTCCAAAGAGCGCTGAGACTTTTGATATCATGAACGTGTCTGCAAAAACTGTGGTCTTCTGCCCAGCAAAAGTCGAGCAGCCAGCGCGCGTGCATAGCTGTGCCGGCCTTTGCGACGCTGACTGCGCTTCTGCCTTAAGTCAAAGTGAGCACTTTTAATTTTTTTCATCCTCCCCTGCGCTATAGCCCAGACAAGTGCAAACACGGGACCCCTTTTCTACACCACGGCAAAATAATATTAAGGCGATTCACACTTTACACAGGAGCAGCAGCAGAACCCAAAATGGGGATCTTTGAATTACATAGCTGCCTGTTCTTCCACTTTGTTAGCCATAGGCCAGGTGAGCTATTGACTAGAAAGATGCTTCTTGGGTCTTTCAGTTTACAAAACCTTAAGTCTCATCACTTCAGTTCACTTTTTATATGATTTACCTGGTGAGAGTCAAGATGGAAACACACCAAGCCAGACAAAACAGAACACCCTGTTCTCATAAATGATTCTCCTGTGGTGTGTCCAGGTACTCAAAGACCAATCAAGAAGTTGTTATATGCGAAAATGGCAATAAAGAGGTAGAGTACTTAACCAGATTTTGTAATGGAAATTGGCTTCCACTTCATTCTATTGTCAAGGAAGCCTAGAGTATGATTTACATATTAATGATTTTCTTTGGAGAACGTGCATCCACACACTCCAGCCTGTTTAGATTATTAACTTAGTCCATGTCTTGCTTTTCTCAATTCTAGAAAAAAATAGGATTTATTAAGATAGATTTATCTTTAATAATTTAATAAGCATATAGTACTGGACACCATCCTGCTAATAAGTTACTGGCAAAACAACACACACTACACTCAATTTTTCCATTATTTTTAACATATGTAGTTATAAGAAATGAATAAAAAAACGGATAGGATGTCTACATGTGCCTAAAAAAACCAATTAAATTTAAGAGGTGGCTAAACCACTTCCCCTATATTTGCATGCCAAGAACTACCTCACAGAATGCCTTTAAGAGTTCCTTTGAATGGCCTACAAAGACATTTTTGTTACAAGTCATGACCAATTTGGTTCTTTTTTGGGTTTTGTAATAATGAAGAAGACACTGGCGACATTTATTTTGTCCTGGCAAGCAGTAGTAAAAGTCAAGTAAATTCTTTTTTCAGCATTTTTTTTTTTCTGTTTCCCAGCTATAAAAGTGTGATCTCTAACCATTTGCTCAGCAGACTGCAACCAATTCCAGGGTTGTAAAGGAAGTGCTGCCCATCCCTGATAACATTAGTTGCAAAGTTGAAAGTAACCCAGTGTCTTCCTTTATGGATTCAAGCCCCTTTCTTTTAGATAGGGTAGCACACCCACTTGCCTATCTTTCAAAACACACCATTATGTTTAATAAAGAATCAGCATAGGAGAAAAGGAAAATAGACCGTAAGAAGAGTCATTAACCAAAGCAAATATTGTAACTGAGATTTTAAAAAACTAAACTAAAACCAGACACTAAAGTAAAAAAATTATATATATACAGTGGAACCTCGGTTTGCGAGCATAATTCGTTTCAGAAACATGCTCACAATCCAAAGCACTCGTATATCAAAGCGAATTTCCCCATAAGAAATAATGGAAACTCAGATGATTCTTTCCACAACCCAAAACTATTCATATAAAAATGATTAATACAAAATATAAAGTAAAATACATAATATAAATTAACCTGCACTTTACCTTTAAAAAGAATCATGGCTGGTGTGAGTTTCTAAACTCATGTGGGATTCCACCCAACGGGATGTCCCAAAGCAATCGCAGTCTCCCAGCGCTGTAGCAGTTCGCCGTATAAACGCATCCAAAAAGATCGCAGACATGCTATAAGCGCCTGTCGTCAATGGGTCATACAAGGAACATTATAAAGAAACTGCTACAATAAATAACAGCGCTGTTGCTGTTTCAAGCTGAATAAAGCTGCTGTTAAAGTACTGAGACTCAGCTTTGTGTTCTGGGGAGCAAGATGGGGACTCGCACTTCACAGTGCACACACACACAGTCACAATGCTGTAGTAAACAGTATACGCTCGTGTGTATGTTGACTATATGAGTGAGGCACACAGACTCATAGGAGACGATTGCCAGAGAGAGAGAGAGAAAGAGAGACAGGCGAGCGAGATAAGGAGAGAGAGAGACGCGCTGAGCGAGCAAGATAAGGAGAGAGAGAGAGAGACGCGCTGGGAGAGCGAGAGAGATAAGGAGAGAGAGAGAGAGAGAGAGGGCGCAGCGAGCAAGCGAGATAAGGAGAGAGAGAGAGATGCGCTGAGCGAGCGAGATAAGGAGAGAGAGAAGAACCATCAGCTTAGTTGTGATCACATGACGCTCAGCAGACAAAGTGTATCCATACTACTCATATTGCAAGACATCGCTCATTTATCAAGTCAAAATTTATAAAAAATTTTTGCTCGTCTTGTAAAACCAAGTTACTTGTAAACCGAGGTTCCACTGTATATATATATATATACATATATAGGTAAGAGTTATTAACAAGAAAATTGAATAGAAAAATAAATATGAACAAAGTCTTAGGATACTGGTAATCTCGGATAGTGATGGGACAGAGGGTTGACCTTTTATCCTGTCATTCAAGTGACGTCACAAATGAGCACCGTTGAGTTAAAACCAAGGTTACAAAGCAACTAATGGCAGCATCCTTGAAAAATAAACATGGCATAAAAGATGGTAGAAAATCATTTTAAGCCATTCAGATAGCTCTTAGTATAAACAACCACTGACGTCACGTAATTCTCTACCATTCAAAACATCAGTGGGATGCAAAACATCATGGTGAAACATGACAATGTTTCCATATCAATTTACTGATGAAAACAATTCATAACATGCACTCCATTTCTTTCTTTCACCTCGATACTCCTTCTCTCATCTCTGCCCTTTTTAGTACTTGCCATGGTCTTCCTCCTGAATATACACTCCATAACCCTGTGACAGAGATGTCTTTAAACCCTATCATAATGTCACTTTCAACCAATGCCCAGGTGTTATAATCTGATTTCCTTTTTCTATTTCATTTTTGTCATGTGAATATTTTGCACTTTACGTTGCCAATTTGATTCCTTTTTTTAATAATGGAGAAGACACTGGTGGCATTTGTTTTCACATTCAAATCATATTTAATGATGTTGAAAATTGTTCAGACCTTCTTGGACCACCATGTTTTGTCTTTTTGTTTACATGGTGCTTTGGCATGTCTAGGAATGACAGGCCATGAGCCTCCTGGTTATCCGAGATTACGGATAAAACTTCCAATATTTAGAGAATATATTTCTGGTTAGCAGTCCTGGCAAAAACATTTTTGTTCTCAATTTTTTTACTAAGGATTTTGGGTTTTCTTTTGGGCTTTGATGACAGACAAGACAGGCCTTTTTGGATAGCTTTAAAACTCACCTCTTATCTTCTGGTCCCCAAATCCTTAATTGCTGCATTCTTTCCTCTGTGGAAGTAAATTAGAATTATTTTGTGGGTCGGGAAAGCCATATAATTGTAACAGGGACACAAGGGACGCACTCTGCCTGGTGAAACCTGGTATAACTTAAATGGCTGTGTTTACCAGGCAGCATTGCCTCATCCTCTGGGGACCATGTGTCCTTTGGCATCCTAGAGGAAAATTGCATGTACATGATTGAAACATTGCTGTTTGTTATAATATTTGTATAGCCTTAATTTCTCCTTAAGTGACAAATAAAATATTTCTATCTATCTACATAATGAGAAGTGAAGAAAAATTACATTTTTATTGGCTAACTGAAGAAGGGGCCTGAGCTGCCTCGAAAACTTGCATAATGTAATCTGTCCAGTTAGCCTAAAAAGGAGTCATTTTGCTTGACTTCTTATTACATCCATAATGGCTAACTTGGTACATCACCCTACTATTATCTATTTATGTGAAAGTTACATGTCTTTCTTGATAATATTGGTGCCCTTTCCTGTTGATCACCTGGGGAAACCAGCACAGAAATAGAACACTGCTAGTGAAGGTTTCCCTTAATGACCTACATCATCTTCACTCTACACATAACCCCAATAGTCCAGGCCAGTGGGGTAAAGGAATATGGTGTGGTAGAATACTCTACTAGCGCATACAGTATATTATGAGGCTCTTTAGATTGGTTAAGAGAGTTCACATTTGAAAGAAGTGAGTAATGCATCTCCAGTAAGTAAAAGCATGGCCAAACAGACAGCATGAAGGGAGGTGTATTACAAATAGTAAATCATCCCAGTTACAGGTAGAGTATCTGTTAACGAATTCCAGAAAGAGAAAATTGGTATTTATTGTTTGTGTATGCTCCATTTACTTTCTGCTGTTAGTGTGTGTGTGCGATCAATACCTGATAAGAAAAACTGAAGAATTTATGTCTGGTTATAATTCAGCCTCTGTACCATTGTCAAGGTCTAAACAGATATGACATATGAAATATTAGAAAATTACCAGAATGAACGACACCATTGTTGGGTTTGTCAAGTAAGGCTGAGGTATTTTGGGCCCTTTTATAGTTAGTTTCTGCATGTGACACCATCACAACTGTTGTCTTGCCCTTTGGAACATCATTAAAACAATTAATACCATTTACTCATTTCCATACTGTTTTGACCATCAAACATTCTATTCTTCTTTTTTCTGTCATTTCAGAAATTTTCATTTTTTATCTTTTACAGTTCTGATCCTGCTCATCTTCTGGTTCTTTAAATTCTTCATTTATCTATTGTCTACTTAGAGGTTGGGAGTTTATGTCACATGAGATTTTTTTTTCTGTATCCTAATGTGCAGAAATAGAAATATGAGATATTTAAACATGGCTAAAAACGTAATAACCAGTGTTGAGTTAAATGGCAAGTTTTGATTAGCACACAGTGCTAAAGCCTCATTTGCACTTTTCTGAAGCTATGTAATGCATATAATTAATTGCACACCAGTAATATTTCTATTTGTGCCTCTCTTTCAAATCACAATGGAGGATTGCAGTGCATTTTTTTAAAAAAGGGGCATATTTTCCACGCAATGATACACTAAAATCAGGCCCGTCGCGACAAGGCAGGCAAACCAAGCAATTGCTTGGGGCCCCGAGCTGGCCTGGGGCCCCAAGACAACGACTGGTTAAGAATAAAATGCAGCGACAAACTGTGTGAGCGCCCCATTGATAGTGAATGCAGTAAAGTGCAATGACACTGTTATCGGGATCCCCTTCAAGGGGGCCCCCCTCGCTGACAGCAGCCAGCCAACCACGCGATCTCTGCTGCCGGCAAAATACAAAACTTCCTAGGCAGTAATGAAGCGGAATTATGCTTCAGGAAGCCAAAAAAGAAAGAAGAGAAAGGAAGAGGAGGATAAGAAAAAACAAGACAGTGGTAAGTGATAAATTACACACATAAAATAGCTCTACTTGTCTTGTACAAATGGTGCAATTTTGCAGCAGGTAGGCTAGCAGAAATATGTTTATGTATCATACATAAATGACATGACATTGCTATAGCTTTGTAATAGGTTTTGATGAAAGTGGCACAGCATGCTATACTAACTATTCCACTGTGATAATCTATTTAGGAAAACCACACAATAAATTCTGTGCATCAAACATTAGCTTGGGATGTTTTTAAGCATTGGTAATCGACTCACAGCACTATTAATAATTAGTAAACATTTAATTATAATTTCATTGTTTGTTAACAGTAAAAAGTTTATTTATATAGCACATTTCATACACAATGGCAATAGAAGAAATTAAAATAATAAAAAGAAATAAGAATAATTAAAACAGTTTAGAAAAATAAAATAAAATACAGTACAGTCGGACGAACAGCTGCACAGTGCTCATTCAGTAAATGCATAGCTAAAGACTAAAGATTAATTAACTGTCAATTTACCTTCTATTAATGATTGTTTATTTGTACAGTGGTGTTTTTTGCAAATGTTTAATTGTTGAAAATGTTCAAATTGTATGCACTTTATATGCAACAGCAGTATTTGCACTCTAAACATTTTTTTTATTTATGCACAGTATATGCAACAGCAGTATTTGCACTGTGTGAATTTCCCCTTGGGATTAATAAAGTATCTATCTATCTATCTATCTATCTAAACCTTTTTTATTTATATAAAGTGTGAGTGAATTCAAACTGTATGGCTATGCTGTGGTTCCTTTGCATGCGTGCGTGCGGGGGGCCTCCATGTCCATTTTGCTTGGGGCCCCCAAATTCCTTCAAATGGCCCTGACTAAAATGTACCATAATTCACATGACTGTGTTTTCTCCATAGGAAAAACTCACAACACAGGAGCCATCCCTCACCCCTACTGTTATCTAACAACCACTATTTCCTGTTTATTGATTCCTTCCAAAGAGGTTCAGGATATGCATTCTTCAGGGACCTTGGAACTTCACGTTTCTTTTCTGTCTCCAATGCATCTTTAGGATTGCGATCGTGAAGATTATCCTCATAATTAGCAAAGTGAGGATTGTACTACCAGAAAATATCTGGCGGCTCAACAAAATGTCTACACATGACAGGGAAATGAGTTTTTTAAATTGTAAATGACAGCAGACTCATTCAGAATTGATATATGAAATGCTTCCAGACAGGACTAAACACCATTTTGTTGTGTGAATTTCACAACAAATTTGCTTGTGAAGGCAAAAGTTTCCAAATTATGTTTTTTAAGGAGACAAATTAAGTTTTAGGCTCCCTGTCTTGTAATGTTATTTCTATTTCTATTCTGTGCTTCTCTGAGAAGCTACCTGCACATACCCATTTCTATTCTTATTTAGTTCACAGTTACACAGTTCAATCCAAATGTTTCTTCAAAGACTCAGCTGGGAGCTTCCTAGTCAACATGCAGTACATCCATATAATAATTATAATAATAATACATTTTATTTATATAAAATTAAAACTTTGTTTCTTGGTTAAAAGGAAATAGTGTTTCTATTAATCTCACCTTAATAGTGACCATCTCTATGCCTTCTTTGTCTTCCACACCAATAATCTACCATTCTACTTTTAACGTAACCCTCTGAAGTTCTTATTTAGCATTCTTCTGTCATTCATATCTTCCCTCCTTCCCTGGTCCACTCGATTCTCCTATCTGTTACAATTTGATAATACTTCTTCAACTAATTCATCCCTCCGCTGCTTTCAATATCACCCATCCAGGTAATTGGTTAATTTATTTACGTCATCATGGTCGTATTGCTTATACTGTAACCTGCCCAGCAAAATTAGCACTGTTGAGTTATCACCTAAAAATGTACGTATGTAAAAATCATATTAATATGAAGACTTTAAGTATTAATTTAACACTGGTGATTTTCCATGTGGTTAGGCACCACATTTCACATTGTGTCCAGCTTCACCTCAGAATGGCTCCATACTGTTCCTTGTTTCTTTCATGGCTTGGTTCCTTATGTGCAGTTTCGTTACAGATGTAGGATTGTAGGATGCAGATCAAAACCAAAATATCAATTAAATCTAGGTATCTGAAAAGAGATTGGGGGAAACACAACACGGTCAAAACCAAAGACCCCACCTCCTGTATACACCAGAAAAACAAGACCATTTTGTTTTATCCTCTGTAAATTCATTTTGTAGCTCATGAAGGAATTCTGATTCAAAGGAATAAATAAAACATTCCAAAGCTGGAAGGATTGTATCCTACTTTTGCAAAGATCTGACAAACTGGTTTTAAATGAAATGGCACATGAGATATGACATGTTGGCAGACTCAGTTCAGCACAGTCATGAATCTATATTGGCAAAAACACCAAGAAAATAAAAAAAAAAAAAAACAAAATAAGAGAAGAGAATCTAAAAAAAGGAAAGGGAAAATTGCTTATACTGTATGTGTCACATACTGACAATCTGACCACTGGGAGTCCCCCAACAGTTTTCACCACCACATGCTTTTCTTCTTTGTTCCATCAAGAAAATTCTCTACTTTATTTTTAACTACTCTTAATCAGCTTGTACCAACGGCTGAAAATCTTCCTTTATGGAGGTATGCACTTTATTTAGCTGCCCTACTCTCTTCTTCCTTTCAATTAATGGCCTTTTCTCCACCAGAGTACAACCATGAGTCGAAAATATTGAAGACTTGCCTTCCTTGTGTTTTGAGAATAATCAATTTTTTTTTTTACTTTGCGGATATTCATAGAGAACAGAGTCATTATATGACCATTGTTCTTGACATTTTCCACTTTTAAGAAAGCAGTTTGTCACCTCCAGCATTATTGCCAATACATTTAGAGCAATTAAATTGCATATGGAACAGCCTGATCGATTTTGTAGGCCTTAATGCAATAGTGCAGTGCCTTTTTAGATTCTTTGTTCAAACCTTGCTTTGTTGTCACCTCGGTTCCTTAAATCCTGTTTCCAATAAACTCTCCAGTAGTGTTCATTCTACGTATTTATTAACCTCTATCACCCTCACCCACTGTAGTCATGGCCACCGTCATGCAATCCTTCAACTTGTTTGCATTAATTTCAGCATTCAAGTATGCTGCTTTAAATCTTGCCAGTTCTTCCATGTTTGTGGTTATCGTGTTGTCACTTAACACACACTCTGTGTTTGCCTAAGCAGTAACAAGCCTAACAAACCATCTTAAATTCTATTGTCTGTATGCAAACTATTAAGTGAGGAGGAGGCTGGGAGCATGCACTGCCACAAGATGTGATTATATTACTTTATTCACACACTTCATAATTCCCCTTATTATTATTATTATTATTTCCATCATTATATGTTATAATACAATTTGCTGTTCATTTGGCTCCTTTGACATCTATTTGTTTCAAATAAGGTTTAAATCATATTCCTTTTAGCTTTTTTGGATTTGTATGCTGAACTCAATTTACAACCACAAGCTATTCCTCTAAATCCTCTTACCACTTGAAAAGTAACCTTTCAATTTATTCTGACAATGTCATGAGCTTTCTTTGTACAACATGACAATCTAATACAGCTAGTAAAGGCTCCTAATGTAAATTTATTTAAAATTGACTTAAAATTAATCTCTTTGACCCATTATTACATTTTTTTTTATTTCACAGATTGTCAGATAGCATTTCTAGCAAATGCTTTTTCATGAATGAAAATGAGTAATTAATAACTCGTCCATGATTACTTTTTTTCCCCCAGAGTGTTTCAAATCTGACCTGTCAGCTGGTTAATTTTCTAGAATATTCGTTTTGTATCCTTTCACCTATCACAGTAGCCAATCAAAGCATTCCAGACCATCATACTTCAAAGCCAAGTAAACTCTACCTTGGGGAAAAGGATAAAGAAAATTTTGGAAAGGCGGATGGATTCATCCTCTGCTTACACTTCCTCTTTCTGACATGTGTCAGCATGAAGTATTTTAAAATGGTAGGTCCTAATCTGCTTCCCTACCATTTTGTGGACTCATAAAAAGTGTGGTGAGAGAATCTTGTCATTTGTGTAGAATATCCCATTCTGCAATTAAGAACTCTGCTAACCACAACTTCTCATTCTCCTTAAACGTAGACTTTAGAGACCTTACTAAACATTTTGACGTTCAGTCTGAAATATGATCCGAGCTACTCAGACTTCTCCTCATGTGTTCTTAAATCCTGCATTAACCTGTGGAATTCACCCAGTTGTGTTTGCTCTTAGATTGAATCCAAATGCCTTTTTTTTTAACCCTTTTGTATTTTTCTCCATCACAGATAAAATAGTATATGAGTGTTCTTCTTTCTTCTTTCCTTGTTTATAATTTTACAGTTACTTTCCCAAAATCTGTCTAAATCAGCACAGTAACATTTTCACTGCATGCACCCTCTTGTTATGTAGCTTCTGTTGACGTCGTATCCATTCTACCGTGCCACAAGATGTAGCTTTGTAGCTTTTTTGCAGTGAACATTGAAAGTTTTTCACCTTAGTGGCACATTTTGTAATTCTACACTAAACAAGAAAAAAGGAAAGGTTTAAAAGTGAAAATGGGTCAAAATTAGGACACTAAATCATGTGCATATGAGCAGATTAATATGACACACACTACTTCATATAACGAATAATAGGCAGAAGGACCATAAACGACATGGCTTTGGCCATGCGGAATGATACTAAAATGCCAGCAACCATCCAAAAACAGGAAGGAAAAAAATTGTTATTCTAGTGATGTTGCTGTCATAATAATCAAAACAATAGCAACAATATGACCAGCAGCCATACCACTTGCACGTCAGAATAAGTAATTCACCTGTAGTTAAGCATGTTTGGGCCTAGCCAGTGCTTGTATGGGAGACCATCTACCAAAAAGCTTACATTACTGCTGAAAAAGATGCTGGAGAGGCTAGCTGGGTCCGCTTACCCTGTGGCCAGTGCAGTGACAGGGACACTGTGCTGAAAAATGGTTCTGTCCTTTGGATGAGTTGTAAAATCGAGGTCCTGACTCCCTGTGGTCATAAAAGATTCCTGGACATTGCTCGAAAAGTATAGGAATGTAGGGTGTTTCTCAATGCTCTGCTCAAATTTCCCACCATGGCCTGGTCATTCTGGCCACCTAATCACCTCATGTCCCTTGACTAACTATCTCTGTCACACATGTAATTATAAAAGTGCTATATAATAGTAATAGTTAAAAAAACTGAAAACAAATATCCAAAAATGGTAAAACATTAAAGCACCTGTCAAAAAATTATTATCTATAACAAAAGGGAGTTAAACTGTACATCCATGACATTTCAAATTCACCTGTTCTGAAATCTCAAGCGTTTTCACCTTATGCAAAAGAAATTATGGGAGTAAATTCATTTCCCACATGGTGATAATGAATAGGTTATGGCTTTTTAGCTTTCTTTCTCCTTTTCATTTTTGATGGAAACTTCAAGGAATGTGATTTGTAATGCATTTTACGTGTGTTCTGTTCCACTGTTGAGTACACAGTTTGCATAAAAATGTGAATTTCCCACAAAACCTTTAATTCATAAAATTCACATACAACTTTGCATTTTCAACTTGTACAGATGGCAAAAATGTTGGCAAAAACAAGAACAGATCAGCCAGACGTTTGTCACCAGGGGCTAACTGATAAAGAATCAGTGAGTAGAGAGCAGATGGCCAATCACTTCTTCATAAAAGAATGCCTTTTATTGTACATCTGTTTTTTTAGACCAAAATTTATATTGTGGAAAAAGTGAGAGTTAGCAGGTTTGTTATGGTTTGGCCTACTTTTGTGCACCCTAGGTTTAACACACACTCACATTTTCAACTTAAGCCTGCACTGCCTATCACTCTTGACTAAGCCTCATTAGTTTTGTAAAAAGAAAGATTTAAAAGTGAAAATGTGTCAAAATTAGGATGCCAAATCATGTGCACCATCTTTTATAGGCGGAGTAGGATGACTCACAACATCTTGTAATGAGTAACAGGCAAAGGGACCATAAATAACATGGTGTTGGCCATGCAAAATGATAAAATACAAGTGACCATCCAAAATTAGAAAAAGAAAATGTCATTCCAGTGATATTACTGTCATGATAATAAAAGCAAGTACATTCTCTCAATATTTTAATTGTCAAAATTAATATTTTAATTAATGAAACATTTTAATGCAGTAATCTGTGGTGGGCTGGCGCTCTGCCCGGGGTTTGTTTCCTGCCTTGTGCCCTGTTGTTGGCTGGAATTAGCTCCAGCAAACCCCCGTGGCCCTGTGTTAGGATATAGAGGGTTGGATGATGGATGGATGCAGTAATTAACAGTGCTTCTTGATGGATCCAGTGTCTTGGGTTTGAATCCTGTGCCCAGTCATTGTCATTATGAAGACTGCATGTTTTCCCAGTATCTGTGGGTTTTCCTCCTTCATCCTTGAGAACATGCAGACTTGGTGAATCGGTGTCTTTAAACTGATGCCAGTGTGAGTACAGGGCTGTTTGGGCAGGCCCTGGCAACTGTAAGTGCATTAATTGGGTTTAAGAATCACTTTGGTTCTTCTAAACATTACATAAAATTAAACACATTTTCTCCAGTTGAAAAGTGATGATAGATAATAATAAACAATGGATTGAAAAGATTTAAATCTGTGTTTTTTTTCTGTTTGCCTCAATATAACTTACTGGTCTTTCTGCATTGCCTAATGATGTGCTTATAATTACACTGAACTGCGACCTTTCTTAATTAAGTAGAGAATGAAAAACCAAAATCAGAAAGATCATATTCTTTAGTTATGGTAGGGACCTGTCGTAAAGGGCATAAGAAGTGGCAAAGGGAAGGAAAACTTCTTTGTGAAAAGTGGCTACTCATCCCTTTTAATCATTACGCAGTTTTCCATCAGGGTAGTGCCTAATGTACCATAGCTACAATCTCTGGGAGATGCCAGTGTTACTTTACCACCCTTTCCTTGCCAGATGTGTCTTCAGACTTGTCTCAAGTACAAGATGTCTGAAACATTCTGGATCACCACCTACAGTTCCCTCTACAGTCTCTGTAAACCAGTTCCACCCTCAAGATGTGGTTGTACAGTCTTTGGTTGGATGTGCTGCAGGACACCATTTGGAAATTCACACCATAGCAAACAGACACTCACAAGTTTTTTTCCTAATAGTAGTAGCCCTCATGTGTAGCCCTGATATGAACTTATAAATTGTAGCAGGTTCAGGTAATTATTTCTTGTTCTGATGTCACTCATTAATATACATTTGTTTTCATGAAGATAGCACACCTCATACTAGTGAAACTATTCGCTGCTAAATACGCATACTTTAAATTAAATTATAAACAAATGTATCCTATGTTCTTTGTAGTTGTTTCTATTCTATCATAACAAGAATCATAAAAGAAGTTGATGAAACCAAAAGCCTTTCTTTCTAAATGGTTTCTTCCTCAATATAGTTACCTAATTACATCTCCACCAAGACTACTGTATATTTCTTTTGGCTATTTTTATAATAAGGTGGCCACATGCTCATTTTTACTAAATAAAGTGCAGCAGTAAGACAAAGCCATCTTGACCGTATGATAATGGGAAATAAGAATGTAACTATTGTTCTTTGCAAAATATGATTTAAAAAAGAAAGTAATATTTTACAACCAAGGAAGCAATTGCAGCATAAAATATATTCCGATTAATATTATTCTTATATGTGAAATTAGGTTATTGTCTTATTATAAATCATTAATTCTTTTTTGGAGGAGGTGAGGGTACATTGAAAATTTTAAGAGCCATCCAGGGTTGGATTACAAGTATAAAACTAGAGTTTTTAATTAATTGATATGTAATTTATTCCTATTTTAAATTAGAGTGTCTTCAGAAAGTATTCAGACTCCTTCTTTTTCACACATTTTGTTAGGTTGCAGACTTATAAAACTTTTTTAAATTTATTTTTTCCTTATCTAACAACACTCAATACCCCAGAAGGACAACCACCACTGCAACACTCCACTAATCTGGGCTTTCAGGTTCTGAATTTGATATAAACAGAGCTCTTCATTATACATACTCTCTACACACATAAACTGTTTTATTCAATTAAGAGGAGTTTTTTTTTATTTATTTCTTGGGTTAAATTCATTATTGCATGCTTATTGACAATGGATGGTTGAGTTGGTTTCTTTAACTGATAGATCTTGTTTTAAGCTGTGGTTATGGTGTCAGACTTGTCAATGTCAATTGTTTTAGCCAAGTCTTGTTCAGACCTGACACTCTGTAATTTTCCATAAAATTATAAACCCCTTCATTAACTTCATTTAAGTTGGTTTGCATATTAAAGTCTTTTGCAAGATGTTATAGATCAATGCTGAAAACCTTATAGTTTTCAGTAGCTTCCCATATTTTCCTTTACAGCTTACATTTAGAAAACGTTGCATTTTTTAGATATTACAAAATGGTTGTAATGGTTTTTCAATACTTTTACCCTTCTTGCTTCAGAGCACCCTTTTGTCTCTTTCTCTGATCAATTCCATAGATGGCAGAAGCTTCATATCTGGTCTGCAGTCCTATTCTTAAATGTACTGTTTGGCCCTTCATCTGCCTCATGGCTGCTCGGGTTCAGTCCCAGCCGCAGATTTTTCTTCCAACCCAATTTTTTAAAAAGAAGCCAGTAATTACCTCTGGAGCAGTTGTTGCCCAGGGGACATTTTTATGCTTCATTATAATTAACTCACTTGTTAAGATTAACAACCCACAATTCCAATGTTTGTCTTAAACAGCTTCATTCTCTTTTTAATTTGTGTTTTGTTTTCTCAAACAGCTAAAAATTAACAATGAGATGCAAATGACACAGGAGTGAGAGGATCCCCATTTAACTTACTCCCATTTCCACCTGGATATATGTAGTCTTAGGAAAAGCTTACAAAGAATGTCAAAAATGAATGTCCTGTGTGAAACTTTTTATCTAGCAATCGATGTTATTCATGAGATGCTTTTGCTGATGATCAGATGAAAAATGATGTCGTCTTTTTGTTGTTGTTTCTTCTTCTGGTTTTGTCCCTTGAACAAGTCATTTTTATTTTAAAATTTCTAAATTTTAGCTTCAGTGACATGTGATATTATACACACTGGATTGGCTGGTTGTCAATATGACATATGTCTTCGCTGTCCGTTTCCCAAGCCATAAAATAATCAATTAAGTGCAGACGGTGTGACCACCAATGACCAGTGTCACAAATAACCAGCGATATGAGTGTGGAGGCAGGCAGATGAGAGTGCATAGAGACATAAGAAAGGCGCTGTAGAAGATTATGGCAGTGTTGGAGGGCAGCCGAGGAATGAGTCAGCAGTTGTAGTTGTGTAATAACCATTAACTCTTTGAGGGCTGAATATTTTTTCCAAAAATCATAGTTTTCTGAAAAGCAATGGCTTCACACAGAAATCAACGTAAAACATCTGTTGCTGCATGCTGTGGCTGCCAGTTTGCCAAGAATGTACGGCAGGCATGTCGCCAAGCTGTCTTACCGTGGCTGGTGGCAGCAGCAGCGGTCACAGTTGCAGTGCATTGCAATCTGGTTTCTACCTCTTAAGTGGCAGTCCTCCCAGGCAAACAGTGCTGTAAGCATGTGAGCTACATGAACCTGTTCAGCACCATGATTAGCTGGGGAACCTGTCAGCTGAAGCTGGAACCTCACATTCGTTTTCGATTACTTGCATCAAAATTGGAGTCTGACAAGTCATAGTCCAATTTAGAGATAACATGCAAAACGTCGTCCACGGAGTATTTTGCTTTATGCATCTGCTTCGATCTTTTGCCAGATGTCAGTGCCATTTTTGCCATTGTTTGAGCTTTCCTACTCACAGGAGCGCAGGAAACCTCGGTCAAAACCAATGAAACTAGCTTTAATTCTAGAAACGAGAGTCCAACTAAAACATAACGGTTGGCTTTGTCACATTTTACAGTCGATTACCATCGTCAACTCCACCTTTTGACAAAAGTCGACATCAGCCCTGAAAGAGTTAATGAGCAATGTTCATTGCTTTCTATCCAAAAAAATAATATTTCAGTGAGTCTTGTGTTTCACACAAGTACAGAATTGCATTAGAAATTAGTTGTAAGGGCAATTATGCCAAACTGTATTCACAATAAACTATTAATTAGTGGCGAACTGCATCTTCATCAAATACAAAGTCTGGTAGTGATGCATTAACAACAAAAATGCACAAGATACAGCAAAAAAAATAATGATAAAATATTGTTTAGCAAATATAAACTGCTCAGATTATCACTGTTTAAAAACATGATTATTTGTTTTCTTTGGGGCACCCAGCACACACTCACACAAAGACACAAGAACACTATTATTAAATTAAATTCCAAACAGAATGGATTAAATAAATAATAAACAAAAAACAATTAAACAAATAATACACAATGCATAACCTACCTGAATAAACCCTCACGACAATACCTAATTAAATAAGCAAAGATACACTTAAAGAAATATGCATAATTATTTATGAATGCTCGTAATACAATACACATTGCACAACTAAACACACACAAATACAGTCCAAAAAAGAGTCTAATACCAGATACAGATGATGTTCATAAGTGAAATGTTCCCATTGAACTGACTCCCAAAAGAAACATAGTATGTCCTAATGTGATGTGATTGTCTATTGAGGGTTTGTAATTGGCGGGAGTGCACTTGGTAGGACGACAATTTCCAAACCAAATAAAACCACGAGAACTGGGCATTGAAAACAAATCCTGGAAAAACAGTAATCCTTAGGGTATTAGTAATTGTAATCTAAGTGAAAAGGTTTGAGTAGCTGTAAAATCTGTGTAATTAAGAGAACAAAAGATGAATGTGAACCTCCGCAGCTTCTTACAGCTTCCTTTTTAAATCCAGTGCCTCATCTTCTTTCTCTTAGTGTGAACAGCACCAACAGCCAAGTGGCACAGTAATCCCAAGGCTGCTGGGAATTGAAGTCCATTTCTTGCAATGCTGCTACAATTGAAACTACTCAGTATAGTTTTTCATAGTTAAAAATAAATGCAAAAATAAGTTCTTCTGAACAACTGATACATTTTAAAATGCCACATTTGTTTTTAGTGCTGGGAAAAGTAAACACTTGCACTTTTTGTACTTATTATGATACCTTTGGCTTAATGAACATTTTTGACACATGACATTTGATTATTTTTCTTGCTTATTTTGACTTTTTGGCTCACCCTTCATCTCCTGATTTCCATTTTTTAAAAGTTATTCTTTGTAGGACAAGCCTGCCTTCCATCTTCAGGCATAATACTAACAAACTCAATATCACCCAGAGTTACAGATGGAATATGATCTGTGCAGGTGAGAAGTTAATGCAGTTCCTGCGTGTTTTTGTATTTGCTGTAAGCACTCTGTAAGGCAATCATGGAGTGGATATTCTCAGTCTCTGAGGTATTCATATTTGTAGGCCTTCTCTTACAGCACAGCTTTGTTTGCCATTTCATATGAGTACTTTACACAGAAAGATCATTACCCTGAAGAAAATGACTCACACATCAATTCTATATCTTGTAATGATGGTCACCTTCAGAGTATTGAAATGATATTCAATCATGTGCAAGAATGACCAACAGAGGTGGCACACAAAATTGAAATTGTTCATGCTGGATTAGAAATTGTCACATCAGAAAGAATCCCAGAGAAACAGGAAGAATGTAGCATTTTTCAGCAAATGTGAATCAAAGAATGAGAGTCTCCTGCTTTACGCTGATCTTTTTTGACTAATTGTAAGGTCTGTGATACGGTTTCAGTGAGACATTTGCCTTAATTATTCATCAAATAAAATAAAATATTTTCTGTAAGGAATCTCATCTGATATCAAGCATAAGAGTTATACTAAATACTAGTGGTGTTTTTGGTATGAAAACTCTGTCGGTGTTATCCCCCATCCCGCCCCTCTACTCTTTGTGGGCTAAAAATTGACATTGATGGAATCCTGGTTGAATCCTCAGCATCAGTCCATAATTTGGGTGTCATCTTTGATCACCTTCTTACTTTTCATCCATACATTAGCTCAATAGTTCAGACAGCTCTTTTTCATCTCTGCAACATTGTTTATCTGCATTCCTTCCTCAGTGTGAAGGATACTGAAACACTCATTCATGCTTTCATCGCTACCCGTCTGACTTATTGCAATACATTGTTTTATGGCTTCCCGTCTAAATACATCAATAGATTACAATATGTTCAGAATTCTGCTGCTCGCCTACTTACACACACTAAAAAATCTGCTCACATCACTCCCGTCCTTTATGATTTGCATTGGTTACCAGTCTTTTCAAGAATCAAATATAAAATTATTCTTCTCACCTTTAAAGCCCTTCATGGTTTAGCCCCTCATTATTTGTCTGAGCTGCTGCTTCCTTACACTCCTACTCATGCATTAAGATTATCAGATGCTGACTTACTCACTGTACCTAAATACAGGTTAGTAACTATGGGTGGCACAACTTTCAGTGTGATAGCTGCTAAAATTTGGAATGCTCTTCCTCTCAGGCTTTGCAAGGAAAAATCTATTATTCATTTCAAAATCACATCTCTTCAATGAGTTTTATTCATTTTCTTGTATGTAATTTCTATTGTCTTGTGAATGGGTTTATTGCAGTGTTTCCTAAACTCGGTCCTGGTGAACCCCAGTGGCTGCAGGTTTTTGTTCCAACCAGATTCTGTTTTTAATTGAACTCCTGGGCTAATTAAGTGAACTGATATTTCCCAAGGTCTGTGTTTAGGAAACAATATATAAATTAGAAAACTAAGTTTGCCAAAAAAAAAAAATATTAAAATGTACCAAGCAGTTATATAGGAATAATGTATTTTTTTCTTTTTAACAGTATTTTCATCTTGATTTTCATTCTACTTTTCTAGGTCTTCTAATTGTTTAATTAATCCAATTTTTACTAATTAGTGGGTCTGACTCTAAAGTAGTTGCAGCCTTTGATTATTCAGTGTTGTTTGCCAGCGTGTCTGCTCTGCTCGTTTTAAATTGTCATTAATAAGATACAATGAAGGGGGAAAAACTGCACAGAGAAAGGGCAAAGTATAATGAAATAAACAAAAGAAAGTTAAGCATTATAGCAAAAGCTGAAATATTTCTAAATATCTTATCTTATTATATGTAAAAATCATGCCGCTATGCATTTCTGAATGTTGAATAAAAGAAAAAAAAAAATACCAGCTAATTAAATGAGATCAGTGTTATCAGGTGTTGTCACTGATTAGGAATCTGGTTGGAACAAAAACCTGCAGCCACAGGGGGGTCCACCAGTTTGGGAAACACTTGTTTGTTGTATTGTAAAGTGTCCTTGAGTGTATGAAAGGCGCTACATAAATAAGACTTATTATTATTATTGTTATTATTATACCTGAATTTTTCTTTTTTGTTTGTGGACTTTCCTAATTTAAACATTACTAACTTATAAATAATGTCTGTCTTTGTTTTGCTATTAATTAGTAGAACATACAAGATCACACACTTTTCACATCATAAAAAATCAATTGAACAATTGGATCCTGGTGCCTGGCCTCCTCAATTGGCATCAGATGATTGTCATACCCTCTCACATTGCCATCATCTAACAAAATACAACTGTATAGATTTAAACATTAAGTAAAGTGAAAACCTCACAAACACTTGCTCGGGATAATATATTGGCTTCGATCTGGCTAAACTGAAATGGTGACACCTCAGGTTCAGAACTGAATGGCCACAATAACAAAGAAAGAATACATAGACTGCACATTCTGCATGACCAATAGCAGCTCAAACTACTGTGTGACCAGGCGTTTGTTGGTCAGCACAAGTCCAGAATACAACTGAAAAAAAGATTTTCTGCATACATGTCTGTTCTTTCCACAACAGGACTGTTCTCTGAATCTGGAGCATCAGGCTGTTGGCTTCTCTTTGACAGACTGGAAATAGCACACGTAGGCTTTCCTTGGTGGCCTTTTCAAAGTTAGTGTGGTCTTCCTCAGTGGTGGGTGACGATCAAGTTGCAGCATGATGTTTTATGAACAATGTGTTATTAACATTGATCTCTGTCTCTCATTAATTTATTTTTGTTTAAAATTACTGTGGCTGCCTTTTTACTGGAGCAAATGGTACTGAACTTTTTGTACCTCTTCGCTGGTGTGTGTGTTGCATGATCTTGACTGGGAAAACCTCAAACCCACAAAAAAATGGGTAGTTCTAATTTTAATGTGAATGAGGACCTTCAAGCATCATCACTAAACTGGAACGTTCAGGCCGCACACACACACACACACACACACACACACACACCTTAACTTATACAGAATACTGCAGGGCCAATTGCTCTGGCCCCATCAACCAGAAACAGGGTTTTAGCAGCTGGCACAAAGACAATTTCATAAACTACAAAAAGCAATATTTTTCTACAGAGGTAATTACATTGTGCATATGGCAGAAAATTGGGGAAAAATGCTTTAGAATACAAAGCTGGGGGTTGTAATAAACATTTTCATCTGTTTTTTTCCTAACCCACTTATTCAGTGCTGGGGTGCAGAGTAGCTGGAGCCTATCCCAGAAATTATACAGTGCAAGGCAGTAAAAATGGAACGGGTGCCAGCCCATTGCAGGACAAACACACACACAAACCCTCACTCATGCAGGCTAATTTAGCAACGTGCACATTTTAATATCTTAAATTACTGAAGGAAGCTTATTACTTATTTTGCACAACATCTGGTACAAGTCTGAAACACAGAGAAGTTCACTTTCCAGGTATCTTATTTATTAAATTACTGGAAAACAGTGTGATAAAACAAAGATGTGCTGTGCAAAAAAATTACATAGACAGACTTGGCTTTCAGGTTGCCAGGCCTTCAAGATTATTTCAATGCAGAAATTACAGAAACCTGAAAGCAATCTATACATGTTTGTAGTGTTAAGTAGAGTTTAATCATGACTCAAATTAGGATTCCATTCCTATTGAATTTTCGGAATTCCAGAGTGCTACAAGAAAAATCCTTTCATTTTAAAAATCAAATTTATCCAAACAGTATGTGCATTCTTTAGCGGCAATGAGCCGACAAAATACTTATCAAAACTAATGCATATTCATGTCTAAATGTGTAACACATGTCTTTGCATAAAAACATCAATCTGCCTGTTTTAACATTTGGTGCTAAATCTCTTTAAATCTTTCAAATAGTTGCTCAATTAATCTCATTCATTACAATAACTGACTGCTGAACTGATGAATTTATTGTTAAAGGAGTCGCTATTCATCTACAATTCCAATAGCAAAAAAAAAAAAGGTGAAAAGAACGTTTTCCTTTATTTCTTGAATCCTTACTGGCTCAGTCAGATTTCTTCCTTTATCAGCTCTTATTTTCTTTGTTAAAATTGTAAAAACATTGATACTCATATCCTATTTTTCAACATCATACTATACACTCTAAAATTAGTGAATATTTCAATTGTTATGATAGGAAGCAAAATTGTAGCTATGCGAAAGGTATTCTTTATTATTCAGTGCAATGTGAGTCATTGTTATATAGCGCTCTTCTCTAAAGGAGGCCTCAAAGTGCTTATTATTACTGTTGTGACAAGCTGTGCAATGAGATCACATAGAAGATCTTTGTCTTGTAGCTGCATCATTAAAGCATCGCCTTCTCCCATTTCTTCATAGATCTTCACCACCAACAGGCACATAACCTATTATTGTCTTTATGGTGGATCTTGTAGTGTTTTTCTTTAATAAGATAAGAGATAGAGATGCTTTGCAGATAATTACATGTACATTGAAATTACCTTTACCATCCATGTAGAAGCTCTGTACCATCAGGGAGATGTAGCCTGCTATCATGCCTTGGAGTAAACGCAGAGGGCTTATCTTTCATTCCTTTTAGCTGCAAGACCAGATTTCCATATTTGACAAATATAACCAATGATCATTATCAAATTTACTGAACAATGATATCAGGATTTAATTTAAAAAATGGTTGAAACATTATGATATTTTTACATGAACTCTCTATTACGTCCAGATGGTTATTTATTGTTAGAAAGAGGGCAAGTATAAGAACAGCTTTTGACAAATGGTGATTCTAAGAGGGGTGCCCATTCTATGGAGTGTGTATATTCTCTCTAGTTTCCAGTTGATTTCCTCCTACGGTGTATGTACTTGAGTGAATTAGGGTGCAGAAGGATGGACAGAGATCCCAGCTTCCTCTTGTAAGCTCATTGTCGCTTTATGCATTTTAACACAATGAATATATTTTACTTTGAGAAAGGCCAAGGACTGCTTTACAAACCAAAAGAGAAAAAAGTCTAAATTTCCATAAGCCACCCTAATTTGGTATGTTCAAATAATTGTAATGTGTACTTAATGAGATAGAAGTATATAATACACAATGATTGTTGTGTCAGATATTTGAAATATTGAAATGTGTGCTTCAGTTTGAATGTTTAAAGTCTAAATATTCTTGATTGTAATAGAAATTTGTCATTTTACATTCTCTGACAGAGGTCCCTGTTTTGGGCCAGCGCCCTACCCATGGTTTGTTTCCTGCCTTGTGCCCTGCGTTGGCTGGGATTGGCTCCAGCAGACCCCCATGACCTTGTAGTTAGGATATAGTGGGTTGGATGATGGATAGATGGATGGATGGATGGATGGATGATAGAGGTCCATAGTGGGCTAGATCCCTAGTAAAGGATTGAAAACAACAATAGTTTCATAATCACTGACCTTGAAATAGTCTAAAACAATACCCCATAAGCTCCTGTTTGAAATTTGTCATTTGTAATCCTCTGGGTGTGGCTCTTATTAAACTAGGAACATCTGTAAAAAATCAAATATCAAAGATATATTCTTGATCGGTAACCTCAAAATAGCATAAAGTGACACTTTACATGATTATTACAGATCCTCTTTTGAGTTTTTGTGAAAAAGATTAAAGTTGACCCATCATATCCCATTTGGGGGTGAATCCCTTGGGTCAGTTGATGTGGCATTCTGATAATTTTTGCTGAAGGCATTTACTGGTTTTACTCTTTGTCATAAGAGTATAATTCCCTACTCAAAATATTGTTCAAAATAGCTCAATGTCTTGCATAACTAGATACCAAGATGAGGCTGGATGGTATATCATATATGGGGGTTTACTCATACCAGTGAATTTGTAGACCTTGGTTAGGGAGATCAAGTGGAAGCTTAAAAATAGAAAACATGGTCTGATTCACTTCTTTTCGATCAAGCCTGATAGGTTTCAGAATTTGGGGTTTCATTACTAGATGTGATCCTGGAGAGCTTAGGGATACTCACAAACCAAGAGCTGTGTGTCATATGGTTTTCTTGTGATGGTATGTGGGAATTTTTCCTCAATGACTTGGGGACACCTTGAGTGTCATTTATAAGCTTAACAAACATTCATAGTATTCAGATTTGTTAGAAGATACCAACGACATATTCTGCATTTCTGCAGTGACTCTACTATGGGGAACGATAAATGAGGAGAAGACTATCTGAGCTAAACATAAGTAGACATTCCATTTAGTCAAAGCTTAAAGTCATTTGGAATATAGCTAACACTTTCAATAAAAGAAAAAAAAATTATGATAATTCATTCATCAATCCATTTCCTGGAATTGTTTAGTCCAAAACAGGGCCATAAGGAGTTAGAGCCTATCCCAGCTGAATCATTCACAAGCCAGAATTCAATTTAAGAAATAACGTCAGATTTAAATGTAGTAGTTTATTTGTTATTTGATAAGTATTCCAATGCCTTTCCAGTTACCACATTAGATTAACTGTAATGAGTTCTTCAAAAAACATTAGAGTGTTCTTGAAAAGCAGAGATTTTTATTTTTTATTCCTTTAACAAACACAGAAGGAAAAACGCGGTGACACAGATTCAGTAACGATGCCCTTCACAGTATACAAGTGTCATGGATCCACCCCCGCTTTTATTTGATACATAGAAACCCCATCAAACAGCACAAAAAACTTAACTGACTGTATTTTTACACTTGGACCTATCAATGACTATTCTCAACAAACTTGAGAACAAAGGATTTCAGTTCTGCCCCTCAGATATACCTGTTGCTGAGAACTTTTCCAACAGATGTGTCAAATATTCACTAAAGCTGTTAGCTTCCACTAATAAGTCAGCTTTGATGTCATCACTAAGCCAGTGTGACTGAACAGCAAAACGGTAATCGAGTGAAAAGCATGGTCTTTGTTTCCTAAAAAGGAGAGGATAACATCATCAATCAGGTTTAGTGTTTGGGAAGAGTGGGCCTCTGTGTTATAACATCAATACAATGTAACTAAAAGTATGGCGTGATAGCTAAACTTGTTTCATAAGGTGGTAGCTTAGTAAAACAATTATTGTACACTTTATTTTGTATTTTTTATTATTTTGTTTTAGTGTTTTGGAGTAGACTGCCACTGCTATAAACCCAAATTTGGCACATCATCACAAGAAAAGTGACCTACAATAGTGTTTGTTTGCCTTAAAGGAGAAGTCTTTTTAGCTTGAAGGCATTATTATTGACATGCTGTTCTGTCATTAAAAGTGACTAAAGTATTTTATGGTAATGTTCATTTTGATGAATCAGTAACGTTAGTGAAATTGACTTCAGGCTCTGTTTGCCATTAAAAATTGAGAAATACATACAGTACAGGCCAAAAGTTTGGACACACCTTCTCATTCAATGTGTTTTCTTATTTTCATGACCATTTACATTGGTAGATTCTCACTGAAGGCATCAAAACTATGAATGAACACATGTGGAGTTATGTACTTAACAAAAAAAGGTGAAATAACTGAAAACATGTTTTATATTCTAGTTTCTTCAAAATAGCCACTCTGCTCTGATTACTTTTTTACTCTCTCTTGGCATTCTCTCGATATGCTTCAACAGGTAGTCACCTGAAATGGTAAGAGAGAGTAAAAAAGTAATCAGAGCAGAGTGGCTATTTTGAAGAAACTAGAATATAAAACATGTTTTCAGTTATTTCACCTTTTTTTGTTAAGTACATAACTCCACATGTGTTCATTCATAGTTTTGATGCCTTCAGTGAGAATCTACCAATGTAAATGGTCATGAAAATAAGAAAACACATTGAATGAGAAGGTGTGTCCAAACTTTTGGCCTGTACTGTATGTATGCAAATATAGCAGCGTTGAGTGCTACAGAGCATTTTATGTGTTCAACTCGGTGAAGATCTGTTTATACAATGAAAAAATATTGAAACTTTGCCATGGTACCACTACTACCTGCAATTGAACACTGCTAAGGGAAAAGAGTTGGTGTTGAAAAACCAAAGAGCCACTATCATGGTGGATGTTGAGAAGGCCCATGAATAAATATGAGTCAATGTGAAAAGTAGACTGGATTGGGTGGATCTGCTGAGTTTGTTCTTTTTTTGGAAAAGCTCAGGGGCCTCATGTATAACGCCGTGCATAGAACTCGCACTATAACATGGCGTAAGCACAAAAGCCGAAACGTGCTTACGCACAGAAAAATCCAGATGCAGGAATCTGTGCGTACTCCAACTTCCACGTCCTTCCGCTACATAAATCCCGGTCAGCTTGAAAACTAACGCTCGTGCACGCGCTTCATTTAACACCCCAACTCCTCCCAGAATTACGCCTCTTTGAATATGCAAATGAATATAAATCGCCCTTAAGCTCAGCCTTCTGTGAAAAGAAAATGGGAAAAGCACGGGGGAAAATATAAGAATTTCAGCGAATACCAAGTGGAGGCAAATGAAAAACATACTATTTGTTCAAATAAACCATGGTATAATCAACAAAAGGAAGTTGATCGAGTGACATAGCGTGTTGGAGAAACTTGAAAGCTCACGTTCACAAAATCGCACAGTGCCGGAAATAAAAAAGAAGTCACATATCAAAGTCGACGTGAAAAGCTGAGTTGTAGCCCACTGTCTGAGTGTCATATGAAAGCTTATTAGGGTACAGAGAAAAAAGGGCACACAGTGGGGGAAAAAGCACGAAATGTCAACTTCAATCTAGACATTTCCACTTTAATCACGTAGTTTATTTTGTCATTAAAGTAGAACATCATAAACTTCATCCTAAAATCGTTTAATTAACCAGTTTCTCAAATCACATCGTAATTAAAGTAGCACGTTAAATGCTTTGTTTTGTATTTGATCTTCTATGTGCTCTATGTGTGTGAATCACTACTTGCTTCTTAAACTGTCTCTCTTCCTCCAACTGGACACAGAATCAATTACATTCGTGATATTACAGCTCTCTGAATAACTAAAATACTGAGATGTATACATGATATCATTTTCATGATGATAGGAGTTAAAGCACGTTATTTAACATGTGTTTCACTTCGATGAAATAATTTATTGCAGCAGTACTCAGGGGGCGGCTCTAGGCTTGTGGTGGCACTGGGCAGAGGAAGAATCGGTGGCTCCTTCACCCACCAATGTCAATAAGGTATCTTATGCACGGTGGATGGCCACGTCCGTTGCAGACACTGCATAGCCGCCTCGTGCTCATGACACAAGCATTTAACTTTTGGCGAAATTTGTCGCTGCGTTTTTAGCTGTGTTGTTATTTTCTCTTTCTGTTTTATATTCAGTATATATTGGCGTAGCCGTCACTGCAGTCAGTGCTTTTCTTTCCCCAAGTAACTGATCGCCACACAATCAGCTCTGTAATAGAAGTTAAGCCATCTGTAAGCTTAGCGCCGATTCTTCAAAACGTTTAAGGAACATTGAAATATCTTCGTAGTACATGTTTAATTATTATATCCTTCACGACACTCCCAGTGAAGAATATAGATTATTTAAATGAAGTTAAAGTTTTATCTGTATAATTTAATAAACATATTTTGCTGCATTTCACCTTAAAAATGATATTGTCATCATATGTAAATACACGCTTTATAAAGTGGCTCAGGTTGTGTGATATTATAACTATAGTGCAAGTCTACAGTGGGATGATTGTACTTATAAGTACAAACAGTTCTACAAGGAGCAATTGATTCAGTGCATTTAAAGTTCTTGGGATGAAACTGTTTCTGAACCGCGAGGTCCGTACAGGAAAGACTTTAAAATGTTTTGCAGTGGCTGAGACAGCGTGTCCTTGAAGCTGTATATCGATAATTCTCTTTCCGATCAGCTGCTGCTGTGATTCACACTCAGATACAGTGATATAAATACTCCGAGTGGGGCAGTGAGAGTAATATGGAAAAAGATGATCCGCTGTGGCAACTCCTAACGGGAGGAGCTGAAAGAAGAAGAAGAAGAAGGAGAAGTGAGAGTAACAACACTAAAGCAGTTATGGTATTTGGAATACTATGGCTGTTCCCCGGACCATTATATTGTTACGAGTTAATTACAATCAGATACATTACACTAATAAACAATATGCGGTTAGTTTCGGTGTATTTATAAAGCCGCGTCAGGAAAATAATGAGTAACCACACAGGAACAGTAGCATTGCGTTGACGCTGGGTGCCGCCAGTCTGCAAAACCGAGCGGAGAACTTGCGTACGACAAGGTATGAGGTACCGTGGAAAAGTGCGTGGCTTTACGCCAAGTGTAGGTTTTATACATCACGATTTGAACGTGGAAAAGTTCTTACGCAAAATTTCTGTGCATACGCACCGTTTATACATGAGGCCCCAGGTATCTTAATTTTTGCGACAGTATTCCCTGGTTATTCTACAACTCCATAGTGGTTATGTGTTGAGTTCTGCTGGGGAATAACACAAGCTCAAGATGTTGTGATTTCCTTTAGTTATTAATTTATGTTTCTTGTTTTTTATTAATATTTAGACTACTCTGGCTCCAACCTGTTGTTTCTTTTAGTGGTGAATTCAATCTATATAACATTGTTTTGAAGACCTTAAAATATTTTTGCATCTTCCTTCAAGTCCATTTTAGATTCTGTGGGCACTGTCATTTTGTGGTTAATTTTGTTAGTGGTGGTGCAACGTGTGATGTCATGGGTCAGAAATTGTAACGGTTAGCGTCAAATCCTTCCAGATCACCCAACGCTGAGAATGTAAACTTTAATTCAGATCGTGCATGCCTCAAGTTTTGGTTATTTAGGATTTCTAGCTGTTAGGTGACTTCAAGTTTTGGATTGCATTTTGGGTTTGACACTAGGGCTGACTTACTGGTTTCAGATTTCATCTTCTTTTCTGTGTATATGCCTTTCTACCAATCCTTTCCTGTTCGGACCTTATGGTCTGCCAATTTCCATTTAGTGGCAAAACATACGGGATGCCTGAATAAACTCATAAGGAAGCTCAGTGTACTACAGGACTGACTCTGCACTCACTGAAGAGGAGAGAGAGGTTAGGAGCATGCACTGATACAGCGCATTGCCACACCCACCAGATGACAAACCACCTCAGGATCCCACATTAGGCTGCAGCCATGCAAGGGGTGACACCTCAGCACCAAACTAGTTCTGATGGAATGGAATCAGCGTGAGGTTTTTTTATGGTGGATGGAGTGCCAATTCTGTCACCACCTCCCATGTTTTTCCCTGCTGGTTGGAGGGTCTACATGCAGCGCTGGATGTAGATTAACGTCATACCCAGGACGGAGCAATTGCAGGTTGGGTTCAAGGGCCCAACGAAGCAGAGTCACCTTTGCCGTTAACAGGATTCGAACCGGCAACCTTCCAATTGCCAGTGCAGATCCCTAGCCTCAGAGCCACCACTTTGCCCACTCACTGAAGGCAGGGGCAGAAAAGAGAGTGACTGGTGCTTGACAAGACTAATACTGTACATCCTCTCAACAATGACTGTACAGGTATGCTACTTTCTGAGTTTTGGGTTCCCCCCCAAGAAAATCCCATGTAATCGCAGTCTATGGCCTTCTTAGAAAGAGAAACAAAAAAGCAATAGTGAGATTTTATAGTGTCTTAACTACATACATGTCATGAACTGACAGTGGCTTCCTGTTTGTGAACTTTTTAAGGCTGAAAGACTAGATGTGGTGGAGTTTAGGCTTCTTTTGGGACGGGCTATTGTTTCTAAGAGAAGGGAAGGTAAACATGTAAGTTCTTATGCAGCCTGAAAATCCTTTTCCTGTATATTTTGAAATCATTCTCTGTTAAGGGCTTATGTGGGCTACAAATCTGTCACTATTTTCACTCTAGCCAGCTTTAACAGACACATTGTCATACGCCAGTATTTCTTAAGTGGCAATATGAATTTAAAGAACACTACGTGAACTTTGGTTGAACTTCTGTTTTGGTGTACATGTTGCTTAATTGATTACTTATTTGCACAACAAGTACATCTGTGTGATGTTTATATTCTATATTGCTCATAGAATTTCCCCTCATGGAAAGTTTGTTCATCTATCTATTTATCTATTGTGACCACTAGGGGGAGTCTCACAGCCTCAAACCATTGACACAACTTCCTGAACTTCTTCCTCATCCACTCCTCCCAGGTGTGCTTCACCTAATTCCACTAATGACTTTAACTCCATTGAGGTTGGTGCAGTGGTTTTTCAAAGTGAACCCAGGAGAAACCCTAGTGCAACAAGATTTCCACCTGGAAGCACCTCTGGGCCAGGCATAAACTCTCCCTGGCAGGGGATCTTGCCCCCAGTAGCTCTCTCTAGCAGCACCTGAGGACCCCAACAGGGCTGCCCATCTGAGTTACAACTCCCATGCCATGCAGGTCAGTGTGAGTCCAAAAAGTAGCCATACCAGGAGGATACTACCACGCAGCGTATTGTGGAAACATATGGCCATCTGCCTTCTGCTATGATGTTCAGAAGCCATTAAGAAGGCCAACAGAATGTTAGGTTGTATAGCTGGATGTGTCAAGTACAAGTTAAAGGAGGTTATACTCAAGCATTACAATGCACTGGTTAGACATTATCTGGTGTATTGTGTACAGCTTCAGACTCTATGCTATAAAACAGATAGAAGTAATAGAAGTAGTCCAGAGAAGAGCAACTAAGATGATTCCAAGACTACAGAGGATGAGGTATAAAGGAAGATTAAAAGTGTTGAGCCTTTTCAGTTTAAGCAAAAGGAGATTAAGAAGTGACATGCTTGAAGTGTTTAAAATTATGAAGGAAATTAGTACGGTGGATCAAGAATGTTACTTTAAAATGAGTTTAACAAGAACATGGCTACACATTTGGGAACTTGTTAATGGTAAACATCACACAAACATTAAGAGGTTTTTCTTCACACAGAGAACCATAGATGCATGTAATAAATTGCCAAATAGTGGGTTAGACAGTGGGATTTTAGGGACTTTCAAAACTCAACTTGATGTTGTTTTGGAAGAATTCATTGGATAGGACTGGTAAGCTTTATTGGGCTGAATGGCCTGTTCTCATCCAGATTGTTCTAATGTCCTAATGATCGCTTCCCAGCTTGGGAAAGGTACCGCCAACCAACTAACCCAGCCAGCATGCCCGTCCATCTGCATCCTCCTTTACACTATCTATCTATATATCTGTGTGTGTGTGTATGTCTGTGAGCACAGGCTTACAGATTATTTTTGTGCTTAATCATTTAATGAAATCCGACTGATAGAGTTTCCCTGCCGGGAAGTGCATTTTTCTTTCCAAAGTACTGGCTTAATTTCTATTTACTTAATTTTTCACCAAACTCATTATAAATTCTCTCTAGGCTCAGATGTTACAGTCACTTAAGCATTTCCTTTTACTGGAAAGCTGCCACCAAGTTCTTTCTCTATTTCTTTTTTGCAGATGGCTTAACTGGGAAAGCTCTAAACCAATAGAATGTATTAATTTGACTAAATATATAAACCCGGATAAATGATTAAGTAGTCATGTGCATGTGCTTGGCACTGCAGCTTTGTTTGGTTTGTAATAGAAATCGCTTTTATAATATGCTCTTCTGGATTGAACTCAGTGATCTCTTTTCCAGGAAAGAAAGAACGCTACTGTTAGGCATGAACAATTCTGAAACCTGTACTGTGTGTTTGAGGAGACCATAACTGATTAGTGGAGGCATCTCTTTCACGAAACAGAGACTTCCATTAAGAGGCTCCGTGCCTTGTGCTTAATTACTCTATTAGTATACAGTCACACTGGCTGAGTGGCAGTATCAGGGCAAAAGGAGAGCTCAGTCACATGGCCTTCCTCAACAATCATTCTTTTGCCAAAGCATTTCATTCACCCATATTCAAAGGTTTGAAGTCCTATAAAAACACTATTATCTTGTATAAGCAGCCTTAGGATGATTTAATTCAAGGTGATAATCTCAAAACTTGGTTGGATCTTGTGTCGGCATGTCCATCACCAAGCAATTCAATCAATATTATATAATTCTTTAATTTTTCAGCTGCTACTTATTTGCCAGTGTGTAAGAAATGTTTAGCACATTACAAGTTTTTAAGTCAATTGAGTAAAGTTCACCATTATATGTATAAACAGTATGAGATAAAACCTCAAAATGATGAGTGGAGCAAAGAGTGAGTAGTGATAAATAACAAACGATACATGACATGAAGTAATTGTGACGGTCGATTGTGGGAAATATAATAAATAACAATGCTCTAAAATGGACAGTATAAGTATACAGTGTATGCGTTTCATTATACTGTTTATGCATTTCATTTTGCAATTGAGACATTCTGTGATGGGCTGCCGTCCTATCTAGGGGTTGTTTCTGCCTTGTGCCCGATGCTTGCTGGGACGGGCTCTAGCAACCCTGCTCAGGATAAAGCGGGTATAGAAAGTGGATGGATAGATAAATGAATTTAGACAATCTCAATATGTACTGTATGCATTTCAGTATACAGTATGTTTTTCCTGTGAAGCCATTTCAGTATATAGTTGTAAGAGTTCATTATGTAGTTTGTATGTTTCACCATAGATTGTATATAAAGTTGAGACTTAAGTCCTAAACACCACATCATAGAAAGATTAACAACTCATAAATAGCTAAAAACACAGTAAAAGTAAAGAAAACACATGATTACCATTGTCAACGTGCAAAGAGGTAAGTGACACTAATTGCATTATGAAATGAAAGCTTACATTTTAACATGGTTGTAACTACATTTATCAAGGGTTTCCAAATAGTTCAAAGTAGTTTAAAATACAGCTATGAAAAAGGCTTCAGCAATTAGCACGAGTCATGTTCAAATAGGACTTTGTTTTAAAAGATTTAGTGAAATTCAAAGCAAACAGTTTGCATGTTTTGTTTAAAGCTTAAGTTATGTGGTTGCATTTCTTAGAGCTTCTCATATGCTAAGACCATATGCATGTAATTCAATGCTAGCATAACAGAAACAGTCAGAAAGCTATATACAGTTTGTTTCGTTTCTTTCTAGTTGTCTAACTACAATCCTAAATGCATTCTAGTGTCTAAATGCAGAAATACAGCAGGGCATTAAGTTTATTCCATTAACATATTACCTTATAGGGGCTAAGACAGAACCTTCCATCATCTATGTGAAACCTTAATTCTATTCAAGTCAAGTCAAGTGAAGTTGGGGAGCAATCACTGGTACAGTGTGTTGCCGCGCCCACAACACATCCCACGCTCCAGAAATTATCCTCTATCTGCTGCAGCCAGGTGATACGTAGGTGACCCCTTGGCCTGATCCAGCCACTTGGGTCCCCAACAATGCGGATCTTACGAGCCGGATCACCCTCGGGGAAATGCGCCACATGGCTGTAGTGCAATAACTGACGCTCCCTCACAATGCAGGTAATGTGCCTCATTCAGGATTCCATGAGCAATCGCTTATTCGACACAAAGTCAAACCAATGGTACCCAAGGATTTTCTGGAGAGACACAGTACCGAAGGAGCACAGTCTTTGTCTCAGGTAACTGGATAGCGTCCATGTCTTGCAACCATATAGCAAGACAGGAAGCACCAGGACTCTAAAGACGTGGACCTTCGTCCTTTTGCACAGATATCAGGAGCGCCACACACCCCTTTCCAGTGACCTCATGACCCCCCATGCTCTCCCAATCTGTCTACCGACTTCATAGGAAGAGTCACCAGAGACATGAATGTCACTGCCAAGGTAAGTAAACCTCTCAACAAGGTCAACACTCTCTCCACAAACAGACACCCTGCTGACGGCTGTGCCCAAGAGGTCATTAAAGGCCTGGATCTTGGTTTTTATCCAGGACACTCACAAGCCCAGACACTCGAGCGCCCTAATCAGAGCCTCCATTCACTCCGTGAAGATCACAGCATCGTCAGCAAAGTCAAGATCCGTGAATCTTTCTTCACCAACAGATGCCCCACAGCCACTGGACCCCACAGCCTTGCCCAACACCCAGTCCATACAAGAATTGAACAGAGTAGGAGCAAAAACACACCTATGACAAACCCCAGAATCAACTGGAAAAACGCATAGGTTCTGCCTACACTCTGCACAGCACTCACAGTACCAGTGTACAGGTCGGCCATTAAATATCCAGCAACCTCTAGGGGATCCTGAGAACCCATTCTTTTCATATTTACCATTGACAGTAGCTTAACAGGTTTGGTTCTTACAATCCTGGACAGAAAGATATGTCATATTTTGCTGAAATGTAAATCCGATGCAGTATAAAACTCATAACAGACAATCTTTCTATAGCAGTAGCTCTGTGAAAGTTGATTATGCTGTTTATTGCATATGATTACAAATAGACTCAACTGGGCCACAAGTCATGGTTGAGAATGGTCCTTTGCCATCACACTGCAAGAGGGAGGAAATCATAAATGACTTGATAAAAATGCACAGTTTCACAATACAAGCCCCTCTGTCGAAGACATAGCTTCATAACAAAACTTTTTATAAGACAGGCAGAGAAAAGGACATTCCAGAGAATGGCGTATAAACCAGCTCCAGAACAATCTTTAATGACCTGACCTTTCTTAGAATACGACATAAATGCCTACTAAAAGGACTAGGGGTATATAAATAGGCCGCACACCAGTGAGAGAGAGAGGGAGACAAAACAGAGAAAAAAAAACTAAACCAGCTAAATTAAAACAGACTCCATTTAGTGTCAAAAAGAAAAACCTCACAAAATATGAAGAATGTTACACACAAAACAGAAACAAGACAGGAGGACAACACTAACTATGCTATCTAGCTAAACAACATTTACACAGCTAGATACACACTATCCACGTGTATTACATAGATGGCTAGCTTACAACAAGTGCATTTCTTTAACAAGCAAAAAGAACAAAAAAAAAAAAACAATCCAGGCCATCCAACCCTAACTCTCCATGCCTTGCTCTGTGAAACCCAAACCCTTCTCCTCTCCCACACACGCACACGCACACGCACACGCACAATAGCCCGAAACCCTTCTCCTCACACACACACACACTCTCTCTACCCTAAAACCCAAACAAGCTTCTTTTTATAACCTACTCCCCAGCCACAACACAGGTGATTTAATAACAGCAGTCAACTCAATAGGTGAGTAATTAGGGCAGGACTCAATTAAGTCATCTGCACCAAATTAAAAAAGAAAAGCCAAGTTTAACACAAAGACCTAGAGTAGGTCATAACAAATGCACACACCTATGGTATCCTTAAAAAATATATTCTCAGTGAAATACTCATTATTTTATTATTTGAATCCCCTGGTTATGCTTAAGCCAGGGTCTGATCTTTGGCTCAAGTATGTTTTCTTTTAAAGTTCTTGTTTTTAAAATATTATTTTTCATTTTATGTTAGTTCTATTTTTTGATTGATATTGTCTTGTATGAACGTATCTATTTTTATCATTTTCATTAATATTGTTATGTTTACTTATTCTGTATGTATTGTGTATACTGTATATGTTTCACTGTTACTCCCGTTGTGTTCTATGGGTGGAACTTGAAGAGGCAGGTCTGCCATGATATTACTGCTTATTTATCCCGACTGAAGGCTAAGGGCCTTTCAGACAATTATTTTTGTTTGAAGAGGTAGGATTATCATTGTAAGGGATTTCAGGTTTCTGCTTATTTGTCCACTGTTTCTGGATTTTGTCTTTGTATTTTGGGTTGACTGTGTTTGCTTTGGGCTGCGTTTTCTAGGCAAATCCTTTCTGCCTTATTTTTGGTCTTTTTTTCCTGCCTTTCCTTATTGTGCCTCCTTTTTGATTATTTAAATACGTTCTTTACTAGAACTTTGGTCCTTTAAGCCAGAGTTTCACAATTAACCTCTCCCTTGTAGGACATTTTGGGCTTGTGTAGGCCTTAAAGCCAGCCATTTGAGTTTGGGGCTAGGCTGGCTTGCTGGAAACAAACACCTAGTGGAATCTGATTTGGTCTTTGTTTATTTCTAGGCCTGCTCGCCCCTTTTGGCTACTTTGGTGATGCTGAAACAAAACACCCTTTCACTTTTACAAATAAAAACGGTAATTAGGTTTGTTCAAAAGCAATGAAGGGACAGAGACATACTTAGATTTAAATACGGGCAAAAGTAATTGAAAACTCTGAAGTTTGTGGATGTAGATTTATAAAGTTTCCTGCTGGGTGAAAAGTATGGTGTGTTTTCTGATTTCATTATTCAGACATAGCTTTGTAATTTATTTTTCATTTTATTTATCCAGATGTTTCAATTTAATCACATTAAGATGCTGTTGTCTCAATTCAAGACTTAATGGATATCATCTTATTTAAATCTTGTTGCCTCTTGTCTGAATGTTAAGACAAAAAAGGAAATAGTCTTCATATTAATTACTAATTAATTACACTAATTACTAAATAATAAATGTTACTAATTAATTTAAGGTTTAAATCTTTGCTTGTTCCCAAAAGTGTTTTTTTTTTCTCTTTTTGACCCCTGCCAGTTTCAGATTTCTGAAGTTTTGTTTAATGATAACAGAATCTGGTATGTATGTTTCAATTCACCAAATACTGTTATTTATGGATAAAAATTAAACTGCTGTTGATTGTTGATTTGTTTTACACAGTTTTAATCAGAGTTTTAGCTTTTTGATAAACAAAAGTGTTGGATGATCCAGGTTCAGCATTACTTATACCCCCTCATTTTTTCTGAAATTTGCTGAGAACAGAAAATAAATGTATTCACAGTTTTTAAACAATGTTGTCTGGGATCAGACTACTAAAAATGTGTTTATCATTTAGCCTATACTTACCCCCATGATGTGATTGCCTCTGTATATGCAAAGCAGTGATTGAAGGGGATATATGTAAGTACTGGTACCCTACAGTGGGAGCCACGTCAAACAGCCGCCTGGAGCATGACAGGTCCATGACAGGACCATGACAGGACCATGCACGATCCGTGCACGGAATGTGATCCCCTGCGATGACGCAGTTAACGATGCCCCGCCCCATAAACGCCCCATGCGCTTTCTAAAAAGATGGTTGCAATGCTGTATAATCCCGCCAGATGGAGCATTGAATGCTTCAGTTAACTGCAGTGTCCAGGAAGCCCTATACCGTATCTTTAATATACTGTATAGGCAGTTCTTGTATTGTCAACATAGTTTCATAAATAGATGACGTGGTAAAAAAAACAACAACAAACCGATTAATAAAACAGATTAGTTAAATCACTCAATACACAACCCATGATGATTATGCTATTTATTATTAAATAATGAATTAATAAAACTAGTTAGTAAAATATTTTTATTCTAGACTATAAGTGAAGAAAAAATAAAGCAAGTTACAGTAGGCGGTTGATACGACAGCTTGCGTGGTGCAATGCTAAGAACTGCTGATTTCCGATCCGTGCTATATAAAATCATCACATTCAAATATTAACAATTCCCACACACCCTTCCTACATTCACGACATGTGTACTTGTTGCAGTGTACACATCTCTCTGTGCTATGGTTCCTATTACATTAGCACCTGACATTGTACTTTCTTCCCTATATAAATAACATTCAAGTATAGCGCGTCTCCAAATAAATCACATTTGAGTTATAGCGCGTCTTTATGTGAAAACAGCATTGTCAGGGGGGGTTTCGTGAACACGACTGAGAGAATGGAACTGAATTTAAAAAAAGCTAACCGTTACAATTATCATGCATTTACACTGGCTCTTACAGACTGACTGAAATAAAATGTATGTTTTTATTCTAAAATAGTTAAGTACATGCAATATTAGCGTCAGATCGGGTTTGAATACACGCTGTTACAGAAGGAGTCAGCTTATTCAGTGCAGCACTTTCAACGCACAGTACATGCAATATGTAGGCGCATATTCAAACCCGATCTGACGCTATTCGTTTTCAAATAATATTGCATTAGTGCGATGATGTTTTACATATATTATCGCTTTCATTCATCTTGCGGTTTGTAATCAGTGACCGCATGTTTTTTGCCCGATCTTGCCAGTTCGCACATGTTGCTGTATGGTGCTGTTTCTTTTGTACTCCAGGACATGCAGAGGACAGAATAGTACAGAGCAGTAAGTTCAGCGCTATATGCAATCAGACAGACAGAGAAGGCACTAGATATATAAATAAACAGGGAAGGCACTGTATAATAGATATATAAAAAACAGCTAAGGGGATAGATATATAGATAGGTAGGTAGGAAGGAAAGGCACTATATGATAGGCAGACAGGGAAGCTCCTATATAATAATATAATATAATATTATAATTATAATAATAAAATATAATGTTAAAATCACGTGATTGCAACTCAGCGCAGCTAAATTGCTGGCGTGTGTTAACGTGTTCTTGAGAACAAAGCGCCATCTAGTGGTGGAACCAGGTAAATGAATAAATAGGGCATGAATGGGCGTGTTTACTGTGAAATCTTGACACGCCTTCTATCAGTAGAGGGAGGGGGGGATCACGGCGTGCATAGGGCAGCCGTACGCCATTCGCACGCCATTCACACGGCCGCGGCTATTTGACGTGGCTCCATCTGTATGTGTTAATTTGATGTATTAACGTAACAAGCGAGGAGCGCGGAGAAGTAGACTCGAACACTGCAACACAGTTTCTATGTATTCTCTATTAGAAATGCAAGCGCCAATATCTAAGACCAATGTCTCTCCCTTCGAGTTTGCATTGCACAGTGATTGTTAAGCTGGTTTATTGTTGGTTTTCAGCACTGCTACTTGTGGCTGGGGATTAACAGAGAGAAACTGATAACCAAGAACCAAGATAACCTAACATCTATAAGTGCCTGTAATCAACAGCAAAAAAACAGTGACTGCTAACAATTCAGCTTTGCTTATTCATTGAGCTTCAACAAATGTTCTCTTTCCATTTTATGTCATCACGTTTCCTTTTTCCCGTCCAGGACACCACCCCGTCTTCAGTCGTCCATCCTCCCTGTTGTTTACTGGTGCTGTTCACTTAGCCTGCCTATTGCATTCTTCATTTACATAAAGCACACTCTAAACTCAGAGAGCATATAGATTAGCATAATATCAATACATTTTAAAAAATAACTTTATTTACAAATTAGAAACGTGCTGACTAATTTTCTTTTTTCTGTAATGTCACCATATTTCAATAAAATCCGTCAAGGCATTTTTGAGATATTTAGTTTTTTCTGTTTGGCGGTTTAAAATTGATATAAACATTGATAAATAAGTATGTAAAACAATATAAATACAAATATTAGCCTAAATATTGATATATCCAGATGTCTTTCTTTAGCGCATACCTACTTTCCAAGATGTACCAATTTCATCGTTTTAACTAAACAGGAAGAAGAGTGACTCAGTCAGCTTTGTGTTACATATATACAGTATAGATAGGTACAGCATGAACAGAATGGAATTTGCAGATATAATTTAAGACAATGCATTATTGGACGAAGATATTTTGGTGTGATGTAAATAATAAGGCAGAAATAAATAAAAAAGACAAACACCAGCAGGTTTTTGCCAATGCAGCTCATTTTATTTGCTTAAATCAGTTTCAGAGACTTACCACTAGAAATGGCAGACATTAAGTTCACAGTCTTTACTATTAATATTCTAGCACAGGAATAATACAATTTCCTGAGTCTGTATTTATTATTATTATTTTAAATATAAAGTACAGCTTCAACTTATTGATTGCTTAATAATCACCGCTTTGACTGACCTCTTTGTATTTTAGACCCTTTGCTGAATATCTCTAATTATTCATCCTCTTCACTATTTTCACTTTAACATGGCCTTAGTCTCACTGGATTTTAAGGATTTGTGTTTGGTTTTAGTGGGGTCAGCTGCAAAAATGTATTGCACAAATTAGTTCCTCATTCAGCTTGACATTTCATTGACTGTTAACCTATAATTACACCGTATTGAATAGAACTCTCTGATTTGTGGCAGCACCTTCAGATCCTTTATAAGCTTGACATCACTAATAGCCTTTTAAGTTGGAGGAATGTCTAAGCACAGTGAGTTAATAAAATAGTGTCAAAGTAAAAAAAAAAATACAGATTGAACATGCTGTGTGTCTAGGATAAGTTCTTTCCTGTTATAAACGTCCCTTACCATAGTGTAACTCAGTTTACTCAGTTTTTCATTAATTTTTCCTGAGATTTTTTGCAGAGGTTTTATAATTTTTCACATTCTATTTCTATTGTGAATTAAGACTTATTTTATAATTTTCAATTTATTTTGTAAATTCCACATGCAATCTTTTTTTTTCAGTGGCTCCAGCTGGTTGTGAATTTGAAGAAGTCAAATTGACAATATTTAAATGGGCACCACATGCCATCCATCATCCCAAAAATGTTTTTTTTTAAGTGTTTTTGTTTCATTCTACTGGTTATAATTTTTTTTGCCAAGAAATACTTAATTTAGATTTTTGGTTCTCAATTTGTCTTTAATCCACAGCCATTGGCCTTTTTGGTTTTGACCCCCTGCCTTTTTTCCACACCACTTGATCATTCCAGTCCACACAGTGTTTATCACCTTCCATATTTACAAAATGTCATATGATGTGGAAAGGTTTGTGAATGAAATGAATTGTTTAAATTCTATAATTCAGCTGGACAATTATCAATATGTCTACAGTATGTTCAAACTTGATTGATCCCTGTTCAATAACATAAACAGGCAGCCTTACAGGGATACAAATTTAGGCTCATCAATTTTTTTATCAGACTTGAGGATGCTGCTCCTAGTTTCTAGTCATTAAAGCTATAATGCAGTATGACTTCAGTCGCACATTCAGTATTTTCTCAGGTATAAATGGGAGATTCTGGCCCAGTGCAGCAACTGTGGCTTTAACATCTATTTCCAGCTAAATGCCAGTAGTACACTATAAGCTTTTAAAAGACCCTTTCTTGTGTATTTTTCCAGTAAACAGGGACTAAAATAAAAGCTGTTAGTGATTTTCAAATTTAGAATGTCAAAGATAAATACATATAGGAGCTCTGTTTTTAAAAACTATGGTTCTTTAGATTTGTTTTGATGCATGGCATGTACTAAAACTGTGCCGCAGTCTTTGAATGTCAGGCAATTACCGTGGCGATAAACCGGTATGATTACCATAATAAAGCCACGTGAATCAGCTAATGAGTCTACAGCTTGGTAAACGACATGAAAAGTGCCAGTAAATTACATACCAACTGAAATGCCAAAGTTCATGAATTTAGAAGCTTCCAGTAAAGCAATGCAAAAAAACATGACCTGTATTTAACTATATAATTTTCTTGAAGTATGTAACTTTTTGCTATCGGTTATTTTTTTTACAATTGCGTTCACAATAACTTTTTTTGTATACATGAGAATTATTCAGGATTTTAACTATTAATTCTAAGTTGGTGTTCTGTGACTAAAATAAATGTTATCATTGTTTCAACATAGGGGCAGTGCACGTCTGCATTTTAGATGCCTGGTAATTACTTTGTGATTTGCCATAAAACTGCTATGCAGCCCGCGCTTACTGACTCTTGCTTATTTACGATGCAAGGAGTTAAGGGGTCATGGCAGCACAGAAAATTATTTCTCTATGCTATTACTTACCCAGTATTTTAGTTGTGAACTCCCTGTAAATGATTTTAAATGAGTGTAGAGGCCTGAGCTGTTGGGAATCTGTAACAAATTCAAAAGTCAGAACTTCAGGAATGCAGTGAAATCTAAACCATGATACCTATTAATATGGTAATTGCAGGATTTGTTTCTTGTGTTTTATATATACTACTTTCAAGCTATTTGATTATGAGACTTGACATTGAAGTTATCTTGGCCACCCAAATAATCAACAGTATTAGTTAGTTAGCTTCTTAGCCCACTCAAAACTGAGATATTCTGAATTTGAAGAGTCACCCAATCAAATCTGAAATTTATAACATTTACTTACAAATAAGCAGCAGTTTTACTGAGAATGTAAAATGGCAAATCATTGTTCATATGATGCTCCTTTCAAAGCACCACGGTAAGAAGAAAAGTATGATATAAGTGAATGTTATTTTACAGCTTAATTCCAAGTTTGGGTAACATAATATAACACTGGGAGATAGAGCCTACCCTGACAGCATGAAGTGCAGGACAAAAATCAGCCCTGGACTGGACGACAGCCAATTACTAATGACAGTCATTTTGAAGTTGCAGTTTCTATACAACAAAATGTAAATGTTACTTGAAAAAAAAAAGCAAAGATGGTGTTGATTATAACAAGAGAAAGATTTTTTTTAAACCAAAGTAAACTCGACTGATTGATATAATACGCTATTAATTACATCTGCTTTGAAAGATGCATGGATTTATAATTCCATGACCTTGTAGAGAAATTCACCAACATTATGAAATGTTGTTTGTAAGTATTATATGTAAAAGACAATTGGTTAATCCATTGCACGATTATATATTGCCAGAGGTTAACAATATGTAATATGCCAAAACCTGGTATTAACTTTAGCTACTAAAGAATTTACCTGGGCATTGCTCTCATTTCAAAGAAACTGAGAATGAAGAGACCAGGATAAGCCTTTATTCTTTCATAAAATTGTTACCTGTGCAATTCTTGATTCACCGTTCAGCCAATATGCCCAGAACTGTGAGATCTTCAATAAAGCAGAACACAAAATTCATAAAGCAGTTACTGCATTAAATTGGTTGTCCTGAAAATTCCTTACTTCAAGGATATTTTCTATGAAAGTTTACTGCCTGAAGCTAAAGCTTTCTCCATAGCTGTCACTTTCTGTAGCTTACAGCATGAAATACAATTCTTTTCCTGGAAATAAATTATATAATGACAGAAATGCCAGCTCAGAGACCTTTAGCAGACAAAAAAGATTTATTTCCAAAGCTTAGAGTCCTATGATTTTGTTAATAAAGAAATAAATAATTTATGCCTTTGTGGCACCCTTCATGTATAACTATATATATATATATATATATATATATATATATACACTAACTATATATAGACTTGGAGTATTCAGATATGTGTTACTAAATATATATATATATATATACAGTATATATATATATTCATTCATATACCTACGTATATATTGTCTATCTATCTATCTGTCTATCTATCTGTCTATCTATCTATCTATCTATCTATCTATCTATCAATCTATCTTTGTAATACAAAGTTGTCTGACTAACTCATTCATCAACAAAAACGAACCAACAACTCTTTACCATTTAGTTAAAAAGGTGAAATTTTACAGAACAGTATATCTAGGCTGGCAAGCATCCACTAAGAAACAAGATTTCAGTATATCCATATTTTAGGGTAACCTCCACCACCCCCCACTTCTAAAATAGAAAAACTAAATTCCTTAAAATCACAAAAACACCTTAACTGATATGATTGAAGGTCAAAACCATGTAGGCTGGAGTCTACATAAACAAGGCCCGGGGTATTTAACAGGAATGCTATTTCTTTTCCATGTGCTCAAAGCATAATAATGGTGGATGCACCCTTTCAGATGCCCGTATTATTTCTTCGCCTCAACCGCTGCTCTCTAGAGTGGGGTTCTTTGTTGATATGACCAGTAGCTCAGCCTTTTTTATGTCAGAAGTAAAATTCATCCATCCATCCATCCATTTTCTAACCCGCTGAATCCGAACACAGGGTCACGGGGGTCTGCTGGAGCCAATCCCAGCCAACACACGGCACAAGGCAGGAACCAATCCCGGGCAGGGTGCCAATCCACCGCAGTATAAAATTCACTTTCTGGTTAATAGTAAGTATAACATAGTTTGTCTATTGCACTGTTTAGGGGTTGTTATGTGTATATATTTGAGTCACTAGAAACACATTTATTACCTGGTCAGGACATTTTAGACAAGGTTTCAGTCTGGGATTGGGACTTGGAGAACAGCCATCGAATATTCAAATACATCAAAGCAAGTTGTACAGTTTTAGAAAAAACATTTTTAAAAATCCTCGCCAGTAAAGGCATACTGTTAACAGGACTGTACACACAATTGTTTTAGTCTCCATATTTTTAATTTTAACTGTGCTTATTTGCAAATTTGTAATATTACTTTCTTAATCTGACATTGTTTTGCAATTTATTTTAATATACACACAGTATAATGACTAAAATATACAAATATAAAAAATATAAAAGCTTAGGGCCTATACCCAGACATCAAGAAATGATACATAGACTTGGGAGTATTCAAATATGTGTTACTATTGATTTTTTTTTTATTAAATCATTGATGATCCTGATTTAATCTGATCGTAATAAAAGAATGGAGTAAAGGGGCCAAAAACCTGATTAGTACATACAACTGGAGCCAAAACAAATGACGTAACTCAATTATCAAATACAAGTTAAGAGTTCACAACAAAAGACTTTTTAAAGTAATCACTCAAAGAGAATGCTAAGAATTCTCCACAGCTCGGACAATCTAGGATGTGTCCAATGCTGACTCTTATAGCACCGGGTTCATGATGTCACATGCAGTACACTTGCTGTTGACCTTACCTAGCAAAGACAACAAAGGTCACAAAATCATAGCGCCCATAATACAACAAAATGTTGCTGCAGGAGAATGATACTTATTTTTAATATAATGAAAAACACATTTATTCTATAAATCAATGTAAATGTATCCATTGCTTCTATTTGTAAGTTCTAGTAATAACTGCTGCCAACCTGTGCAGTTAGTACACAAATCCTGTTGTAGATTACTTCATATCGCTGAATCATAGCCATGCTGTTCTCTCTTTTTGTGTTCTTCCACAGGGCTCCAAACTGAAGACGCTCCCCTCATTTTCAGCCTGATAGTACATATTTCTCCCAGTCTTAATGACCGACTAACTTTATAATCTCTCCCTTCATCTTCTCTAATGGCACCTTTTTCACATCTACACTCACCTTTTCCTTTTATCTACCATGGCTCTGTTCTTTCCTTCACCTCCTCCTGTACAAGGGGGGTGCCCAAAAATAACAAGATTTTTTTTTTCTGCAGGCTGGAGGGGCGTTACTTCTGACATTTGTCGCTAGGTGCATGTACTAAACTTCCGTCCGCATCATTTGGCCAAGTGGCATCCTTGAAGTTCTCAAGCGATTGCGTGATGCAGTGTGGAGAAAACGACCTCAATTGTGGCTTCTGCTTCACGACAACACTCCTGCCCACACAGCATTGAGTGTGCGGCAGTTTCTCATGAAAAACGGGATGACAATGGTTTCCCACTCCAATCCCCCCAGCCACTCCCTGGACCTGGAACACATTTCCAAGAATGAAGAGGGACCTTAAAGGAAAGTGTATTCAGAATGTAGGAGAGAATGAGAAGCAAAAGAAAGAGGCGCTGAAGGCTATTACTTTGCAAGAGTTTCAGAACAGTTTTGAACAATGGAAAAAGTGTCGGGACAAGTGTATTGCGTCTCAGGGAGAGTATTTTGAGGGTGATTAAATTTTGGAAACATTCTGAGAAATCTATATATTTTTTTACATTTTTATTATTTTTGGGTCCCCCCTCATATGTTACCTGTTCATCCCTTTTCATTTGCATACCTAATGAAATCTGTACAGTCAAAAAGTATCTTTTAACTTTTTTTTTCTTTTCGGTGTGGGAATAGCCTTTAACTTTTTCCATTGCAGATGCACACTGACACAGCCCTACTCTTACTCTATTCCATTCTATTAGTTTATACCTATTACCATTTCTTTTGTTTCATTCATATTATTTATCCAGACATTTAAATTCAAGAGCGAGATCCTACCTCAAGTGGAGGAGTTCAAGTATCTCGGGGTCTTGTACACAAGTGAGGGAAGAATGGAGCGTGAGATCGACAGGTGGATCGGTGCAGCGTCCGCAGTGATGCGGGCTCTGCATCGGCCTGTCGTGGTGACAAAGGAGCTGAGCCGTAAGGCAAAGCTCTCAATTTACCAGTCGATCTACGTTCCTACCCTCACCTATGGTCATGAGCTATGGGTAGTGACCTAAAGAACGAGGGTGTCTGGGCTTTCCCTTAAAGATAGGGTGAGAAGCTCAGTCATCCAGAAGGGGCTCAGAGTAGAGCTGCTGCTCCTCCGCATCGAGAGGAGTCAGATGAGGTGACTCAGGCATCTCATCAGGATGACTCCTGGACGCCTCCCTGGCGAGGTGTTCCAGGCATGTCCAACCGGAAGGAGGCTCCGGGGAAGACCCAGGATACACTGGAGGGACTATGTCTCCCGGCTGGCCTGGGAACGCCTTGGGATTCCCCCGGAAGAGCAAGAAGAAGTGGCCAGGGAGATGGAAGTCTGGGAATCTCTGCTCAAGCTGCTGCCCCCGCGACCTGACCTTGGATAAGTGGAAGAGGATGGATGGATAGACATTTAGATACATTTTAAACATTACTAATTATTTAACTTTTTTAACTTGATGCCATTGCTCTTTTGACCATTCATCCTCCTATGTCTATAAAATAAGATAAAGTAGTGGTTGGGTGCCTTTAACATTTCTGACAGAACCTGTCATCAGGTCATCATACCATAATGTACATCACCTAGATGAGGGACCACTTGGCTTGGTTCGATAGACTTTGGTTCTCCCTGAAGTTTATTTTTCATCTGTAGTGTTGTTATACTTTTAAGAATTGAATATGTCCTTTGTTATCATAAGGCAGTGCGCCTCCCCTTTATCTCATAACAGACAAAGAGTAAGAGTGAGGGAATTGAGAGTAACAACTTACCACTTCTCACATGGTACATGGGATGGAGGAAAATACTGATTAACATGACTCCCTGTTTCTTGTGCTGCCAAATTTCACAGTGATCAAGACAGGGCTAAAGTATGAGAAGAAAACTGCATAACCATGCCCCATGGCAATTTGAGTTTTTACATTGTTCTTTCTATTTTTATGTTTTGACATCAGTTTCTGTAAGGTTCACTTCTGTTTAAATCACATAAGCTGATGTTTTGTACTGTTTGCTCCTTTATTACATTTTAAGAAGACAATTGTCAGATGAGGTGCAGCTAATTACTGGGCAATATTCACTGAGCAAGCCCAGCACATGCCAGTGGGTCAGCTCCACTTTAAGAGAAGGATGCATTTGCAACAGTGCGTCAAAATGTTACCTACAAATTTTGTTGTACTTCTTTCTGTGTTTCAGCTTAGAGTTTGGTCTTGTTCTATCAATGTACTGAAAGTTAAAATGTATTCTCTGTATTGAATCTAGCTTCCATATTTAACTATTCCCCTGCTTTACCTTTACTGAAAAACCTTCCACATTTCTTCAGCTCACAAACAAGTTGGGATTTCAGCTTGTCCTATAAAACACTACAATCATGTTGCAAAGCAATAGAATGAAGTAGGCAGGTAGAATGTTCTTAACATGGTATTTATTTTATAGATAGAAGTTTATTTGTACCCAGGGGGAATTTAGCCTTTTTTTTTTTTAAAGCTCCTTGAAAATACATATATAAATACATATATACACACATAAATATGGTCTGAACACACCCCGAAGTGAATAAAGAGGAAAAAGAAGATTGAAAGGAAAGGAAAACTTCTGTCTTGGCAGTCACAGTGAGGCATTATGCAGACATATTGCAGTTGGTATTAAGTCACCCAGTAGCGTTTCCTGACACACTTCTGCTCAATAATCCACTTGCTGAATGCCCTCAGTGTTCGTGTGTCAAAGAGAGTATGAGCAACATTGTTCATAATGGCACTCCAGAGAGAGGTCCAGAGAGTTTCCCATAGCTGAACTTGCCCTTTTTAATTAGCTGGTTAATTCAGTGGGCCTATCTTAAAGAAATGTTACCAGCCCAGCATACCACAACACTGGAAATCGCACTGGCCATCACAGAATTGTAGAAGATGTGAAGATTGCCATTCTCCAGATTAAAGGAATGCAGTCTTCTAAGAAAAAAGAGCCTGTACTGCTCTTTGTTACATAGGTCATCTGCATCACAAGACCAGCCACGCCTGTCATTGATGTAGATTATTGGTAGATATTGATACACATTGAGAAAACAGAGTTATTCAGTTTTTAAAAAGGTTTAAGAGTCAACCACCATCCTACAAAAAGTATGCATTTAATAGAGGTATAAAAAACTGCATACTGTTTGCCCTATGGAAATTACACAATAAAATATAAAGAGTTGACTTCAGGATGCCATATATTTTGACCAAAGCACACATTTACTTCATCTGCCTCTATGCACTTTTACCTTTCCATTTCTTTCGCTCAAGGCATAATAATATAATTGGAGATGCACTTTTTAGATGCCCTTATCTATTCTTGGCCTCAACAACTTGTCTCTCAGGAGGGGTTCTTTGCTGTTATGATTTGCTGCACGGCAGCGCAGACCTTTTCGTGTCAGATGGAACACTCTGTTTCTGCCTGATATTAAATCCAAAATAGTGTGTCTGTTGCATCGTTTTTAAAGGTACATGTATACTTTAAAGTCACTAGAAACAGTGACACTTTTGACTTGAAAAAGACGTTTTAGACAAGATGACAATCCAGGGGTTTGAATGTTCAATTGTTGAACATTCAGATACACCACAGAAAGACCTAGACACAATCTGTGAAAAATTCTAAGTGCTGAATAGTAAGGACAGGACTTCTGGGAAGTGACATCAGCGCTTCTCATGCCAGTCTATGGATCGTTAGGGAGAAGGAGTCTGCAGCTGCATCACCTGAAGCTCAGATTCTGGAGTTCTTACCTTAACAGAGCCCTGAAATCGCTCCCTAGATGCATGTGTCTGACACAGTGAAGCATGGGTTGCCCACAGGTGGCATACACCTCCTTGAACCTGAGACATCAGTAGTCATGTATTGAAGATGGACTAGTGCAGTGAAAATGAGGTAGGTGTAAAAATGCGCAATGCTCTTATTACAACAAACAATCCAAGTAAACAATGTCCAAAGAGCATGCAATCTTCTCATTAATAAATAATTAACCATAAAAACAGTGATAAAAGTGGACTTTTAAACCCAATAAATGAGCAATACAAAAACAGTTAAGAAAATCACAGTTTAAGACATAGTAAGGATCAAACCTCATTGAAAGTTGCACTCTAGTGTGTCCTTCCAATTTTGTGTCCCTGTAGCTCACTTTCTGAGGACTGCTCCGCTGCAGAAGAAGCTCTCGAGGAAGCACAGTCAACCTTTTGATTGGTACATCCTCCAGTGCCATCACTTGGCATCCATGGACAGCTCATGAGCTCTGCTTCTTTTTCCCACAGCCATCCCTCAGCATCCTTGGAACCTCACAGAGCATATGGTCACCCCTGGTCCTCTTCAATGATCAGCAGGATCAATCCAACCCTGGAGCATCACTGCTCCACATAGGGCCTCTTCCCTACTGCCATGCCTCCTTTCTACTGCTCCCAACTTTCTTTCACTCATTATCATCTGGATTTCTCACGTCTTTCTGCCTTTTAACCTTCAGACTCTCAGTTGTTCCTTCTCCAGCACTCCCTATCCTTTGCTTTTCCTCCAGGCTCTTTTTATTCCTTGTATGCACTGATTCCCCACCTAACAACCTGCAGAATGTCAGTGGAGAACTGCTGAGCCAATCATGCTTGCACAAATCAAGTATTTAGCCTGCTGCTGCATTTGAGTACCCTGTGGCCATACAGCTTTGCAGTAGAGTACCTCGCACCCACAAAGTTGAGCCAAGCCGCACTGTCTTTAATAAAACTACACATTGCAACAGACCCCATGATGAATCTTATCACAAGCACTATTTAATAGGCCTTGGACAAAACTTGTAACAAGTTGACAATTGCTTTATTGACAGTGCAACCCATCGAAATGGTCAAGTTGGTCTGCTCCCTCTCCCCTTTTTTCAGTTCTGCCTTGAAATGCAGTTTTTGAAAACATGAATAGAATGTTGCATTGCTCCTTTTAAATGGTACACCGGGGTGTGATCAGGCCTCCAGATCTGTTACTTTGCTTGGAGAAAAACAGTCACAGAGTGAGGTTTCCACTTGCAGACACAACCCATTTCTGTGTACCTGCTAAATGTCTGTCTGTAACAAACTGTTAAACTGGACATTCCCATTACAGCAGATTTCAAGAAAAGTTAACTGAAGAAAGAACAAAGAATAAAATCAATAAAAAGAAGCAAAGGCGCATTAGGCAGGAACTCATAGAAATGCAGAACAGCACTTATAACTGCGTGTGTGACAAATAAAACTCTGGAATCTTGAATCAGTAGGTATATTCCTGAGAATAAGAGGCTTACCAAATTTAAAAAGTGACTGTTATATCAGAGCTGTCCTGTTCTGGTCCATTCCAACCACTTTAAAATTTAGAAACCATGTTCAACAGTCATTGAAACGTACAATTAACTGTAGCTGTGTGTCTGCTCTCCTTGTTCCTATTACCATGCTGCTGTATGAGAGATTTCATTTGCTGTGTGTGTGTTTGTGTTTTTGTATTTATTTTACTTTAAACAAAATATTTCTTCAAAATTTTTCTAAATATAAGACTTATTACTTGATAAACACTCAGAAGAAAATGGTTTGAATGTTTTGCAGTTAGCTGGTAGCTTTACTGTTATTTGTGCCTTACTATAATAAAATATATATAAAAAATACTTTTTAAAAACCACACTTATATTAAGCTAAAAAGTATCTCATACATCACTCTCCAAATAAAAGGTGGGCGCTTTTGCTAAGATTTTAAGAAGTGTTTTTTGAATGTTAATTGATGAAAAGCACCCACCTTTTATTTTACGAGTGATGTATGAGAGACTTATTTTTTATTTTTTAGTAAACTTATTAACTTAATATAAGTGTGGTATTTAAAAAGCATTATATATATATACTGTATATACTGTATTATATATATATTATTTTCAACTTTTTAGTCTTGCGTTTGTTTTAGTATAATTTTGTAATCAATATTTTAACACTTCCTTCAATATTTCTGTCCATTACTAACACCATCTATTGGTGAAATTTTGAACTATTCTTCATATGAAAATTTCATTTCTTAACTCTTTGAGGGCTGAATATTTTTTCCAAAAAAAACATAGTTTCTGAAATGCAATGGTTTCACACAGAAATCAACTTAAAACATCTGTTGCTGCATGCTGTGGCTGTCAGTTTGCCAAGAATATGCGGCAGACTTGTGGCCAGGCTGTCTTTACATGGCTGGGACACGGTCGCAGTGCATTGCAATCTGGTTTCTACCTCTTATTGTTGTTAAGTGGCAATCCTCCCTGGCGAACAATGTCAGTACAACAATTAGCTGGGGACCAATCAGTTGAACCTGGAACCTCACGTTCGTTTTCAATCACTTGCATCAAAATCGGAGTACGACAAGTCATAGTTCAGTTTAGAGATAATAGGCAAAACATTGTCCACGTAGTATTTTGCTTGACGCATTCGCGTTGATCTCTCGCCAGATGTCAGTGGCATTTTTGCAGTTTGTGCCATACTACTCATGCAAGCACAGGAAATCTTGGTCAAACCAATGAATCTAACTTTCCTGAAGGCAACGAGAGTCCAACTAAAACATAACAGTTGGTTTTGTCACAGTTTACAGTCCATTACCATCGTCAACTCCTCCTTTTGACAAAAGTCGACATCAGCCCTGAAAGAGATAATTAACATGGATTAATTGATCAATTAATGAAACCGATTATTGATTCATGTATTGTCATCGGAAGTAATCAGTAAGTGTGCAAAATTTCAAGTCATTTGGACAATAGGAAGTGGGTTAAATATTAATTACAAGATTTGCACCAGACAACAAACAGGTGAAGTTAAAATAAGCATGGTAATAAAAATAATAAATAGCACAAAACCATAACAAACATCCATCCATCCATTATCTAACCTGGTATATTCTAACAACAGGGCCACGGGGTCTGCTGGAGCCAATCCCAGCCAACATAGGGTGCAAGGCAGGAATCAAACCCCAGGCGGGGTGCCAGCGCACCACAGGGCCTTAACAAACAACTGCATTCAAATATACCAGAAAATACAGAAACTGTGTAAACTCTGTGCACTAAAAATCTTACTGTAAATTACAGCAAAGTAAATGTCTTACAATTGTTCACTTCTGACTTTTAGAAGGGGTGCAGGCATGAGCCATCAGATTAGATGAGAAGTTCATTTCACATCCATAGCCAACAGCCAGCTCGGCTTTCTGCAGAGTTGGGACTGTACACCTCAATAGTATATGCTGCATAATGACATGGGAATGTTTCTGGACTTAATGATAATGTGGCAGATCCTACAGCCATATTTTTTGTGGATTAGTGCATATTTTCCAGGAGCCAATATAATAAAAGTATTGTTTTCAAATATATGAAATCAATGAAAATATATTTTCAGCATGCTCTGTAGTTTGTTCAAGGTTATCAAGCTATCAATGGCATTTTTATTCCTGCCGGATTCTTTCCTCCTAAATTCCTAGCTACAATCCCAATATAGATTCACTAAATTATAAGCAATTTGGATTTTAATACTTTTTTGAAGGTCAGAGAGTTGGAAAGACACTGAAATGCTGATGTGCTCTTTTCATAAGGGACTCCATGTCTTTAGCACATGGATCCACATTGCCTTTTTTTTAGTGGAAATATACTTTACTATAAAAATAAAATTCTTGATCCTTGTTTGTCTTTTTGTCAGATTCTATCAAGTTACATTTTATTAATCATCCCTTCTGTATCTAAGAGCACACAGTGCCTCCATTTTCCATCAGAACAGGCAGAACTCCATTGAGCAAAGACTTAACAAAGCATTGAGATGACACACAGGATTTCTGGCCCATGTCAAGTCAAATGTCAGTTCAGATTGCATGGTTGCAAATTAGCCTGTGGTGGGCCTCTACTCCTGATAGCTCACTGCTCCGTCTCATTCCACGGATAATTAACTGGATGACTCAGTAGGCCACTGCAATAAAGTAAATTCAATGATCAAATTCCCAGAACTACTCCAGGACTATTGTAGCCTTTTGGTAAAGTGCTGTATCTTGCTAACAAAGTCCGTTCACTGGTGGGTACATCGCTGCCATGAATGTTTGCAGTTGGTCGGCAGTAATGTATCATTTTCTGATAGCATTCAAATGTAGCTCAGCTTGCATTAAGAGACTGTAACAAGGCACTATATAGGTGTCCAACCCAACACAGACTGACAACGGAGGCACATGAAAAATATTTATTTTCTTTGACTGTGGGTTACGCCTTCCTCGTACCCACAGACACAACACAGTCCCAGAAGCATACAAAACAAAAAGCAAAGCACCAACAAAACATCAAATCTTCCTTCGCCACCACTTCTCCCAGCAAGCGTTGTCCTCCTCCTCCCGACTCTGGCTCCCCGACTAGTGGCTGCAGACTCCTTTTATAGTGCTTCAGGTGATAATTAGCCAAATTAAGGCTGCACTTCTGGGTGTGGATGTGTTGCTGCCCACACTGTACAGTAAGCTGTACAGCTCACCCTGGCGGTGGCCACGTAGCCCAAAAGGAATGAGCTCCGGTGTTCCACAATTGTGGCCCCGATGCAATCTGGGGGGCTGCCACCAAGCGTTCCAGGGGACGTAGTGTGCATCCTATGGCTACTCCCCCGGATCCAGTGTCAAAGGGGCGTCCCGGCCGTCTTTCACAAGACTCAGTATACACTGCAAAATAACACACCTCATTTCTTTACACCGCAGCTGTAAGCTGTATTGTTGATGCCCAGCAAGTTGCAATTTTTGCCATATCCTGGCCCTCTTAGAAGCGTTAATCCTGAGGAATCATAATTCATCAGCTCAGGTGGTATTTTACAGTCATTCAAAAATTAGTGTTTGTGTTCCTTGGCCTGTTACAGTTATACCTTCTTTCTTTTTGTGAACTATAACAGAATTTGGCTGTTATCTGCTATTACTTTCCACTTGCAACAAGGTACAATAAGTTGTGCATTCCTATATGCTTTCTCAGCACTTATTCTTGTGCTCATCTCTTTGCTGAATGCCTTTAGCTCATCCAGTCAAAATCAACAAGGTCGGTTCAATTTGCTTGGCAGCCTGAAGAAGGTCCTGAGAGCTCAATAAAAAAAGAATAAATGATGATGTGGTGCACTGCAAATAATGTAATTATATGTATAAAGAATAGTTTAACCAAGAACATTAAGACAACAGTAAAACGTCATTAGTGAAACCAAAATTAGAATAGAAAGAATTTCTGTGTCTAAAGAAAAAAAACCAAATGTAAATAAGTAGAAGCATGACTTGGGAATTGGTAGTTTTACAAACAGTTGGTTCTAGACACAGTACAAAGAAATCTGTTACTCTGCACAAGTCAGTACAGAATCCATCAGCCCCTTTCATTAACAGTTTTAGACCACAGGACTCCCAACAAATGATTATTTTTGGGTAGCTGGCTGTTCCTGATACACCAAAACATTTTAGTGCAAGAAAACCCTATGAGGGGGGTTCTAGATACGGCTACAGCTGCATGTCAGACTCCTATTACTGTGCAATATTTAAAGCTACTTGCATCTTTAGACTTGCCCAGTGTATCCTCTGAATTTCACAAACACAAGACTTGTTTTTGGCTGCTTAATTGCTTTAAATGTGATTTTTAATAAATAACATGCTGCTGCTGACTGGTCAGTCTATTACATGGAAGGTCATGTGTGTACGTCACAGAGATGGCCAGCTTTAAGCTGCTTAGAACTGCTTCCTGGAGCTCAAATGTGTCTATAGGTTACTTAATTCAAACAATGTATTATTCAGGGGCCAAATCTTGCCTTTAGTTTATGTTTTTGATTTATTTCACACCCTTACTTTCATTCTGTAGTGTCAGACGCTGGTCTCCCTGTGTGATTACCTGGAGAATAACTAAAGTTAGTCAGATGCCCTGATCAGGATAAGCATTAAACCTTTAGTAGGGACTGCTCTTCTTCCCTGCTTATTTCATTTTTGAAAATTCACTCTCACAGTTTGCCTTTTTAGTTATTTTCTAGCTTTTTTTAAAAAAACAACACATGACAAGGGGCAGGAAAATGGGCAAATTGGGAAAATCCCTGCTTTTTTATTTTGCCAAATGTTGATGGTAAATGGCAACCAAAAGAATTGAAGGAGTGAATTACAAACAGGAGAAATAGAATATTAACATCTGCCTGGAGAAGTTAAAATTGCACTATTCATAAAAGGTAAAGTCAAGCCTTCTGTACACATATAAACTGAAAAACGTTAAAGATATTGTTTCAGGTTTATAGAGTCCATTAATTTACAGTTAAGTCAGTCTATACAGATAGCTTATACGTAGATCAAAGCTGTCAATGTGAGAATGTAAGTCATTTCAAAGTTAGATGTTGAACCTGCTTAATCCAAATCAAGTCATGAGGGAACAGAGCCTATTCCAGTGTCATCATGAGCAAATAGATATGTATTATGTGATCACATACATAATACAATGCATAAAAAACTGCATCTAAAAAATGCACACATTTATAGCTTTTAAAGTGAAAATAACCTCTTCTAGCCCGTGCAAATATTCACACATAATACACAATTAGTGGAGTACCCATTCAACTAATACCTCTTGTACTTCATACTAAAACATTAAAATACTCAGCAAACCTGTCAAGAAGGATCATTTTCATTGTTACTCTTATTATGTTATCAGAAGGTTTTGGCCCCGAGGTCTAATCTAGGAGAATGTTATCGTTAACCTGGCAGACTATCAAGCAACTTCAAGAATTTGCCTTCTGCTCCTAGCCTTTGTTTTACCTTTCAGCAAGTCTCTTTAGAGGAAGCATTCTGAAACGGTAGTCCTGGGAGACCCCTGCAGCTGCTTGGGTTCAAATATATGCCATTTGCCCTTTTCTTTTGAAATTGTCAATCCTTGTCTTTTTAAAAATAGACGTCTTTCTTCTATTGTGTCAGCTGGACCTGAAAGGATTTATTTCAGAATGATTTTTACTTTGGCCTGTTTACCAACCATTGTGCATTTTAAAAGAAAGAGTCCAGTAAAATCATAATAAGTTAGCAAGAAGGAATGAATAAACTGCTCATTTGTTGTTCAGAATTTGAAGGGTCTGGCTGAAAACATCTCTGAGAATTTATGAAACCATACATCCATCTATTCATACACTTCCCATTACAGTTATGTGTCTGCCAGACCCCCGTTTTCCTGTTTTTGTTTAGTCTTAATGCCCCCTTCATCTTTTCAGTTATCTTAGTTATGTGTTTATTGTAATTATTTATTTTATGTTTATAGTTTTCCATGTACACATTTTTATGTTTCTATGTATAAATCGGTCTTCTCTTATGTCCCTTTTGTTTTGTGGTTGGTACCCCAAGAGGTGGGGACATTACCACGCCTGAATCTTGCCCCTGGCTAGTTAGGTCAAAGCAGAAGGAGAGCTCAAATATGGCACCCACAAGTGTCGTGGAGTTGTGCATATTGTTCTTTTTGTTAAATTTACTGTTTTTTTGGAACTTTTGCTGTTCTGTTTTTGGTTGATGATTTCTGGATCCCATATTGAGAATTGTTACCTGATGATTAGCTTTAGGCAGCTCTGTTTTTGTTCTTTTTCTGAGCTTTTGTTATTTTTCCCTTTTGCTCAATAAATACCTTCATTTTAATAAAGATCCTTTTTGTAGTCTGCCTCTGCAAACCAAGGTTTTACAGTTTCTTCTTTTCTTTGAAAACACTGAATATTTTGGGACATTTATGTGTAACTTTGATGTTTTAACCCCTTTAGCTCTGTTTAGGCTGAAGGATAAGGTAATCCAGATAGGCAAAATAGGCCTGGCCTGGCTTGTGAATGCTTTTGGAGACCTTGCACATGTTTGCATTGAATTTGATTCTAAATCACGACAGCAGTGTGCATGGGTGCCAACTCATCATAAACATTAACAGAACATTAACGTCATAAACATAAACAAAAAAGTCATAGGCTACAACATCCACGTTAATAAAATGATATGCGTCTGTGTGTCTGTCTGTGTATCTTTCCAGTTGCTATGTCTCTGTCATTCCAATAGATGGCACATCGCCATCAAGAACACTGATTTTACGAATCCCATACCAAATTGCATATAACAGAGACATAGGACTTGCATGGTGCACTTCACACCTTAACGCTACGGCCTACTTTGATTAACTAGATTTCCTGTCGGGTACAACAGCTAGAGGATAATAATGCAACAATAATGAAAACAATAATAATATTAATGAAATAATCCTCAAGCTGGCAGACCTTATGAAACACAGATGTTGGAGAAAATAAACAAATAAATAAATAAATGTAAAACACAGAAATCGTACTGCAAGTGTATGCTTTGAATGCATGGCTAAAGACTGATTTAAATCAAAGCATAAACATTTATCAAATAAGCTTACATTAAAATTTCTGATAAATTGTTTCTTCACAGTCAGTTATCCAGAGTTGGTCTCTTGCTGGAAAGACTCTCTGATGTCGGTTATTGCTTGGATGGTGATATTGCCTTCTTTGTTCTATAGGAGTTGGTGAAAATATAGTAAACAGGCATTATGGGTATATGTTTAAAGATAATCATTATACTTTTTGTGATTATAATAAGCTAGCCATTTTATTTCAGGAGCCTAAACTGAATTTATATGTTTAAGATTTGTAGAGCTGCATGGTAGGATTATGATTGTGTTGTCACCATAAATGTAAACTACCTCTTAGAGTGGCGAGTTAACTTGAAAGCTACCATTATAAATATTTGTGTAAACTGCCATTCAAGGGTAATATTTTTTTTTCCTTCATGTAACACAAATTCAATCTTTTTAGAGAAATGTGGAACCAAAAAAAGTCTGCCAATATAGCCCAATGGCGACATGGTTTCTGAAATGTCTTGTGTCAAATGCATTTTTACAAATGTTGCCATAATTGAATAATCACTTGACATTCTGAAATTGTCAAACTGCTGTTTTGTATCAAACCCTTCTACATGTTGTTCCCTCCAGCCCGGGCTCTCTCTTGTGTGTGTGTTGACAGGTTTCTAAATACAGATTTAACAGTGATGATCCCACTCACAGAGAAGAAATAAGTCAGTATTTAGTAGATGCACAGCCATGAGTCAGTATGGACAGGTCCCTATCATCATTGCGCATCTAGATACTGCAATTTTTCCCCATCCTTCTTTGCAGAACTGCTAAAGCTCTGTCACTTTGTAAGGGGATCGTGAGTGAACAGCCTTTTTCAAGTCCAGCCACATATTGTCAATTGAACTGAGATCTGGACTCTTACTCAGCCATTTCAGAAGCTATTCCTGTGTACCATTGATTTTATGCTTGGGGTTGTTGTCTTGCTGGAAGACTAATCTTCTTCCAAGGTGCAGGCTTCTTGCAGAATGCTTCAGGGTTTTCTCCAGGATTTCCCCGTTTTTTGCTTCATTCATTTTACCCTCTACCTTAACAAACTTTCTAGGGCCTCATGCAGGGAAATATCACCAGAGAATGATTAGATTACATTATGTTTTGTTAGTCTCTAAGGGGAAATAACAATTTTACAAAAGCTCAAATAAATAAATATTATAATAAACCAACAGCAACCACCCCACGAATACACATAAGAACTTCAGGTTTAGAAAACAGAGAGTTGTTACTGTCAATAACAGGCTTGTACTGTAGATGGCAGTAGATGAGGTCAGACCTGCTCAGATTGTACCACAGGTTTACATTCAAAGTTAACATTTGGATAGAGCAGGTCCAGCTTGTAGTGTCCACAAATGGAACATGTCTGCTTGATGGTTTGTTTCTTTGTTTGAAGTCACCAGAATTCAGAAATATTCATCATTAAAATACTGGTACAGAGTGGATCTGTTGCTGAGTCAGCTAACATGATGTAACTTACTTCTCTGGGCAGTGATATGGGCAAATTCAGTCCACATTTCAATGTTTGGATCACATGCTTAGTTTTAATTGTTCTGTTCACTTTTCTGCAATTCATATAAATCTCTAATCCCAATCCTGCTCTTTCTATTCATTTTGATGAAACCAGTCCAGAATTAAAACAGCATCTGAAGTGAGAGCTTCAAACTAGTTCTCCGCAGTACCTAAAATGTCACAGTACCTGAACTTGGTACAATAATCAAACATTACCCATGATATGGAGTCAGGCCAGGTCTGAATCCTTTTCACCTTACTTTTATCCTCGCTGTGGATCTTCATCGCACCCATTCTTGGAAGATTTTGTAACTTTTATCCTCGCTCTGGATCTTCATCCTTTTCCTCTTTGGATGAGCAGTTCCTCCTATAGGGCATAATGGAGCTCCTTAGGTGGTGGTGGTTGCAGGGCTACCAGGTGAATATTAATATATCCCAGTCTACGTTCCTCAGACTCTATTATTTTCTCAGATGTTATAGACATAGGTAGCCTTCAGATCTTTTTCTCTCAAGTTCAAAGCTTGTCCAAGAGACAGTTAAGATGGGCCGACTCATGGCTCTGTGTTGACAGCAGCAACTATTCAGTTTAATTTAAAAATTAATTCAAAAAGTTATAGTAAGATGAAATATTAACATTAATAATTAATAACATTAAAAACTGTGGCCTACAGAGGGTGCTCCTGTTGCCCAAACCTGACACAGACAGACAGACAGACACAGGCCACAAGTTCAGCACATGCTTTTTATTTTTTTTTCCTTCTGCCATTTCCCACCTGTAGAGCACATTTCACAGCACCTAAACACAGCACAACACACTCTTTTCTTCTTTTCTTTTCTCTTTCTCTTCCTCTATGTCTGCCTCCACTCATCCTGGCAAGCTTCATCTCCCTTCCTTCCAGCTCTGACTCCCCAGTGTAGTGGTGGCTGGCTCCTTCAACAGTACGTGCAGCACCCCTGGCGGCGCCCATGGAACCCAACAGGGCTGCACCAAACTCCAACTCCCATGGAGCCCTGTGGAAGTCCGAGGCACCACTGCAACCCAGGGGGGCTGCCATCTATCACTCCGGGGGAGGTAATGCTCTGAATATGTTCTCTCCCCTGGTCCTTCAGAGTTCTCATAGGTCTCTTGGTGGCTTCTCTCACTAGTCTTATTCTTGCATGTTCAACCAGTTTTGGTGGATGGCTTGCTCTAGGCAGATTTACAGCTGAGCCATACACTTTCCATTTCTTAATGACTAATTTAACTGGACTCCATGAAAGATTCAGTGACTTGGAAATTTTCTTGCATCTATCCCCTGACTTGTGCTTTTCAACCACCTTTTCACAGAGTTGTTTGAAGTTTCTTTTGTCTTTACTGTGTAGGTTAGACCACCATACTGACACACCACGAGTTGGACTTTCCAGATAAGGTTCATTTATACTGTAATCAACTGAAACTCTTTGACTACAGACAAGTGATCTCCATGTAGCTATTTATGTGACTTCTAACACTTGTTAGCTGCACTAGTGCTGATTTAGGTGTGTCATGTTAAAGGCGGTGAATACTTATGCAATCCATTATTTTGTGTTTAATCATTGTAATTAATTTAGATCACTGTTTCAGAGATTTATTTTCACCTTGCCATTAAAGAGTTTTTTTTGTTGTTCATTGTCAAAAAACACAAATAAAATCTACTGTGATTTAATGTTGTAAAAAAGCAAAATATAGAAATGTCTAAGGCGGTGAATACTTTTTATATGTACTGTGAGGCAGCAATGGTAACCTCTGTGCTGCCATGCATGCTGCTGAAATATATAATCTGTATGTCTCATGCATATACTGTATCTGCAAACACATATGCTTTCTTTTAGAAAGAGCTGACACAACCATATTTACTAAAGATTCAGTGTGATCTTAAGTTTCTCTTTTTTAAACACAGCACAGCAGGGCACAGCTGCTAACCCTCGGATGAACAAATTGACTTTCAGCAAACACAGACATTTGTAGCAGAGACCTTCCACTATTACATTTCTCCTTACTTGCCTTGAAAAAAGGCATTTTCCAGTTCCGTTTCATTCCACTTAAGACCATATTCAAAGCACTGGCCCTAGTAACTTCTGATCTGATCATTGTCTAATACAAATGGTACTTCTTTCTTTTCTATTTTAAGCTTTATTCTATGTTCTCATGTATTATTAAAATTATTATTGCAGAATAAGCCATGCTGCTTATAGTGTTTCACAGTAAAATTAGGTGTTAGACATTTCATTGCAGGCAATTTAATTAGCTACTGAATTGTATATGACACAAATTACTTTCTATTTAAAGCTCTTCTTCTCACAACCCAAAAAGCTCATGCCAGCAAGATAATGCTAAGAATAATTCAGGAGGAAACTGCATACTGAACAATGAATTTGAAATGTCAAATGTGTTTGCTGGATTTCGCTTCCTCTCATATCCTTAAAATGTTTGTGAATGGTCCATTTTTATCTGTGCATTGACTTGATATGTGTGAGATACTGTGCACTGTGATGAACTGCCACTGAATCCTGGGGTTGGTTTCTGCTTTGTAATTCTTGAACCTGGTACATACACTGATCCACTTGGACCGCTGGACTGGAGGAATGGATGGCTTAATGTATCAAATGAAATCAAACAGAGACTGGTGAAGATTTAATCTTCTTTTATTCAACAAATGACATACAAACTTAGAAATGAATTGCAATAAGAAAAATGGATAAACAGTTTGATAGAGAAAAAGGCAATAAGACAAATAGATAGATAAATATTACTGTATTGATCCCTGCAGGGAACTTTAATAAGAACCACATTTAATCTAGGAAGGATAGTGGAATCAAAACGTATTGCAAAAACACATTTTGACTACAGAGCACAGCCTTGGACTCTCATTATTTTTATATGTGCAATAAACCAGTGTTGGCCTGGTTGCACACATCTTTGAAGTTCTGAGTTTGCTTCCCATCTCCCATGATTGTGTACATACTGTTTGTACAACCTCTTCATGTCTGTATGAGTTTTCTCAATTATACTCCACTTTTCTTATAGTTCAGAAAATATATACAAGTTAGTTTGATTTTCAAGTTTAAACTGGCCCTTTGAGACCAATACAAACCCTTACTGTAATGGCTTGATTTTTATCTTTTTTAAAAGAATTCAATATGAATGATTACTGTAAATTCAGAGACCAAATGCAGTGGGAGCCTTGGCTTTACCAAATTTTCAATTCATTACAAAGTAGAGAACTGTAAAGCTTGTAGGCTCTGATGACACTGAATCTCTACATAAATGGCTAGCTAATGTAAAGAAAGACAGAAACACAATATAACGTTTTGGGGATCCGCCCCGTATACTGTAGGATTCGCTGAAAGAAAGTAAGCAAATAATTAACTATGTGAGTAAACATGAATGACTGAGTCCTGAAGTAGATTGACTGCAGAGTAAGGCTGTTGGCTTTTTATTGCTATGAAAGAGGAAGAGGAGGGTCATCTAGTGGGAAATGGTCATCTGAAGGCATGGTCTGGAACCGAAGGAGGAAGGAGATTAAGTCTTACTGCTCCTGTAGGGAAGGAAGATGAGGATTTATTACACCCGATTACTACCCCTTGTGCCTGTGTGTTAGTAGTAGCCAGACCCCCTGCTGCCTCCCAGGCGCACATGTGTGACACTAACATCCTGCACTACTTCTTCTAAATTATGCATAGACTTCTACAAATTGCAGCAAACTGAATAAACTGATATTGTTAAGTTGGCTGTCCTGGTATGCGTTTCATGGCTTTTGGTTGTTAATCAATGTTGTTTTCTGGTTGCAGTGGAGCTTGCAATGATTCTGACGGAAAAAGTGGGGCTAGAGAGAGTCCTTGGTGATGTCACTGTTCTTCCAGCTTGTTTTCTTCTGAAATGAGGGCAGAAGAGGAACACGTTGTAGGCTTGAGAGACATCAGAGATTCGTTTACACAATTATGTACACAAATATAATTTGATACTAAATCATTCCTTCTGTTATCTGGAGACTGTGTTAATTTTATCTTCATCAGTCCTTTGATTTTCTACACAAAGCCTATCCCAGCATTATTTTCTGCAAGGTGGAAAAACACTGGAAACACGTTCTGAAACAGTGCTGGGAACAGAAAATCATGATCCACCAAGCCTTGGCTTTGCTTCAAACACAGTGTTATTCTTCTTAAAATTGTACATGACATGAATTCCTCTGAATTGTGTCTGTCAAAAAATACATCTTTGGTAAGACCCCACAATTTAGAGATTTCAAGCCGCACCTCATTAGGCATAGTTCCACTACACTTAAAGTCTGTCGGAATACAGTTTTTGCTTATTGATCATACAGCCATGGATCACCATAAACTCTCATCTGTTAATAGCTCTTTTAAAGTAAACCCTAGTATTGCTGAAGCCAAACGTATAATATATACGCCTGGAGACAACCATGAGTGAGTCATGCTTAAAACTGGGTGGGAACAATGAGATGGCTCACTGAGTGCCACCTTTCTAAACCAATTTAGTTCATCATGAAGGCGGTTCTCAAAGTAGATTTTAAAATGCAGACAGCAGAAGTGCTCTTCTGAAACTGGTCCGACAGAGAGCAAGCTTCTATTTATGATGAACCATCCATAGTCGAAAAATCTCCTAAGAAACATTTCTTATACATGCACCTTGCATGTCTTAAATAACATAACCTGATGCAAGGGAAAAATCTTCCTGTAACATCAGATTATCCATTGGTATTCAACTGCATCCTTGGACAAATGGTAAATGTGAATGACATGTTGTCGATGGTGCTCTGCGCGCTCTGTGTTGTTCTGCATTAAGATGAAAGTGTAGAGGTCAGTGTCACCTCGAAAGAATTGGCAGTGATACTCATGAAAATATGAATATGTTGAACATGCATTTTGAAGTAAATGGCGTCACACTCAAAGATACTGCCAGTAATAGAACTGATAATGTAGAGCAACATGAGATGTAGATTTCAGTACTCAAAACATCTGAATCTACCTGCCTCACTACACAGGTAAAACACTGACAAGGTTGCAAAGCATCCCCCTTCTGACTACATTTTTAAATTAATAACTATAAAAATTTTACATTACTATCTAATTGGAAATGCACGCAGTAGCAGCATTTCAACACGCACTGTATATCCACAGGGTACAATGGTTATCTACACTCTATTTACTGTTGTTTTGTTATATAGTGCTGCAATGGTTAAAATGACTGTAGCAGATGGAGGCACTTCCCAAATATGTTGAGCCCAGTAGCGGTGGTGGTCTACCTGTGTCTGTTTCTCTAGCTATACTGTTGCAGCACTCCTTACAATGTGCAAATTAATTATTAAGTTTCAGTTATCTTGTAACTGCCGACTCACTCTCCCTAACCGGCAGCTACACCACCAATAATAAAGGGAGTATATATTAATAAAAAAGAAATGAAACAACCTTCAAATTATATATATATATATATATATATATATATATATATATATATATATATATATATATATATATATATATATATATATATATATATATATATATATATATATATATATATACAGTAATCCTCGCTATATCGCTTTGACTTTCGGTTGCACTCTATCGGATTTTAAATGTAAGCATATCTAAATATATATCATGGATTTTTGCTGGTTCACGCTTCTGGACAATGGGTCTTTTAATTTAGGTTACATGCTTCCTCAGTTTGATTGCCCAGTTGATTTCATACAAGGGATGCTATTGGCGGTTGGCTTAAAAGCTACCCAATCAGAGCATGTATTACATACTAACTAAAACTCCTCAATGCTATAAGATATGCTTCAGCGTGCGCTTTGTTTGCTTCTCTCTATCTTTCTCACTCTCTCTGCCTGGGAGGGGGTGTGAGCAGAGGGGCTGTTTGCACAGAGGACACGGACGCTCTTCTACAAAATGCCGCTTTATCGCGGTGCTTCTGTACACTTAAAAGCATGTATTGATTTTTTGATTGTTTGCTTTTCTTTTCTGCGCTCTCTCTGACATTTTCTGCTCCTGACGGCGCTCCTTTAAAGATAAGATATATTTGCTTTCTTTTAATTGTGAGAAAGAACTGTCATCTCTGTCTTGTAATGGAGCACAGTTTAAACGTTTGACTAAAGGGTGTTATTTCATGTCTAGAGGGCTCTAATAATGTTAACAGGGTCGGAGAGTTTATAAGGGCTTAAAATATATAAAAATAACCATACAAACATATGGTTTCTACTTCGCGGATTTTCACCTATCGCGGGGGGGTCTGGAACGCAACCCCCGCGATCGAGGAGGGATTACTGTATATATATATAATAACTGTATATATTTATACAGTATATATATATCACACCACAACTAGTCCCAACATAACACTCAACCCCAAAAGTGACTGGCAGAATGTAATGTAAAAAGGTGCAGCAAAAAGTTAATATACAACACGAACCCTCCCTTGACCCCACACTGAACTTCAATGTCAATGAGACACACAGAAAAGTCCAGAAAGTTAAACGATTGTCCTACGGCAATTATACGGATGAAAATGATGACTTGCTCCTATCCCAAAACAACAAGAAACAGTCTTACCGTGCTTATCTTCAGTACATCGGTGTAGTCCAGAACCCCTGGGTTTTGCGGTGCAAGGTGAAGTTGTCAGGTGTTAAAAATGGCAAGTAGAAAAAGATGTAAATGATCTGGATCGCTGCTTTCACCTGGCCTTGCAATGAATTGGTGGTATAAAAGAAAGGGATTTCTTTTTTTTTTTTTTCTTTTTGTCCTCCTGTTTAAATAGTGAATGACCCAGATGCAGGTGATGGGATTGACAGAACAAATTATCATGAGGGACCATGGTTCCACAGTGTAATACTTCCCCCTTTGTTTCCAGGGGAGCATATTTACATAGATACACAGTCCGTTAAAACAGGACAATACTACGTAAGATGGGATACAGCATAAAATGCATTTATGACAACGTTAATCATGTAGCACCGCTACAACCTTGTTCTACTGAGCTTCTGAATGGATTTTCTAGCAGTATCAAGTCATTTTTTCAGTACCTTTTACTCTCTCTCTCTCTGAAACGTTACTGGTGGCAGTTAAAATGCATGGAGTGAAAACACTAGGAGCAGGTGTGTTTTGTCTTGGTAGAGTAATATATTGCTCTGCTTTCCCCTTTTGTATTATTAATAAGTATCATTTGTCAGAATGCCTCAGATATTACAGACATACCACTGTTTATAAGGTATTATAGTAAATAACTTCTCTCCACCTTCCGTCCTACATCTATAACCTCAGGTAATTAGGTGTAGTTAAAGAAAAGCTGGAGTTAAGTTACAATTTAAACAATTTTTTATTGATAATATTCATAAATAATAACAATATTCAAAGTACATTTGAATATTGGCAACCATACAACCTGATTAAATGTCTCTAGTTAAGGCATAATTTGTGGTCAGCTTTCTTCAGAACAGGCCGCATGCCTGTTTCAATATGGCTGCCGAGCTGTGCTCTCTATTGTGTTGTCCTTTCAGTTCATGTGTTTGGTAAGAGAGAGAGATGCTCCTTCATCAGATGTTAGTAAGAGAGAGAGTGAGGTTAACCAAGCAAATTTTATAGATCTTCTGTCCAACCCCTACAGCCAATAGGGTGTTGTGATACTTAAAGGCTTCTAGTACAAGCCAATTCCAAACAGCCATACTTCAGACCAATGAAGAAACAGAACACCTTTACACCTCCCCCAAAACCATATGTTAAGGTAAAGCTTAGCAGTTAGGCAGCCTAGCTTTCTTACGGAGGTTGAAAGACTTTAGCAGAGACACACTTGCCAAACTGGTTTAAGGCACCTCCCCCCCCAACTCTGCCATAAAATTCAAAGAGACCCATTCCTAGTGGGGGAAAGGGGTTGTTAAACTATCAAACCATTGCTGTTATTATCAATAATGTATTACTAATATTACATTGCTTTGCCTAAGTTACAAATAAAGACATACAAAATATTTATCAAGTTGTATGCAAAATATCACATTACAAGGTGTCTTAGGCAGAAGCCATGTGGGAATAGCCTTTGTAGCACAGGATTTCACTGCTATTCACTTTTAATGATAAACACTACACTACTGGTTCAGTATATCATATTGTTCCACTGAAAAGAAACCTGCCAGGCCAGGAACCGTACAATAAGAAAATAGCTTTCTGTATTAATTAAAATTAAAAAAAATGTAAGCTGACACTACCAGTCACATTTCAAGGACATTGTTAATTTTTCCTTTAATGAGAGCCTCTGTTAATGTTACATTCTGAGAAAGCAGCATTTATTGTAATTTTGGATGAAAAACTTTATATGTATTTATATATTAGGTGTGGGAATCGATTAAAAAAAGAACTACAGAAATGTATGCAATTAATCACAATTAATTGACTCTAACATTAAAACATCTAATTATAAAATGAATACATAAATCATTAAGTAAATGCACACTGAACCACAAATTTAATGTAGAATCAACACAAAGGACTAAAAAAAAATTAACGGCATGGTTTAAACTTAAACAATGACCTTAAATCTGAACTTTTAACAAAATACTACTTGAGCAAGTTAAAACTGAATTTGAATGTCTTCCTAAAAGGCAAGTTGAAAAGAAAATAAGGCCAATAAATTAATTATCAAATTGGCATAGCATATGAGATACAGACGAGTCCAAGTAAAAATGAAATGACCAAAATGACTGTTGACTTTGCATGCAGTGCTGAAGACTAAGCATCTCGTAAATCAGCATAAATAAAACTTGTGTTAAAACTCTGCAAATACCATACTCAGTTGTTCTTCACCATCAACGACTTGATAATTATACTCTACACAAGTGTTTTTCAACTGGTGCACTGTGGAAGTAGTAGTGTAGTGCCCCTGGGTCCCAAACTAAGAAAGACACACTCCGCTGGTGGTCAAGACACAGCATTTACAGAACACTTTAGAAGCCAAGAGACGTGTCAGAGGTCTATCTGCCTGGGCGCACATTTGCCTGCCACTTTTGCAGAGCCGAGAAACAGTGAGTATGTGTGTAGCCTCTGACCCCGGGTAACTGGAGTGAGGCAGAGAAAGGACCACCTGTATGAGCAGGCAAAAGGACGAAGCAGCTTGAAAATGCATTCAAAATGTTCACTAAGTGCTGTGTCTGCAAAAGGCAATCTCCGAGCTGCTTTTTTTTGGACAGTTTAGCACACATATAGATGTAATGTTTTGCAGTTGGTAGAATTATGGTGTGCCTTGAGAATTTTTGGGTTACAAAAAGTGTGCCACCACAGGAAAATGGATGGAAAATACTGATCTATACCTTTATACCTTTATACCTCTATACCGTTTCTCCTGGCATGCTAAAAAAGATATTTGAAGCTGATATCCTGCTTAAACACTGACACTGTGCATTACTTGGATTGTTATGTTGTGTTTTTTGCATAAATTAGAGAAGATGCTGCAAACTGGAATAATGGGTATGAATCAAGAAAATAAACACCAGTGTTACAAACTGACATATGGAGAATCATTGTAAACTGCACAGTATGAAATGTTAAATCTTTACATTGTGGCACGCGGCTGGGAGTGGTACCTAGCCGGGAGCCCAGGTCGGACTGGAGGAGGGCTTGTGCCTCCACCAGACCACGAGGGGGCGACCGCCCTGGTTGTGTTGGGGGCCATGGGTAGAAAGCTTGGAAGTCCAACCCTGTAGGGGCCCGTGGTCACCACCAGGGGGCGCCCCAATGCCTTGGGAGCCCTGGACCTCAGCACACCAGGAAGTGCTGGGGGGAAGAGACGCAAGGACACCATGGGGCATGTCGGCGGGAGATTGTTGGGAAGGATAAAAGGGGCCGCCTCCCTTCATTTGAGGCTCGAGTCGGGTGAGGAGAGGACGAAGCAGGAGAAGCGAGAGTCGAGCGGCCCAAAGAAGGAGAAAGGCAGAGTGTGTGAGAGGCCTGGACTTTGGGGACTTGTGGGGGTTTTGTGTGCACTTGAACTTGTATATATTGTGTAAATAAATGTGTGGTGGTGTTTTACAACATGTCTGCCTGTCTGTGTCCAGGGCTTAGTTCACAACATTAAAAGAGCTGAGCCTTTACAGTTTAAGCAAAAGAAGATTAAGAGGTGACATGATTGAAGTGTTTAAAATTATGAAGGGAATTAGTACAGTGGATCGAGACTTGTATTTTAAAATGAGTTCATCAAGAACACGGAGACACAGTTAGAAACTTGTTAAGGGTAAATTTCGCACAAACATTAGGAAGTTTTTCTTTACACTTAGAACGATAGACACTTGGAATAAGCAACCAAGTAATGTGGTAGACAGTAAGACGTTAGGGACTTTCACAACTCGACTTGATGTTTTCTTGGAAGAAATAAGTGGATAGGACTGGCGAGCTTTGTTGGGCTGAATGGCCTGTTCTCGTCTAGACTGTTCTAATATAAAAAATGAAAATTTTATTTTATAAATTTTTAAAGGTAGTATATAAATATGGTACTGGATATGTATATAATTCTTTTGGTACATAGTTAACTTTGTAAAAGTTAAATTTGTATTATTGTTTCATAATAATAAAAACAAACAAAAAAAAATACATGAAAATGCCACCCTGACTAAAGCACTGCTGGTGGTATTTGCCTCATTGCTGACCTTGGATGTGGTAATATTTTTTAATGCATTACACAGGCCACATTAATTGCAAACATTAAATCATTAACCTTCCCAGACCTTATAAATATATATTTATAAATGTATATTTATAATGGATTTGGTTTACTGAATTATAATGTGAACATTGTACTGCAATAAATAAAATAAAGGAAACAGAATCTGGGATTTAGTTACTGAAAAGAAATTAATACAATTTGTATTTGTGAAAACAAATTGTTCTTTTTTTTACATTATAACTCAGTCTTTTATGTCAATGTAAAACTTTCAATAGATCTCTAGAATTCCCAATAAGCATAACTTTGTTTCTAAACATAATATAATTTTCAGGTTATCATCAAGTCTTCACAAGTTATCTTGGAAAATTTAATAATTGATAATTTCCAAATTAATTGGATGAGTGAATGATGGAGAAATGAAAATTTAAATTTAAAGAGCATTTTGAGACGTGCAATGCTGAGTTTTAAATACAATCAGTAGTCTATAGTTAAAATACAGCAATCAAACTCAAAAAAACAAACAAAAACTCATTAAGACTTTTCCAATTTATTTGGAAATGAAACAAAGTTGATTTTATTCAAAGAGCAGTTGCAACTTTACAGCTATAAAATAAAAAAATATTTAACATTGTACATGAAGATAAAATCAAGAATGAAATTTCAAATGAGATTAATATTGGTTCTTAAACAGCTAGCGGCTGTAGTGATTATTTGACTTTTGTGCCCTTTTTGTATTTGAGAGACAGCAGCAAAGGCAACATTGAATAAACCAGGAATAAATTAGGATTAGGACTGCTGCCTTTATTTAGCTAAGGGTATTATAATCAAAAAAGATTATTCCTTTTACATTTTTTGTTTAAATTGTCTATTGTCTGTCAAAGGATTTCATTGTTGGTGGAACCGCATTGCAGTAAAAAAAAAAAGGCAGTGACAATATGTATTGATTTAGAAGACTCTTTGAATAAAGACAAAGAAAGTAACAGGGTATTGCTTCTGTCCATCACTGAGGAATAACCTACATGAGGAAAATTCTGCACAAGGTTACATCCATTTACTCAAAAAGAATAAGAGCAGCGCCCAATTATGAAAAGGCCTTAGGGGATATAAAATGTGGTCGGGTAAGAAGAACACTCAACAACTAATTGAGGAATCTGAGAAGAATTGAAATTTCATTTGCCTCATAAAAGTTTATATACCAAATATTTAGCTTTTACCATACAGTATACAGTATAATTCTGAACAAGAGAGGGATACTATGAAGCAGCCCTCAAACTCAAAAGACAGAAGAGAGTGAATCAGGTGTTTTGTTATAAATATAAAATGCAATGGAAAAAAGAAGTAAAATAATAATGTTAAAGTCTTTCTGGGTCAGTTGCCAGTCTAGATAAGCAGAGGATTGCTCCCCTTCCCACTAAAGTACTGCTCATACCTGTTCTTTACGATGTGTGTGCCAGCTGAGACCTTGCCCTGGTCCTCTCCCATTTCCAAGCTCTTTTGAGATTTTGTAGGGTGGAGCTTTTTCAGCAGAAGTCAGAGACCACTTCCAGAGTCAGGATTGACCTTTGGTATTGCTACTGCCATATTTCCTTCTACTTGTCTCTGCAGCCCTGTGCCACAGCACACACTTAACAGACTGGACAACATCTGGATAACCTGCCAACCAGAAATCATGGTAGTGCATAATGTGTTGAGATTCACTGCTACTGCTTATCAAATTGTGTGATTTCTCCTAAATTATTACACATCCCCCTATTACTCTGATTGTCCTTCCATCACACTGGAGTAATCCATCTTAACCCTACCCATTTAACCAGCTTCTACAGCAGCATTATGTTCTTCTACTGGGAATTATAAATAGATTCTAAATGTACCTTATGTTTTTGGAGGATTCTAGGACTTTGATCCTGCCATGTAGTGACCCCTGATGCTTTCAATGCAGGGTACTGCCTGTTACTCCTCTATTTTATGAATTAGGGGCATATACTTTATACTAAGCTGAAACAGGACCAGTAGCATATAACAAATGCACACCATTATCACAACATCCCTATCTAGACAGCCACACCTTCACAACAACAAGGAGTGATCCCTCTCTGAACCATTTTAACCTTTCCCCTTACCTAATAACATCAATTGCAAATGATTCACTTTATAGACAGGTGATTTACTCATTTTTGTTAAGGTAAACACAGAAAGAATCGTATTCAGTACATCCTAATACTGACAGATGAATACTCGCAGCTGGCCAACAGACCCCCAAAATGTTTCCTTCCTTCATGTCCACCCTTCAGTCTAAATCAAAATTTTTGCCTCCAGGGAACAAGAACAGGCATAGAATTGATTTGAACTGAGTTAGGTACTGACAGCAATGACAAATGGTTTCATATATTTATAGTGAAACTTGCTTTATTTGTGCCTGAATTGCTTTAATTCAAACCCTTCACTCTCATCCCATTGATGAGGGTCAATGTCAAAAATATATTGGTTTTTTTTTCTTTTCTAATTACAGTACATAATGTTTAAGGACAAGCAACATAAAGAATCAAGTCAGTGATATAAAAATGACTGTATGTGAGTAATTATCTCATCATATAAGGAAAAATATACACTGGAAAAATATGTAATACAATAAAGTATAGACAGGATGATAGCAATTTTAAGACCTGATTAACTAAAATCTAATGTAAGGTAAACTGGGGAAATGAACATTTCTCTATTATTATGCTTGAGTAGTTCTATAACTGAGATTGTTGTTGTTAGACTAATTATCCCAAATTGCCTAATAATTATTTAAGCAACAATTCCTTGCCTGCATACCTCATTTCTGTTTAAATGAGGTTCACATTGATGTCACCTGATATACACTGAGCTCCCATAGGCAGCCACTGTAGATTGGTTCCTGTAAATCCGTCTTCCTTGCTTGATGATAGGACAATGGTATTTTATTAGCACACCTTTGTACAAAATAGATGTTTGGCAGATTTAAGCTGTACATAGTTGAAACAGAAGAAACAAAACTGATATATACTGTATATAATTATAACTGAAAACTTATCTACCTCTTAAGACATATGAAGCGGATTTTACAAGACAAACTCAGAGCATACACACAGATTTACAGATATTAAAAATGAATGCATGTTTACACAAACATCTTTAAATACTTGTTTTAGACGATACATATGTACATAGTAGACAGCCTTCAGTTCAGAGGGATCCTGCATCTTTGCTCCTGGTGGACTGGTTATAGCAGTGTCTCCTGTAGCTATGGAGTTCAATACGAGATTGGCAGTCCTTTATGTACCATATGCAGCAGAATGCTGAGGGAGCTCTAACATCTTGGACACATCTGCCAAGTTGTGGGATTGATGCCAAGAGCCTTGAGGTCACACTTGCAGACATCCTTGGAGGACATCTGGGATGTTCCTCTTTTCCTCTTGCCAGATGCACGTTCTCCAAAGAGAGTATCCAACCATTGACGAAACTTGATCCAGCCAGTGCATAAGTGTGTATTTGAGAAAGGTGAAGAGATAGGTGATGCTTGCCCTCTCAGGCACTGGGTTGTCAGTAACTTTGTCTCTCCAAGTTTCACTGGCATACAGCAATGTGTTCAGCAATAAGGCAATATATACCTGGTGTGATGGATGGCTGGCAGATCAATCCGGCTGGGATGCCCAAAGAATGGAAGGATGGGGGAAGGCAGATACTTTGAGACACTGCCTCCCCCAGGATGCGAGATAGCAGTTTCCCTGGACTGCAGTGGTGCCCCAGATATCCATAGGACACTATGGGACTTGAAGTTCGGCAACACAGCCCTGCTGGGTGCCGTGGATGCCGCCAGGGAACACTGTGGGAAGATGGTAGGAGAACAAATTCTTTTTTTTTTTTTTTATTTATTTATTAATTTTATTACAATCAATACATAGCAATCAAGTTTTACAAAAAAAAAAGAATTATGCTAAGAACAGATCGATCCCCACCCTTGAGAGAGAGAGCAAGCCAAACGGTGTAAAATTTAAGGCTTTTAAAAATACCTAAATCAACAAATTCTCTGTGCTTTATAAAATCATTTCAAAATATTACTGATTAGATCCTGCCATGTTTTGAAAAAGTCTGCACAGATCCTCTAACTGAGTATTTGATTTTTTCCAATTTTAAATAATATAACACATCTGTTTCCCACTGACTTAAAAGAGGAGAGTTTGGGTTCTTCCAGTTTATCAGAATAAGTCTGCGTGCCAACAGTGTAGTGAATGCAATCACAGTTTGTTTGTCTTTCTCCACTTTAAGACCCTCTGGAAGAACCCCAAACACAGCTGTTAATGGGTTAGGAGGGATTGTGAGTCCAAGACTGTCTGAGAGGTAATTAAAAATTTTTGTCCAGAATAATGTTAATTTGGAGCAGGCCCAGAACATGTGACCTAGTGAGGCTGGGGCTTGGTTGCAACGTTCGCAGGTTGGATCATGCCCTGGAAACATTTTGAGAGTTTTAGTCGAGACAGATGTGCTCGATATATAATTTTGAGTTGTATAATTGTATGCTTTGCGCATATGGAGCTTGAGTGAATTCTCTGCATTGCTACTTTCCACTCCTTTTCTGATATATTAATTGAGAGGTCATTTTCCCAGTGTCCTCTTGGATCTTTGAAAGGAAGGGATTGTAAAAGGATTTTATATATTGTAGAGATGGAGTCTAACTCCTTGAAATTGAGCAATAATTTTTCCAGCGTGGATGAGGGTGCAAGATGAGGAAAATCTGGAAGGTTCTGTTTAACAAAGTTCCTGATTTGAAGATAGTGAAAGAAATTTGTAGCTGGAATGTTAAATTTGGAACGTAATTGTTCATAGGATGCAAAGACGTTGTCTATATAAAGGTCTCTAAGCAAGTTAATTCCAAATTTTTCCAGATATTAAAACTGCATATGTTTGTGAGGGTTGAAAGAGGTGGTTCTTTTGCAGGGGTGCCACAGAAAGAAGCTTCTCCGTCTTAAAATGCTTTCTACATTGGTTCCAGATTCTAAGTGAGTGGAGCACAATTGGGTTATTAGTGTATTGCCGATAACGTGTGTTTATTGGAGCACAAAGCAAGGAATACAAAGAAGTACTGCAGGATTTTACTTCTATTGCGGTCCATGCCTGTGTATGTTCTTCTATTTGTGTCCAGGTTCTTATCGACTGTATATTTGCCGCCCAGTAATAAAACTGGAAGTTAGGTAGAGCCATGCCGCCTTCTGCCTTTTGTCTTTGTAGGGTCGCTCTTTTGATGCGTGGATGTTTAGAATTCCAAATAAATGAGGTTATTGTTGAATCTAATTGCTTAAAGAACGATTTATTAATGTATATTGGTATGTTTTGAAATAAAAAAAGGAGCTTAGGAAGAATATTCATCTTAACAGTGTTAATTCTTCCAGCTAGTGTGAGATGAAGGGTTGACCATCTATGCAAGTCTTGTTTAATTTTTTCCATACAGACACGAAATTTTTTGATAAAGAGCTTTATGTTTACTTGTGATGTTTACCCGAGGTATTTAAACTGTTCTGCAATGATAAAAGGAAGGGTGTCTAATCTAATATTATATGCTTGCGAATTCACGGAAAGAGTACACTTTTATTCAGATTAATTCTGAGACCAGAGAGCTTTTGAAATTCTGTGAGTGCTGCTAAGACTGCAGGCACAGAATTTTCTGGGTCCGATATATACAGTACCATGTCATCTGCATATAATGAGATTTTCTGTTCCAGTCCTTCTCTGCTAATCCCCTTTATCTGATCAGTATTTCGACAATGTATTGCCAGTGGTTCAATGGCAATTGCAAACAGCAGTGGTGACAAAGGGCATCCTTGTCTTGTGCCACGTTCTAGTTTAAAGTAGTCTGAGCAAATGTTATTGATGCAAACTGAAGCTTCTGGGTTAGTATACAGTAATTTAATCCATGCACAAATGTTCGGGCCAAACCCAAACTTCTCCAAAATAGTAAAAGGTATTTCCATTCAATCATGTCGAATGCTTTTTCTGCATCCAATGATAATAATATTTCTGGGGTGTTTGATTTAGTTGGTGAGTATATTACATTAAACAGGCGTCGAAGATTTGAAGATAAGTGTCGGCCCCTAATAAATCCAGTTTGGTCTTGTGATATTATTGAGGGAGCACTTTCTCCATCCTTCTAGCTATGATTTTAGAGAGTATTTTAACGTCGTTATTCAGAAGTGAAATTGGTCTGTATGATGCACATTGTAATAAGTCCTTATTTTGTTTTGGAAAGACAGTGATTAGTGCTTGGCGAAAGGTTTGTGGAAGAGATTGGTTATCTCTGGCTTCTGTAAATGTTGCTAATAGGAGGGAGCTAGCTGAGCGGAGAATTTCTTGTAAAACTCTGCAGGGTAGCCATCAGGGCCTGCTGCTTTTCCACCTTGGAGTGACTTTATAGCATCCAGTAATTCTGATAATGACAGAGGTTTATCGAGCTCCTCCACACTAATAGCGTCAATTTGTGGTATCTGTAATTTATCCAGAAATGCATTAGATTGTATATTGTCTTCTTTAAACTCAGTAGTATATAGGGATTTATAGTAGTCTCTAAAAGTGCACATTATATTTTTGTGTTCGATGATTTTATCTCCATTCGTGTTAGTAATTACGAGATTGCGTTGCGCACTTCTTGCTTGTGAATTTGTTGCGCTAAAAGCTTATTAGCTTTCTCTCCATGTTCATAATAATGATGTCTGGATTTGTAAATTAGTTGTTCGGTTTCTTTAGTTGTCAAGAGGTTTAATTCTGAATGTAGAGCCTGCCTCCTCTTATGTAGAGTCTCGCTTGGTAGTCTGGCATGTTCTTCATCTATTTTAGTAATTTCGCTTTTATCTCTGCTACTTTCTTCGCGGATTTATTTCTGTGGGAAAGATATGAGATAATCTGTCCTCTTAAGAAGGCCTTAAGAGTTTCCCAGAGTGTTCCTGCAGAGATCTCAGGGGATGTATTTGTCTCTAGAAAGAATTCAATTTGTTTGGATATAAATTCAGTACAATTCTCGTCAGCTAATAGAAGCGGATTGAGACGCCATCTGGGGTGAGTGTATGGGGCTTAGTAATTTCAGCTCCAAGATCATCGGAGCATGGTCTGAAATAACAATAGCATCGTATTTACAAGATTTAATCTTAGGCAAGAAGTTATTATCTATAAAGAAGTAATCAATCCTTGAGTAGCAATGATGTACTGGTGAGTAGAAAGAATATGTTCTTGAATTTGGGTTTAAAACCTCCAGGGATCTGATAAGTTGTGATCAGTTATAAACTTTGTAATTATCTTTGCGGTGTTAGTTGCGTTCCCCTGTGGAGGAAGTCTTATCTAAAAGTGGATTTAGAACACAATTAAAGTCCCCAGCCATTATAAGTTTATGAGTGTTCAGATTGGGAATGGATGCAAATAAATTTTGTATAAATTCCTTATCATCAACATTAGGTGCATAAACATTTATCAAAATCATTTTACAGTTAGATAAGTCTCCCATGACCATCACATATCTCCCTTCAGGATCCAATACTACATCTGATGCTACAAATGGTACTGTTCTATGTATGAGAATTCCCACCCCTCTAGTTTTCTTTGTAAAACTAGAATGGAACATTTGGCCAGTCCAGTCTTTTTGCAGCCGGAACTGATCCTTACTTAGTAAGTGGGTTTCCTGTAAAAATACTATTTTAGCATTTAGACCTGTTAGGTGAGAAAGTACTTTCTTTCTCTTTAATTCGTGATTCAGGCCTTTAACATTCCAGCTTACGAAGTTAACTGTCCCATCATGGAGACACTGATTCTGAGTTTTTGGTGTCATATTATAGTCTTAACTGGAAGTGAAATAGTTTAGGTCTTAATTTCCTATTCCCCCAAGAGTTGTTGCCATGCAGCTTATTATTACGTTGATAGTTATAATTATAAAGATTGAGATGATAGATTAGATATAGATCAAGCCTGCTCTCTTTCTCTTCCCCCCTTAACCCCTCACCCTCCCTTTTTGCCTCCCCAGGTGAGGCTAAAACCCACTTCATGCAGTCCCAGTCCTCTGACATACCCAGAGACAGAGCACGTCCAAAGCACATCAAGCCCCCATGCAGTGGCGCTTTAAGGTTAAAAGATAGAGATATCTGTTACCAATATAGTCTTTAAAAGAGGAAAAAAAAAAAAAAGAAAAGAATTTTGCACTTAATATATATATATATATATACATATACACATATACATATATATATATATACATACATACATACATATAATCTTCATCAATTTTAGTGCATTAAGATGATATCCCCAGATAATAAACCCAGGTGATGGTGTTAAAGATGTGTCCAAAACAAGCATAACAAGTCTTAATGCAGTAATAGCAATAACAGCAAACCAAGGGTATGATATTGAACAGTCTCATTTAGGGTACACATGAAATAATTAGAAAAGAAAAAAAAAGGAGGAAAACGTAATTAAGCACAATAAAACACAAACATTTAGCCCTAGTAATACTAAGTAATGATAAGTAATAAGTAAGTAATAATAATATAAGAATATGAGAATATATGCTGATAAAACCCCGTATTTTAGAAACAAATAGATCAGACAGTAGATTATTAATCCTAGCTTTATCATTTACCGCCATGACTCACAATTATGTATCAGAATAGTCCCGGGATCAGCTTTCTTAACTCATTTTCTGCCTCCTCCTTGCTAGCGAAAACATAGAAATGCCCTGCCATTCCACTTTCAGTTTTGCGGATACAGGAGGCCGTATTTGACATTGGCTTGCCGTAGCAGCTGTTTAATATTATAGAAGGCGGCGTTTGATAGCTGTTGCTGGAGAGAAGTCAGGGAAGACGCGAATTTGGCAATCTTCATATTTAATATCTTCCTTTTTTTTCCTGAGGAGTTCCATCACCTCTAACTTAAATGATAATCGTTCAAAACGGACTATAAAAGATCTTGGTCGGGTCTGACGGTGTTTGATCAGCGTGACGCGTAAGCCGCTGCTATCTCAGATTCTGCTTTAAAGTCGCCCCCGATTATTTTAGAAAAAAGTTCAGTTGCGAATTTCACCGGGTTTAAACTTTCTCGATTCTACCGCAAGCCTTCAATTCTGACATTATACCTTCTATTCCCATCTTCTAAAGCAGCCAGTCTGTCTCCAAGTTTTTCTCCGAGTTTTTACATTCAACTGACATTTACTGCTCTTTCCTCGGCACTGGCAGCTAGATGTTCGGCTATTTCGATCCGATTCGTGAATGTCTCACTAAGATGCTCCAATCGATCAGCAAGCGTGCTCAGTTTAGCCGAGTTTTTCTCAATGCGCTCTTCAATTTTACCCAGCACCTGTCGAAGTTCAAGCTGTACCTCTTGACGCCTTTCATTTGCCTGTTGGATTTCCTGTCGCAGACATTCATTGGCCTGTTTCATCTCCTGTTTCAGTCTCTCATGTGCCTTTGCCGTTGCTTTCTCATTAGCCTTCTCGCTTTTCTTTATATCTTGCCTGAGGTCAGCGAGCAACACTTTCAGTTCAGATAGCTGAAATGTGCCTTCTTGTACCGTAGATGAAGCAGCAGACTCTGCTGAAGCGGTGTCCCGCTGCTCCAGTCCCGCGTGATTGCGTAACTGAAGCCGCGGACCTCCCGGCCTTTTCCAGTTTCAGGTAATCCTCTCCAATCGGCGAGCTATCCACATCTGCACTCACGATCGCACCTTCGCTCCCCTTTTCGCTCTCAGCAGGCGACGATGTAGCGGACCGTGGTCCCGAGGAGTCTGTACTTTCGCCCATCTGATCCAGGTCTGTCTCTGAGAGGCCGTATCTCGAACTAGGGCTTGCTGATCGCAGCTTGGATGTAGCTTTAGTCTTCGATTCTTTCGGACCCCCCTTCTTGTTGGCCATGTTTATATGTGTTTACATATACTGTAGCGGTCCCTCTCGGGTTGAATAAATACAGGATATCTCAGAATAATAAGCAAATAATATGAAAAATAGCACCACTGCTAGCGGAGCTCCACTTCAGACGTCCATCTCTCGCATCGGACGAGACCAATCTCAACAAATTCTTAACTAGCACGGGAAGTACTAATGGATTGTGATAATGGAAGCCCCAAAGTACTTCTGGGCTGATTAAAAACCTGAGTTCTCCAGCTAACCCGGAAGTTCTGGCAAGTCACGTGGGATGAAGAACAGAAGCACTTCCGGGTCAAGGGCTATATAAAGGACTGCTGTAAACCCAGCAAGCGAGTTGGGAGGTGTAGTACAAAGCTTGCTGGGAGGTGTGGAGGAGAGAATTATATTTATTATTATTGTAATTTGTGATCTAATTGCCTGTTTATTGTGGCTGGAATGTTTGAAGGCACTAATTATAGAAGAAAGAAGATTAAAAAAACTTCTTATTGCTTTTACTTGGTGTCCTGAGCGTCTGTCTGTTGGGATTAAAGGGGTAATAGCTACCCCTAGCGTTCACGCATTTACACTGGACTTTGGTGTTAATTGTGAGCCATACTCTCTGTCAGTCTTGAAAACGTTGTAGCTGCCTTTACAACAAGCTGGTAGATCTCGCTCTTGAATGATAGGTTGTCTAAATAACAGATACATGAACTCATGGATTACTTCCAGCTCTTTGTCAGCTTTACTGTGGGAAGGGTCAGCATCAACAGATCTTGGCTCCTTGACTGTGTCTTCTTCAAATTGATGGTGAGGCCAAAGGCCTTACTGGCTTCTGCAAAGTGGGTAATGAGTGCATAAGGAACTACTTAAGAACATTTAGATTAGGCAGAATGTCCAGTGGGCATTTAAAAAAAATGAAAATATGAAAAATAACGATGACAATAAAACATAAAATATAGGTTCATACATAAAACCACAACAATAGACTGCTCCTCTAAAATGGCTTGTTTTTTTGGTACTTTGTAGATTGAATACATGTTTTAAAATTCCTAGTAATAGAAAAAAAACTATTATAGCTCTATTAGGTTTTCACTTTAAGGTTGGACTTCTGACAACAATTTTGGTTGCCTTTTATGGTTTAGATGTAGTACTAGGGTGTTGTACCGTAATTACATCTTGCCTGAAGAAGGGGCCCGAGTTGCCTCGAAAGCCTACATATTGTAATCTTTTTAGTTAGCCAATAAAAGGGATCACTTTGCTTGACTTTTCACTACACGGTTTAAATGCAAATTTTTTCTCACCCTACTCACCTGACTACGATCCTGCCTGCTCCTTTTAGTTAAACTTTTCATTTCCTTATTAAGTTTTAACCACACTATAATTAAGGGCTTCTTCATCCTGCTCTAAACAGAACTCCAATTAGTATATTCTTCCAATTTGTTTACACTGAAATCCATTGACAAGGTAAGTCATGCATTCTATGAATTCACTACGATGCTCGCAGAACCATTGGGAACTTGTGGCATGAAGAATCATTCAGTGGAAAAATACCAACTGAACATGAAGACACCGCAGCCATGAAGGGCTGTTGCTGAATAAGGGACCCAGTGTCTACTACAAAGACTGAAACCACACCTTTATGTCATCACGTTCGTTTTCTCTATATTCTCATCCATGCCTTAATGTAAATCTGCAGAATTCAATATTTATTAACACGTAATATTTTTTTAATCCTTCAGTAAACAGTTTTTGTGTTCCTTAGTGAACCGCAACCAAACACTTCTCATTTTTCACTTATAGTATAAGATAAAATTACTTCAGTCCCTTTTTTACTCCACACAAATCATGCCAGCCACTGTGCCTCTTTCATCATATTGTCTGTTTCTAACCCAAAGACTGCCATTGGCTGTATTTTTTCTGGGACAGTGGCCCATTATTGATACATTCGAAACTCGGTTATGTTTTAAAACACTCAATAGGGCTGACATGTCGTATATACACTTCCTGTTGCATCTAGCATCCACAGCTATGCAAAACCCAAAGCCATTTAAATATTTAGTCTTGCTCCTTCTTTCTCCGAATTGCTCACAATTATCTAGTTCGAGCTTCCCTGCTTTATATTACATTAACAATTTAGATTAGTTATTTGGGTAAAGCCGGCGTACATACTAAAGTGTTAAACCGGTGTATACACAAAAAACTTCTAAGTATGGGTTGTCATATTAAGAATAGTTCTTGGTGGCAAAATTACCCAAGATTTTTTCTTTTTATTTCACAGTGTTTGGGATCATTCTGCAGCACTACTTTATTTTGTAGGAAATTCAAAAGTGGTGTAGTATCTTTCAGTAAAAGCAGAATCACGGTAACTTTAGCACACTTGGTAATGTTAATATTTCTCTAATCTTCTTCTTCTTTCGGCTGCTCCATTTAGGGGTTGCCAAAGCGGATCGTCTTCTGTCCTCTGCATCTTGTTCTGTTACACCATCACCTGCATGTCCCCTCTCACCACATCCATAAAACTTCTCTTAGGCTTTCATCTTTTCCTCTTCCCTGGCAGCTCTATCTTTAACATCCTTCTCCCAATATACTCAGCATCTCTCCTCTGTACATGTCCAAACCAACACAATCACACCTCTCTGACTTTGTCTCCCAACCCTCCAACCTAAGCCGACCTTCTAATGTACTCATTTCTAATCCTGTCCATCCTACTTTCCTAAATCAATAAATCAAACAACAAATTAATAAAAAATAAGATAAAGAATTCTGAAACAGAGATCTGGAGATTTATACAATCACAAAATACCTCTTTAAGAAACAGAGCACAAATTACAAAAAGTGTAGTGGCCAGTTAAGTTCCTTTTGTACTACTATAGCAAATGCATCTACCACCCCCCAAACAACATGCAACTAGCTGACACATTTATTATGCTTCCTTGAGAACAGTTAGAACAAAGCTTGCAAAATAGTCAGGTGTGTAAATCCACAGCAGGCATTCAAGACCACTTTTCAAGGTTATAAATCACTAGTACATCAAGTATTGGACACCTTACCTGAGAGGCATAATGATCTTTTGTACCTCATACTCCAGCTACTCACCAACAAGAACAAGCATCAGAGTGGATGAACATGAAACCAAAGGCTTAAGTAAAGTGACATGAACACATGGTGGTAATTGCGATAATCTTGTTTTTTCTTGTTGTTGTCAAAGATTGAATTCTGACTGTAAAACCAACCTCTTTTTATAGTGTGTCTCATTAGGTGATAAAGCATTTCATGGTCAATTCTTGAAATCTGTATAGACAGTTCTTATGCCTTTCTAGTCTCCAATATAAAATGTGGCTGCCTTTCTTGTTTGTCAGAGTGTTTTCAGCAAAAAACCTTAGGGAAAGGATTGATCCTAAGAAATAATGATTTGTTTGGAGATTAGTTCTTCAAAATTCTTATTCTCTTGTAAAAAGGGCTTCAGATCCAAGTTATAAATTTACTTTTTAGGGCATAATAATGTAAGCTCTAAAACAGAAGAGGCATGATCAGAGATAGTGATAAATATAATGATTTTTGTGAAATTGAATTACAGTGAAGCTCTGTATCTCGCGTCACAAAAATATTCATAAAAAAAGTGTTTAGCCTCTTGAGGAATTTATGCCATTGAAACAAGAAAAGAAAAAAGAAAAGAGACATTCAGTTCATATCTAGAAGCATTTACTGTACATGCATAGTATTTAAATACTGTAGATCTACTATTTAGTATCTCCAGTGAAACAAAAACTCAAGAAGAAATTTTCACGGCCTGCATAGGCTAAAATGAAGACAAGGCAAAAAGTCATTATAACTTAAAAGTGCAAGGGATCTTCAAGATAACCTTGGTCCACATTAATAAACCAAACTTCATTTATATTTAAATATAACTATGAAAAAATAAATAAATAAGCTGAAGCAAAAAAAAAAGTATCAATGATGATGACAAATGGCAAAACTAATGTCCATTCTAGTCCATAATCCAACAATTGAAATCTAAATTCAGAGCAATAAAGTTACTATGAAATATTCAAAAAGAACACTTGCTAGAGATGTGATCTAAAATTTAAGACAGGACCAAATAAAAGACGTTTTCACTAAAGTCACAGCATTGGCACTGAGGTTTCCACTGATATATTGTATGTATTTATGGGAAAGTGCCATCATTAGAGGGCCCTACCCCTTGGGCTCAACAAAATGGTAACATGGAAGGCAGCAAACAGAAAAAAATAACTTGTACTGCTTAAATAAAACATAAAAATAAATATACAAAATGTTTGGTAAAGAATAATAAAATCTAGAAAAGGAAAAAAAAAATTCTGAAACAATAAACAGACATAATACTCTGGCTATAACATAACAGTCACCATGTTGCCCCATAAAAAAATGTCCCATGCTTTACAGGACATTTGAACTTCATTTAATAAAGAAAATACTAAATAATAAAAGTAATTAGGCAATGTTAAGGTAAAACTTTCTGTATGAAGCTGTAAAGTGCTTCTAACTATGACTGCCTGTTTAACTAAGACAGTGTGTATCATTTTTACCAGCCGGTCACCTTAAAGATGAGATCATATGACTTTTTAACTTTTTTTTTTGCTCTTTTTAATAAATTACATATAGGAAGTCCTATTCAATGAATCAGATATCTGCCAAAGACATGTAATCATTTTAACTATTTGTGGACCTTTAGATAATACAAAGACAAAGCTGTGCTAAAAGAATATAACATTTATCTCTATGTTGATTGGTATAAACTGAAATTCTTGATGGTGTTATGCAAATGAACCTAACTTACTCAAGGCCACGGCATTGTTAGATTATTCAGTTGTGTCACAGTGCACAACTTGGTATATTTTTAGGTGTGGATTCTCCTTGTCAGTGGGTTGGAGTGAATCGTCACAGAAGGCTCTTCCTCACGGCCCCAAATCATTTTTTCAATGGGGGTTTCCTAGCTTTGCAACAAGCACATTGCCATTCAGGTCTGTGAATATTTCAGGAACTGTTGTTGTTATTTATTTTCTCTAACAGGAACTTTATATTTTGCTTATGTTGCAGATGTGGCTTTGCTATGGGGATAATGTTACTTATCGTTGCTTCACTGAAGATTTTAAGTAAACTGAACTGAATAGTAGATTGCATCTCTTTTGCTCAAAATTAAAACGTAATATCTTGGGATTACATTTTACAATGTTCAACAGTAGCTTCTTTTTACTTTGGCCCTGTTTTTACCATTTTGGCTGGTTTATAGATATGAGATTCTTCTTAGGTTTAGGAGTTTAGAATTTTGATTTTATTTTGTTTCTATCAAGGTTTTGGATTTATTTTTATTTTTATAATTTAAATTTATTTTACTGTTTTCAATTAAGCCAATTACCTGTTTTATCTTTTCCTTTTCTTTGTTATTGTTGTTAATCATTATTTTCATCGTGTTTACTTTCTTTCTTTATTATAATTAGTTTTTATTGAATGCATTAATATTGAATTAAGATTGATTGGTAATTTCTGTTAGTTAATCTGTGAAGACTTATGGTTTAGGCTTTTAGGCTTCGGCCCTGTAGGAGATTTCTTATAGGAACTCATGATATGACAACTTAGGGGTTTAAATGATGACACTTTTTTTTTCTTCACGTTCTAAGGATTTTGCATTTTCATAAAGGAATTTTTTTTCTATTGAACTAGGGATTCTCTATGCCTTTCCACACAATTCATGACATATGATGTCAAAGGGTAACTTGTAAAACTTATTGATCGAAGGTAAATGACCATCCTAGAACAACAACTTTGAGGTGATTCAAGGTAGAACATAAACTTCATGATACCAGATCCATTCTATGCTTTTGTGTTTCAACCTATTAACCTGACTTTAACATGGCTTTCTCATAGCTTCATTTTAGTGTTACCCTGATATTCAGTTTATGCATTAAATTATTGTTTTAATCATGTTTCCGCAATCTGTACTAAACCCTATTTTCTCTGCTGTTCTGATCTGCGCCACCACCACCTGATCAAGACACCATGCAGTCCTTACATTGATGGAGTGAAGGCTAGATGTCCACATTACCCTCATCATCTAATTCTTCCATGTGAAGTTTGAAAACCTTGAGGACTGATTGAGATCATTTATGTTTGGTAGAATGCCCAGTAGGGGCTGGGCGGTCTTGTGGCCTTAGGACCCCTGCAGATTTTGTTTTTTTGTTTTTTTTTTCTCCAGCCCTCTGGGGTTTTTATCTTTTTTTGTTTTTGGACCTTACTTTATTCTTTGTTATATAGTATTGCCTATTCTTATTTTTAGATCTTTATTTTTTATAAACTTTTCTTTCTTCATCTTGTAAAGCACTTTGAGCTACATCAGTTGTATGAAAATGTGTTATATAAATAAATGTTGTTGTTGCTGTTGACTAGAGTAGTTTTTTTTTTCTGTTGGGTGAAATGCTCTGTACAGTTCTTGTTATTTCTAAATCCAAGTTAGTGCATGGCTATAACTATATGACTGCCTCAATGGCAGCAAAAGGCCTCACCAGTTCTCCTAAATTGTCCCTAAGACTCCCTCATCCATATTGTCCTCCAAACACTGTATGCACCATGGGAAGGAGTGTTTTAGATGCTGAAATCTTTCATCTGCATCACCAGACACTCATGTGGTCATGACATTGATCAGGTCATATGTAGTCTCATCCCTTGTGGTAAAATATGTTTCTGTTGACCTTGGGCTAAGGATGGACAAGGAATCCAGATGCCTCTTAGCCTCAATGACCACAAAAGAGGCTCTGCCTGTGATGCAGCAAGCCATATTACCTGGTTGCACATCTATAAGTGGCACAGTGAATTGAAGCTCATCCCTTTGCGCTGGACCTTTAACAGACATGACTTCTTCAGTAATGAGATGCTAAACAGAAAAACAGAAGGATGAAATTTAATTTCCTTGCTCCTACCTTGCTCACCAAACCTGTAACATATCTAAGATATCTAAGAAAGTACAGGAAAGAAGGTTGAAGTGGTATGGACATGTAATAAGGAGACACAATGAATATGTGGGCAAAAAAGTGACTGGAATGGAAGTACAGGGGAAGAGAATACAAGGGAGGCCAACCTGGAGGTGGATGAATAAAGTAAAAGTTCTAAAGGACCGATCTGTTTGGAGAAGGTTAAACAAGCACAGCGACCCAAAATAAAAGAAGAAGAGGAGGAAGAAGAAGAAGAATTGGCAAAGTGTCTACATCAGCGTTTCTCAACCTTTAAGTATTTGCGACCCGAGTTTTCATAACAGTTTTAATCGCGCGCCCCCCAACATGTTTTTGAAAGGAGCCCAATAATACCAATTTGTTCTTTTTTAATTAATGATTTATAATAGATGCATATTTTATTATACCTACTTTTATCAACATTTATCTAACTCTATATTCATTTTTCTAGTATCAGAATGTAGTTTAAGTTAATTTGTTTTGGTTTCAATTGATGTATTTTTCATATTTTTGATTCTTGTTTTCTTTTTTTCACATCATTGCGCCTTCATTTTCGTTACTTCGCACCCCCTTAGGGGGGCCCTCCCCACAGGTTGAGAACCACTGGTCTACATGGGAAAAGAAAAAATCATGAAAGACATTAGTCCAAATTCACTAAGGCTCAAGTGTTAGCCACCAAGATAGAAATATTCAACAAAAGCATCAAATAAAAAGACCCTGGTAAAAAGGGTAAGAAATTTAAAAGGTCAAAAATGATGCACCATAGGCAAAGACCTGGTAAAAACATGACTGCAGGTTTTTTTTTTGTGTTTGTTTTTGCTTTTTTATTTAGCTATATGAAATTGTAAACCTTCTTGCATATAGTCCCAGCTTTATGATGTTAGAGTTTAATAGCTGATTGGTTGAACAGGAATGGCTGTCCTGGAATGACAACCTTGATGCAGTTCACGTAACCACAGAAACCCAGCAATATCTGATCCATCAGAGCATTTAGAGCACTCAAGGAGATGACTAACACATTTAGACAAGGAAATATCTTCTGGCTGACATTATTCTAATTGAAAGATTAGCAATGCCTCTTGCTCAAGATCATCATACATTTTGAAAGGTATCTAATTCAGTTCAGGTTTACAAGGTTTAGGGCCTATTCTGCTAGAAAGAGAGGTGAAAGTCTGAGATGGGTTCTTTGCTCAGGCACTATATTGGTCAAGTGGGAAAGTCATTACATTTGACAAACAGAGGTTCAGACCTGTAACTTTAAGTCCAGAACCAAAAGAGACTTTACCATTATTTATTTGTACTTTGAAATTTTCCTTTTGTGCATTCCTGCCTTGAGGATCTTTGTTTAATAACGAACCATGTATTGCTTATTGCTGAGTCTTTGGTTTTGTTGTAGGTGTATAGAGCTGTCAAAAGGACTTTCTCCCATCTCAGATTTAAAGATACACATAAAGCAGCTGTGAATTTAAGATCACTTTAAAAGTATGTACTAGATAATTGCTTAATATTTTTGAAAATCCATATGAGATCTGGTGCCCTTAAGTGTACCAGGAAAACACCTAAAGCTTGAGTTTCAATGGAAGGAAAAATAGACAAAGCCATGTGCAAGTCAAGCTCATGTGTATCTTGAACATCATGCAATTTCTCTGCCCACTGAGCATAGATAATTACCTCCCCAGCTTTTTCTCCATTTACCACTTTAAAATACAGTAAATCTATTCCCACCAGCTTTAGAATAAGGAGATGATTAAGATGGGTTCATCTGTGCAGCATATGGATTCAATTCACGGATATTCTGCAGTCTCCACTGGTCGTATCTTATCACAATATTTATGAATCATATAAATCCAAAATAGGTGAAAGCATAGATCACTTTTGGAGTAAAATTTAAAAATTACAAATAGTATTTCCCAATAACCACATACAGTATTTGCAAAAGAGTGATTAAACCTTTTTAGCTGGAGGCTGCTTCTGAAAAGTAACACATCTGTGTTAAATATTTAAAGCAGAACCTGCAGGACCAAATATGACACTTGGAGGTATTGGCATGTTGGCATGTGGAATATAAAGAGAAAAGCTGTAAAGTAGTACAACTAAGTGAGTATATTTTGGGGGCGGGATGTTCAGCAACACCATAGTTAGCACTGCTCCCTCACACTTCCAGAAGTCTGGATTAGAATTAGCATCTGGTCGCTGTCTATTTGGGGCTTGCATGTTCTCCCCATTTCTTTGTGCCTTGTTTGTGTGTTTTGTCCCACATGTCACTTTAGGCTCATTGGTTACTCTAGAATGGTCCATTAAATGTGCTGTGGAGTGTGTGATTCTGCCCTGCTGTAGACTGGTGCAACTTTCCCTATGTTGATGGCATAGACTTTGGCCCTAAGATTGCTTAGCTTTAATAGGACTGGCAAGGAAAACGATTATAACTTAAAGCTGACATTGCTAGCGAGATGCTTCATTAAAGTAAATGATTCATGTAGTAAGAAAGCAAACATGGCTATTCTGTCTTCCTGCTCTGTTTTGTCAAATATATCAAAAAGCCTGCAACAGTCTGAAGGTATCAATCTGAATTGATGCACAGTAGCAAGGAAGTAGAACTAGCATACACATCCATGCATATTCTCAGAGTAAATGGCTTCATTAAGTCAAAATAACTCTCATACCTTTTATTTAGATGGTCAGGTTGCATCTCAGATACTTTCATAAAATGTAACTCTATTTTATAAGATATAAAGGGCTTGTTGAAGTTCAAGAATATACTCGATTAATTCCATGACCTTGGCGTATAAAGTGTTAGAACTTTTCAGCATAAGCAATTGAAGACTAAAGCCTCTTTCTTATTGTTTCTTTAAACCAGATTTCCCTCTTCTATGTGTGATAACCCAGGTCTGGAGCGCACAAAGCACTAACTGCAAGTGAAGGAGATCATGTAACATTCAGAGTCACCTTCTACATTACATATACAGACTAACATCTTTAGACTTTTTTACCTTTTAAACCTTAACATTTTCTTATCATAATCAATGAGGTTTCATTTTAAAATTAATAAATATTTAAAAAGTAAAGAACGTACTTTTCATCAATTGGGTAAGGAGTTTTTATGGTTTTTCTCTTCCTTTTTCAGTCTCTACTCAATTTTGGCCTGTGCAGGCTGTGAAATTTGCTTCTTGAGTTAGGTTGTTGTTTCATTTCTTCATTTGGAGCCTTGAGACCTATTGATGGAGATCAAGACTTGCAACAATTGTGGCACCGCTCTTCTTAGTCAAATGAACTAAAGTATCATCACCCTGTCTCTACTTATCAATGGGGTTTCTGACTATTATGGTATCCTTCCCATTTCCATCTTGTTACACAAGTGATTACTTGTAAAATGCCAGCAGTTCCTCTGTGAACAACAGTCAGACAGACTGTTTAGCACAAAATATTACAAGTCTCTACTACACCTTTTCCACTTTCTTTTTTGTCAGATTATGTACACATATTACAATATTTACCTTTGCACAAAATCGTGCAAATCAGCCTTCAAGGACTGCATTTGAAAACAAATATACAGTAAGTTGTCCATTTAATTGAAGTTAAGGACTTCAAAAGTTAACCAAAAGTATATTATTGTTCTCAAAAGTAAAAATATGAGATGTACTACAGCTCTTAAAAATCCTCCAATGTTGCAGTGAAGTACACCAATGCAGATCCTGGACAAGCAAAATTTTCTATTAACGTTCAAAATATTTACACTGTAAAATATAATACAGTGCAATCTGAAATGTTCAAAATGTAAATATGAAAGTGACATTCTTCATGGTTAAACAATTCGAATCTGAAATGAATAGATCAACATGAGGCAAAAGTATGGAATTTTCCCTTTAAGCTATACTTAATACTTCTCACCTACTCTTTTTAATCCAAGTATAGCATTAAGTCAATTAAACTTCTGGGCTATCGATCTGGTCAGTTAAGTAGCAGAGGGGCTTGTTAATCAGTTTCAGCTGCTTTGGTGTTAATGAAATTAACAACAGATGCACTAGAGGGCTAACAATGAGACGACCCCTAAAACAGGAATGGTTTAACAGGTGGAGGCCACTGACATTTTTCCCTCCTCATCTTTTCTGACTGTTTCTTCACTAGTTTTGCATTTGGCTACAGTCAGTGTCACTACTGGTAGCATGAGGCGATACCTGGACCCTACAGAGTTTGCACAATTAGTCCAACTTCTCCAGGATTGTACATTAATACTTGCCATTGCCAGAATGTTTGCTTTGTCTCCCAGCACAGTCTCAAGGGCATACCAAGAGACAGGCAGTTACTCTAGGAGAGCTGGACAGGGTCGTAGAAGGTCCTTAACCCATCAGCAGGACTGGTATCTGCTCCTTTGGGCAAGGAGGAACAGGATGAGCACTGCCAGAGCCCTACAAACTGACCTCCAGCAGGCTACTGGTGTGAAAGTCTCTGACCAGACAATCAGAAACAGACTTCATGAGAGTGGCCTGAGGGCCCGACATCCTCTAGTGGGCCCTGTGCTCACTGCCCGGCACTGTGGGGCTCGATTGGTATTTGTCATAGAATACCAGAATTGGCAGGTCCACCACTGGTACCCTGTGCTTTTCACAGATGAGAGGGAGGTCATACAAACTACTGAGTACGATTTGGAGTTGCTCTAATGAAATTTCGACAAAATGGACTAGCCTGCTACATCATTTTTTTCACCTTGATTTTCAGGGTGTCTTTGAATTCAGCCCTCTGTAGGTTGATGATTTTCATTTCCATCAAACAATGTGGCATCCTTTTGTTCCCATCACATTACCCAGTCTATATCAGTACAAATATCCAGCATGATTTTTTTTCCCCATTGTGATCTGATGTGTTTTGAGCAGTTTATATATTTATATATATAATAAAGGTGTTTGGCTTTTTCAGGTCAGTCCAGAGTTATTTTATGTAAACAGAAATGTACTGTATACTGCTATTACATATTGTTGACAACATTCTCGTTCTGGCACAAAATAAATGTAAAGCCTTCCACAGATAGATACATTGTATTAGGTTATTAGGAGTAGACCCACTTTAAATCATGTTTCAGGTCTGAGTGAGCATTGTTAGCATAATGTTTCAACTTTAAACAGGACTATGACCAAGTCCCTCAAAGACAGGAAAAAAATAATCAAAACTTAGCAAAGGCAGAGCTTTTGTATGACAGCTTGTTCATTGTGTTCATTTGAGAAATTTCTAACCTAGCAGACCAGCTGTTCCACTGAAGTGCTAATAGGCAAAAAATCTGCTTGATTAATGGTTAAGTCTTCAGTCCACCAAGGGTCTTGTCTGTATCAGTATCTGACCTCTCCAGATCTGCACTTCTTCTCTTTTCTTTTATGTCTTATAGAAGTCAAAAGGTCATTAGCTAACAAGTGCCTGTCTTGTGGTGTGTAGAATCAGTAACACCGCTATCTCATTACTTTAGGCTCTCTCTCAATCCCCTCTCTCAATAATATTCTGTAAATCAGCAGCAAGTGAGAGGAAGACAAAGTGAGTTAATAAGCCAGTATTTCATATGTTTCAGATGATAGATATAAAGCCAGCCTAAACACAATGTTATTTTTCTTAATTAAAAAATGTAGTCAAACTAAATACCTTTCTGTTCTAAGAGAATCCAGCAGCTTTGTTTTTCTCCACAGCATATGAAGTGATGGAGATAATAGCAGCCACGAAAGACAGCAAAATAATTTTAAATAGTCCTTAGAAGAAAATAAAACAAACACCACCAGATCAAATGTTTAGATACCAACTGCAGTATAATCCCTTTAGTATTAATAAACATAGTTTTTGATTATGGGTGTCCTTTTTTAACCAATACTGTATATTCTTTTGCCAAGTCAAAAGAAGTTTGTGAACTAAAATCCAAACAAACATTTTCCTCCTCCTTATAGTTTACTGAACTACTATTGCAATATGGACATTTAGAGAGAATGAAGCTGCTTCTGTTAACCATAAGCAGTTGGTTGGGAGCAGACACTGATACACCACAGAACAAACCTCCTCAGGATCCCAAGTTAGGACCCGAACACAGCCGTGAAGCGGGTGACACCTCAGCACCACATTAGTTTAAATGGAGTGGAACAGTGTGAGTTTTTTTTACAGTGGCTGGAGTGCCAATCCTGCTACCAACCCCGTGAGTTTTCCCTACAAGTTGGAGGACTGGACGCAGGGTGACATTTGTGGAATAATTTTAGGGTAACATAGCATTCATCTTAAAGAAATAGCATAAAGGGTTAATAAATGTGGGAAACCAAATAAGGGTTAAGTGAACAACAAAATGTACACTGAAATATAAGATTTGGTTTAGGAAAAATTAGGATGTAATGTACGAAATGTACTGAAGGATGCCTAAGAGATGACTAAGAAATCAGCAGATGTCCTATACACTAGAATGGACAGTTGTTATATGCACATAAATTTCAAGGGTGGTGTCTCATCTCAAAAGGTATAAGAAGAACCAGAATATAATATACTTTTATTTTATATAAATCACTTGGGTGTAAACCAATGAACCAACCAGAGTAAAATGTATGCATTGATTGACACTGGATGTAAATTCAACAGTTTCTAGCGTGCGTTTCTCTGACCATTCTGATCATTCTGACCATGCTGTAACAGACTGCTTTGAAGAATGCTCCTTCCAAGGCATTTTGCAGAGGAGTCATAAAAAGAACCACCTTTTTCAACCCTCGCAAACATATACAGTTTTTAATATCTGGAAAACATTTGGGATTATATTTCTTAGATAGCTTTATATAGGCAAAATCTTTGCATCCTATGAACAATTACATTCCAAATTTAATTTTCCACCAACACATTTCTTTCATCTTCAAATCAGAAACTTTGTTAAACAGAACCTGCCCGGTTTTCCCCATCTCTTACCTTCCTCAATGCTGGAAAAAATATTGCTCAGTCTCGAGAACTCAAACAGCATTTCTGCAATATATAAAATTATTTTACAGTCCTTTCCTTTCAAAGATCCAAGAGGACAATGGGAAAAGGATCTCTCACTCAACATATCAGAAAAGGAGTGGAAGGTAGCAACGCAGAGAATTCATTCAAGCTCCATATGCGCAAAGCATACAATTATTCAACCCCAAATTATATATCAAGCACATCTGTCTCACTTGAAATTGTCCAAAATGTTTCCAGGGCAAGATCCAACCTGCAAACGTTGCAATCAAGCTCCAGCCTCACTGGGCTCATGTTTTGGGCCTGCACCAAATTAACATCATTCTGGACAAAAATGTTTAAGTGCCTTTCAGACAGCCTTGGTGTCACAATCCCTCCTAACCATTAACAGCTCTGTTTGGTGTTCTTCCAGATGGGCTCAAAGGACAAACAAACTGTGATTGCCTTCACTACACTTTTGGCACGCAGACTTATTTTGCTACACTGGAAGAATCCTAACTCTCCTCTTTTAAGTCAGTGGTTACTGATGTTTTATATTATTTGAAATTGGAAAAAAGTGTAATTCTCACTTAGAGAATCTGTGCAGAACTTTTTCAAAACCTGGCAGGATCTAATCAATAATATTTTAGAATAAGCTCTTAAAGCACTGAGGAAGTAGATTCTCCCCCCATTTCTTTTTCTTCTCAATTTATGTGTATCCGCCGAATAAACTCATCAATTTATTAATTTTTACTATTTTTAAGTTTTATTCCATTGGCCATGCTCTCTTTTTTAGGGGTGGGGGTTGATTTGTTTTCAATCCTATTTTTTTGTAAAAATGTATCTATTTGTATGGAATGATTACAATAAAATCAATAAAATGAAAAAAAAAAAAAGATACAATGAACAGCTTTTCTCCAGCCTGATTACTGAATTATCCTGTTAGAGGATGTTTCTTTCTTTAATAAGATGTTAAATTTCGACCACACATTCATTCTATTGATCACTAGAACACAGAGGATAGCTGCTACAGTCTACATTCCCTCTAAGCTCTGCACCGCCAGCACAGCAATTTTAACAGTGGCACAGAGCACTTTTGGACTGCTATGCAGGTGTAATCGTGTCACTTCACAGGGTACAAAGCTCATCTACGGTGTTTCATTGATTAGCAGCGTCTGATGCTTCACAGAGGTCCCCAATCCCCCAAACGCCCAAATGTTGATCGTGTGTCGTTTCATCATGGCACATGATGCTCTGCGAGATACCCCAACCTCTGTTCGTCAATTGTGTGTCTAAGCTTCACGGTGGACACATTGACAAGATGATTGAAATTTATAGATGTAAACTGCATACAAAACCAAATTTGATCAATCAGAAATTTTTGGCATCCACATTTTCATGTGTTTTGGTAAACACATATTTTAACGATGAAATCCAAACAAAAGAATTTTCCACTTGTGATATCATGTTTGCACTGAAAAAGTTTCCAATTTTGGAGCATTTCAGATTTTGGAATTTCAGATTAGGGATACTCCACCTATACTACATTCAATTGAAACCCCTGACTGTAGACAGGTCACCATTGAACTTATTTTGTGACTTCTAAAGCCAGTTGGCTGCACCAGTGATGATTTAGATGTGTCATATCAAGAGGATGAATACTTATGTGATCAATTATTTTGTGTTTTACATTTGTAATTAATTTAAACGACTAAGCAGAGTGCTGTTTTTTACTTTAACATTAAGGAGTTTTTTTTGTGGACCAGTGTCAAAAAAGCCAAAATTATGAATGTACTTCATAGTCTGAATGACTCCAACATAAATTTTTATAGGATTCCAACTGAGTAGAGTAGAGAAACTGACCAGATTACGAGGACCTTCCTTTCTCTGTCCAGGTTACTTTTTATGGGTTTCATCCTGTACTGTGCTTACATGAGTACCCTTCACACTAAGATTTTCATTTCTTTTCTCTTCAGTAATTACATATTTAGTAAAAAACTGATGGGCAAAAATGTTTGTATGCAGGTTTTATTGTATAACACAACTACCATGGCGGTTTTCTAAACACCAGACTGGTAACACTCTGCAAACACTCTATCACTCACTCACTCAAAAATTACATTTTATATTTTATGCATGTAACAAGGCCTCCATTCAATCCTACTCTTAAGTGGAAAAATATATTTTTAATTATTTGTGTTAGATTTTGTCCTTTAGCTATCTCTGTTTTCTCTCTTTCTGAGACTTGCTTCAAACAAATAACCTTCATTATGCTTTTATACAGTATGCTCTTGCCACATTTTTATTGCCTCCTGCCTCAAAACAAACCAAAACCCATGACCTCTTCTAAAAATGAACATCATGCCTTTTTACCTTGGGGAAAAATCTTTTATAATTGCCTACTGTATACTAAAAACCAAAAGTCCTTTCCACCACCATTTGTGCCATTTTCTTCACAGTATATTTGCCTTCAGCACAATCTTTAATTGCGATTCAAACAGCACATTGTTTCCTGTGCTCTCAATTCATAAGATAAGGATAAGAGCCTATGCCCGGATTATTCCAGGGTTACAACTTCATTTCTGGCTCAGCCAACTCCATCTACCTTAATGGGCATTGTCTCCTCACACCTATGGTATATCTATTCAATTACCGCTATACTGGCTTATGTCGCTGTATATATTACTTCTGTCACAGTGCTGGGCCAAACCTTAGATATGAAGATGATAAATTTAGATTTATGAAATGGATTAGAGAGGCTTTTTAATCAAAAACAGCCGTGTTTTGAGTTATACTGTGAAGGGTACCTAATTGGTTAGTGATTCCCATTGAAAAGACCACAAGGGTTGGTTCAGAGCTAGTTTCACTTTTACAGGGAATCTCCACTGAAAAGAAAGAGAGAAGGAAGGAAAAAGAAAAAAAACATACTGAGGGACAATGCAGGAGCTACTTGGGGGAGGTAGGCTCCCCAAAAAAGCAATAGACAATGGAAAGTGTGATTCTTCCTGGGTAGAAACCTATAATATTTTCTCAATAGGGTACATAGCAAGTGTGAGGGATACCTGATCCTCGGTATATGAGAAACGTAAGGCCAAGGGAGACAGGAAATTATTGCAGGTAGCTGGGGCCAGGTCACTCATTCAAAGGAATGGTCAGGGAGGAATGGCAGGAGGCCATGAAATGGTAAGGGATAGCACACAGTTCCAGATATTAAGGTGGCAAACCAGGATGCTTCTTGTTGGGAATGAGCACCAGAGAGGCAGACTTGGAGACCTTACACTTTAGGGCATCTAAAAGCTTAAGGGCTTCCAGTATACCGGGGTAGAAATAGAAAATTATGTATTAGTGTCATTGTAGAAGAAGGCTGCCTTGTCCAAGTTGTGCTAAATCAGGAGAAGAAATAAAATCATCTAACCAGCAGAGCACTTTGAGTATAATGTTTGGAAGAGTGTTTACGAATAAGGCCTCAGATTTTGCAAAGAAAAAGTCAGGGTCAAAAAAGAGAGTGGGAAAGGAAATGCTTTGTGGTTCTTGTGAGCAGCAAACAGGCAAGCCGTCTCACCTGGTAGACAGGAGTCAAGTCCTTAATACTGAGTCCCTGAATGACAGGGAGACTTTGTGCTCCTTCTACTTGCTTTATACATGTTTTCTCTGTTTTGCATAACCTTTCTGCATGTTTTTCAGAGAACGTACAATTGTTGCAAATGTTTGGGGTCCCTGGTATCACGGTTTGGTATAATTTTGGGTCCTCAAATGCCACCAATGTGTTTTTTGTCAATAGGCTGGCCTCCAGCATTGTTGGAGGTGTGACCTCTGTGGTCGGGACTCATGGGTAATCAACGTGACAGGATAAAAGGACAGCTATGAGTGCAAATCCTTATTCGACCAAATCTGTAAAGTATTCAAAGTTATTATTGTGTCTTTTCCTTTCTTCTTTTTTTGTGTAAACTTTCGGTTTTGACCCTCTTGGTCACTGAACCACAATTATTATCTCTTGTACTGGCCTTTGGTTTTCTTTTGCTTTATATCTTTGTTTTTCTTTGCTTTGTTTTGCTTTTTATGTGCAAAAATTTTGCCAACTTACTGATATAACACACGATATCATCCTGGATCTACAGCAGGGGTGTCCACACTTTTTCGACTTGCGAGCTACTTTTAAAATGACCATGTTGAAATGATCTACCTACATTAAAAATGCTATACATATATACTGAGTATACGTTATACATAAAATATATGTTGTCGTACCTTAACTGAATAACAATTCAATACATTTATGGTCACTACAGTATTTAGATTTAATAATCTTCATGTGGGAAGAGGCTGACTCGCATAAATAAGTAGAGCCGAATAATGCAGTCAAGGAGGTAGCACTTGGAAGGACTTCTTATGCTTAATGATCAAGTGACTCACCCGGAACGATGCTTCGGTGTGTCTGCCTTTGCTTTTGAATTCAGCCGAGTGAAAAATGACGGCTGTCCGATTAACAGCGATTTTAGTTCCCTCTCCTTTCACTTTCTCAGCCTGCTTTTTGGAAGGACATCAGTTTCGTAGTTTTTATGAACAGTTTGAAAGTGCCTTTCCACATTTTCCTTCTTTGGAATAGCAATGATAGATTGACAGATCGGACAAAGGCACTTCAATTGTGACATTGTTAGAGAAAAAAAATCCTCTTCCAATTCCACATCCAGCCCATAACCAACACATTTTTTTTAAATTCCTTCTTTAGTTGACATAAATTGGAAGGCTAACTAGATCACAGCCGGAGTTTTGCAGTAGCTCGCGCGTTTGATTGTGCGTGCAGGATGACCAGTGTGTTAGAAGAGAAGAGATCTCAGACTGGCCGCCCTGTATGTCAATCAAGTGGCAAATGCCATAGGGAGGGTATATGATAGACTATTGTTTAAAAAATTTTTTTTGAATGCAACGCGATCTATCTGCACTACCTTTGCGATCTACCAGTCGATCGCGATCGATGTCTTGGGCACCCCTGATCTAAAGGACCTCTTTGGGAAGCAGCCATTTTTGTAATGATTTCCTTGTAAAAGTAACGTATGCATCTTGCTTGATCAAAGCTATTTTCCATATTCTTTGAATATTCTTCTAAATGTATTGTATATGGTGTACAATTAAAACTGCCTATTGTAACATCTTTAACTACCAAACAAGAGACCTTCAAATAGTCCACTGCACACTCTGTACTTTCTTCTGTAATCTCAAGATTAAAGGGCTCACTTATTGTATTTATTTTTTTAAGGAATATCAAGATATATGGTTATTTTCCACAATAACAAAACACACTATAACATGTAATTTGGATGAGAATATTAAACTAATTTTTATATAATGTGTAAACTTAAAAGAATGTGCCACTTTTATAGAAACTGAACATAACAATAGTAACTATTAAGAGCCAGAAGGCTGACATTAATTTTTTTTGTCTTATGGCTGGAAGCTATAGGATTCAAGGGATGCACAGGTAAGAAGATCCATACTCTTGCATTTTTCCACATGGTTTCTAGGTATTAAATACATTTATCACATTGATCATATTTACAGTATTTCAACTTTTAGTTGCCATGGAGGTTTTGCTTCAAGGAATCGCAGCTCATGTGTATATTTAAGTGACACTGCAATTACTTAAAGCTTGCAGCATTAGTTGGCCCTGGGAAATGATAACACATCGCTATTCATTAATGGTCCACACAGGTTAAGACCTGACTCAAGCACAGAACCAGAAGATAACTTTGTCACGACTGAACAACTTCTTAGGCAAAATAAAGGTGTAAGGAGCTAGGCTTGAACAAAAGTGCAATATTTATGGATGTGTTATTAGCAACTAAGGAAATAAGTAAAATAAAAATTGTGCTTCTAGGGAGAGAATTCTGAATATTGTTAGAGGGAAACTGTTTCTTATTTTTGGGAGAAAATTATGAACTATAGATTTACAACTGCAATGGTATGCCGCCTGCACTGGGTAGTAACAAGTTAACATTATATCTTACAATCTTGGTATATACTCTATTAATTTGCCACAAGAAATTGTGTGCTAAAGTAATGTATATGTTTATAAATTTTAAAAAATACTAAGCCAGGCCTTGTGAGTTTCTAACCAGAATGATCACAGGGTTTTTTTTTCTTTTTAAAGAGGAACTGAAAATGACCTTTATACAGTAGTGTTGATGACATGATGCACTGCACAGTCCCGATTGTCTCACCTGATAACAGGATAGCAACTGTCAACAAAAATCACATTTTGATAATATTGTGTGTGGCAATTGTGGCGATTGTGTTGTTACATGTTGACATCATTATCATTGCACACCATTGGTGGTGCATTAACCCTAACGTTTACATTTAGGGGAATTTTCTATATAAATTACCTTTCATTGGTAAGTGATTTCATTACACGGAGAAATTTAAGATTGCCGGGAAAGTTTCATTTATTTTTTGATTAAGAGTTTTAACTTGTTTTTTTTTAACTGATACCAGATTTGTTTTACTTATTTTGGGTTACACCTTTTGCCTTTTGGTGCTCCCCTTTTTACAGTTTAATTTTTCTCAGTCTATTAAATATTCTTTTTTTTTATTTTAACAAAGCAGTATTCACTCCTTTGATCTGATCTCTGTTGTTTGGAAAATCTGCACACTGTGTTTATAGAAAAATACAACACACATAAAACATCAAGCAATGTCTTTGGGTGATTAGACATCTGTTGAGTAGCTATATGCAGATCTTGTCTTGAAACTCTTCATTAAAACTTCAGTGTTCCTGTTCATCCTCTGGACTATACATTCTGCCTTAGCAGTTGGATAAATGATAGAATAAAACTACCCAAAAACTATTTCTGAAGTGCTTCTCTGTGCTCTGGGGGTCTGGGTGGGTAGCCATTATCACCTGGCATACTTGATTGCTGTTACAAAGAATTATATAGAACATTTGAAATACTGAAGGTTCAGTCTGATACCTTACCAATAAGGAAGCTGTCAAGTACAACAGCAGCAGCCAGTTGTCTTCCAACACCACTTTGCCTCAAAATAATTATGGGCTGATTCAGCCAACCAAGCCACAATGTTTATCAGTCTTATCTTGGCATCACCGTTGACTTCTGCATTCTGCAAGTGCCGGAGGAAGATGCTTACTATCCAGGAGAAGGTGAAACTTTTGGATATGATCAAAAATGGCAATAACCTACAAAAGCCTCCTCACGCATATGAAAAGACAGTGCCAGCAACTGCCTATCAAGATGTTCTTCAGCCGCGCACCCAGACACCCACTGCCTACTCCTAGTACTCCTTCAGCGGAAGAAGACAACGACGTACCTGCTGAAGATACTGCACCACCAGAAGACTCTCCTACTGAGGTCGTGCCGTCATAGGTTAGTGGTTGTGTGTAAGATCTGTGTGTGTGTGTGTAATTAAATGTACAGTACAATAATCTACTATATAAAAGCAGTTGGGATTGTCCTTTCGTCCCGTGAGTGCAAAGCGTAGCGGTATTCCGCTTATCACAGACTTACTACTTGCGGCTTGAGGTACGAAGCGATGCGATGTGAGCAGAGTTCTGGTGCTCCCATCGTTCCCTTGCTTTTGTGCGCGATGCACTGGAAAAATAGACAAAATTATGTCTCTGGAAATAATTAATGTTGATGGAGTACAAATGCCTCACCACATAGTAAATATCAGGGGAGATGGTGCTTGCTTATTCTCATCTATAGCTTATTTAGTGCATGAAACTCCGTCTTTAGTGGTACAGATTCAGGCTGACATTGTACGACTTTGGACAGGCACTCGAGGGGATAAAAAAACTTAGGTTTTCGGGAGATGTTATGAATGGGCACTTTGATGTTATCATTCCCTACACTTACATGCCTGATGTACACATGGAGCGCACACAAATTGAGGATAAAAGTCGGTCGCCTTAAAAGGCGGGTGAGCCTAGTAATAATATGATATTTGTAACATCTAAAATGTCTTATTGTCTCTTATTTTGTCTAATATATTGGATAATACGAGTGTAATGGTGACTAAAGGGTGTTATTTCATGTCTAGAGGGCTCTAATAATGTTAAAAAACGTATTTAGAAGGTCGTAAACAGGTTTTCTGTACTCTAACTGCACAAATATTTGATTTATAAATAAACAATCCTACTTCGTGAAAATTCATTTATCACGGTAGAGTCTGGAACGTATTAACCGTGATAAACAAGGGTTCACTGTATACTCTTTAAAACAGTGTAAATGATGAAGTAATAATGAAATGAAACACCCAGAAGTTGGGTGACCCAAAAGTAAGGCTGTAGGCTTCATATATAAAGAAGAAAATCTTCTATTTATTGTTTCTTACTTATTTAGTGTATGATCATAGATTCATGATTTTGTACATACAGTACAGTACATATGTAGCACAGTCACTGATGCTGGTAGCTCATAGATCCAGTGTCCTGGGATCAAATATAACACTCTGTTGCTGTGTGTGTGTGTGTATGTGTGTGTGTATGTATGTGACGGTGCAGGTCTCACTGTTCCCACTCTGGTCTGGGAGCCCTCTTGAACCCAACAACATCAATAACATAACCGAATAAACTTGGCAGATGAGGACAAAGACACACAAAGCAAGTGGATGGCGAAAAAGTGCTCAGTGCTTTTATTAAAACAGCTAAAAAATCAAAGTGTTCAAAAGGTGCAGAGTTCAAAACGTCAATAAATGAATAATCCATAAAATAAAGTGTGCTGTGGAGGTTAAAATATTCTAATAAATAATCTGTTAAAATTGAGGAAGTTATCCATAAAAACAGTAAGCCCCAACGTTTCCTTCTAAAAACTGGCATCTCCTCCACTTATCCTGTTCAGACCATACAGTGCAAAGAGACACCCGCCGACAGAAGCAGTCATCTTATAAGTCGGGGCTCAGGTCCCCATTGCCATTCCTCAGGCAACACTGGGTTGCCAAACCGAGCCACACTCGTCTCCCGCCGCTCACACTCAACCCTTGCAGGTGACTTTGCCATTGGGCCACTCCTACTTCCCTGGTGATCGTGCAGTAAGAGCACCCCTTCTAGAGCCCCTGGCTTCTACTCAGCCCCTGGATTCTGCTGCATGGGCTCTGGCTCTCCTGTATCTCTTTTCAGTACCTTTGCTGTTTTCAACCTCCTTCATCTCTCTTGCTGGCCAGTCTATTATCTCTTTTCCTCTCATCTGCTTTCCTTCTCCACTGCTGCACTCGTGCTTCCCTTTTTAAAGCAGGGATGTGGCATAGCTGCAGCAATCAGCAGCCCCAGCGTCAGTTATGGTCACGGGTGATCCTTCACCTGTGCACAAAATGCAGGGCAGTCCACTCTTGCATCGTGCACGGGAACCGCTCTCACCATGCAACCACGCCCCCACACAAAGTGCTTACATCCTCTCCACTGCCTGTGTACATACTGCTCTGGGTACTCCCAACTTTTCTGCTACATGTAAAAGACTTATGTTTTAGGTTAACTTTCAATTTTGTTTCTGGACAATGTGGTTCTTGAGAAAGAATCAGGCCACCCTGTAGTAGTCAATTGGACATCATGGGCATGAAAATGAATAACTGTTATGCAATCAAGTTTAGGTTACTCAAGAATAGCGCTTATAGGCTTCACCAAAATGCATTTCAAGAGTTACTGTACTGGCAGTGAAACACTTAACACTCTGATGCTTGGAGGGCTAGCAGGGGTTGTTTCATCTCACATATTCAAAGGGCCCCAGCTATAGGTTCATAGAACACACATGATAGAACAAACAGGCCTTGTAGAGGGTTATTCTAGACAAGGAAGTCAAATGTTTATCCACTTTAAATTCTCTAGGCAAGAGTTTCACAAGAGGGCAATTCAAGTTCAGAGAAAACTGTTCCACATGAAACAACTGAATGCTCCATGTGAGCAGCAAGGAAGGCCCTGCTGAGTTTTTATCCCCATAAACAGAATAAGAAGAAAAAAAATGTTCATATCCCATAACGTAACCATCACAATAACAGCTTAACCAGCTTTGTTCTTTCATTTTTGTGGTCATCCTGCACTGTCATCCAACTGTTTGATTTTCAATATTGCTATGTATTGAAATACAGTTTTTATTACTTCACTTGCTACATAATATGAATTAAGGTCAGCAAAAAAATCAAACTCATTCCAGCAGTTATATCAATGCTAATGAGCCCAACTGCAACACTGTTCAAATAAAACAGCTGTGGGATTAGCTGTGCAGAATAAAATTCTTGGGAGACAGTAAAAAGATCATTTTTCATGTCTTCTGCATTTTTTGGAGTTTGTTATCAAAGAATACAAATTGGTGCCAACTCCTTTTTTCCCACAAATACGCCTTTCATACATCTTTCACTCACCTACCATCTTCTTCTCTCTGGACACACAGTAATGGGAAGCACAACCTTAACAATACAGCCAGGCTAGCCTATTGATTTTTACAAACTTAAATTTGACTGCTAATCAATGCTCATTGTTCACTGCTTGGTGATACACTCTCCTCTACTGTCATCTTCTTCCATCCGTAGGCGCCTTATACGCTTAAGTAATTTTCCATATTATCCAGTCATCTTTTTTCTATAGTTCACTTAGCACACATTTGTCTTCTTTTGACACAGCACAGGTTTCAGATTCATGATGCTCAATTTATAATAATGCAGAACAATTCAGGCTTTAGTTTTCTTGATTTTAACATGTGCTTAAGTGCATAGTATCATTTAGCTACAACTACCTCTGTGTGAATGTAATATTATTGTATGCTTTTTAGAGAATCAATATACACAGAATTGTGTATAACTGTCTAAACTTAACATTTCTCTTTAAATTACCATACTACATGACGTGGACTCTTTTTCTGCTTTCAAAACCGTGACTGTGCTCCTCCACTGGGGCTTAGTGTGATCTGCTCTCCCTGACTAGTTTTCAGGCCTTTGATACAGTAAACAGAGATAGAGATGAACTCTGTCGGTTTGATAGCACCAATAAGAGTATCAAAAGTGTAGCATTCAAAACCAACCGAGATATTCTTTTGTCTGAGTGGTGTGAGTGCCATACATCCTGGCTAGACGATGGCATGACCTCTTGCCAAGATGGAAGGTGCCAGGAGTTGGATGAGCAGAGGCTGCAGGCCAGCAGCAGTTTCATCCCCCATACATTATGTGGCAGTAGTCAGCTGAAGCTGTCCCAGCTTGGACACCCACAGGGATTCATGGGAAGTGGAGTGCCTCCTGGTCTATGACTTCTAGTCATCCATTTCCTATCACCTTCCAACTTAGCAAGGGTTCATGCTGATGTCCAGTCGGGATGCCGCTCTGTCCTCCATGGCATTCACCGTGGTCATTTGGCTTTTCTCACTTATGCATAAGGGCACTTAATCCTGTTAACATTACACACAGCATCTCTTCTTTCATCACTGACTGTGTGTCATTATTTTTTTACTATAAAATTCTACTGTCTAAATCCCTTGACATTCATCAAAATTCCATTATTGTTATCTGACAAAACTGCATTTATGAATTTGAATATGGTGAAGAGACAGTCTGTGCAATACAAAATGGTTAATGATATAAAAGCTACATATATATATATATTTCAAATATGGAAATGTCTCATTGAAAGAGTGAACACACCTACAGTATCAAAGTTTTATGGAAAACAGCTTTTAAAGCTTTTAAGCCATAACAGTTTGTATACAGTTTGTATACAAATTTCCAACTGAAGAGAGATAGCTAAAATAAGAAAACACACACACAGAAAGAGACAACTAATTTGTTATTTACCATTAATATGCCATTAACAGACCCTTATAATTAAAAAAACAACCAAGGACAATACACCAATAAAATAAAAGTAAGCAAGCTCATCCAAAATTAAAAAAAGCATTTTTGATTAAATTTAAAGCGACTAGAATATGCATATTTTAATGAGCATTCTTAAGTGTAATGAGGGCTTTATAGAATGGTCTGTCAGTGATGAGTAGCCTGTTTCCAAAGATATAAATCAATGCATCATTTCCCGTCATCTGCTAAAAATGATGTCATGCGGTAATAGATGAGCAGCCTGTTTGATAATAAGGTTCCAATTATAAGCCATTAAAAGTCTTTGCAGTCCATTAGGCAATCCATTGAAGAAAAAGAAGAATCTTCAGAGAAAGTCTAGCTGACATTTATATTTACTTCTGAAGCTATGAGTTTAGCTGAAAAGTAAGATGAAAAGAGTCTTAAAAACCATTACTGAGAAATTATAAAAATGGAGAAATGTTTTAAAACTACCCAGGTATCGTTATTGAATGGAAATGTGCAGCTTTGTGTGTTTGCACATATAGTACAGTCATTTCCCTTATACTGTTTTCACAAGGGCTTTAATTCAAAACATAATGGCAGTGTGATTTTGCAATAGTTAGCACTACTTCCTTACAATTTCAAAGACCTGGCTTTAAATCTTGGCTTGTTCCTTATGTTCAATTTTTACTCTCACAATGTCATCTACAAGAAGACCAATATCCCAAACACATGAAATGTTTGGTCAAATGGAAACTTTACACTGGCATCTTGTGAGTGTGTGTATGCCCTGCGATACACTCATGTCCCATCCAGGACAGGGTTGTTTCTGTTTGAACCAGTTGCTGCTTGGACATCCAAAAGTGGGTTCAGAAAACTGATGGCTGAATAGATGTGTTTGATCAATAGAGGCACACTGTTGAATGTAGTTCTTGAATGACATTAAATGATACCATGTAAGAGTCATTTCATAATAATACGACATTTTTGTGGCTCTATCTATCCTTAATATGTAACTCATCTTTACTTTTCTCTGTGGATTTGTTTGGTGATGTAAAAAACAGAAGTACAGTGGAACCTCGTTTTGAGAGCATAATTTGTTCTGGAAACGTGCTTGCAGTCCAAAGCACTCGTATATCAAAGTGAATTTCCTCATAAGAAATAATGGAAACTTAGATGATTCTTTCCACAACCCAAAACTATTCATATAAAAATGATTAATACAAAATATAAAGTAAAAATACATAAAACAAATTAACCTGTACTTTATCTTTAAAAAGAATCATGGCTGATGTGAGTGAGTTTCTAAACTCTTGTGGGATTCCAACCAACGGAATGACACGCGGAAGAGCGTCCCAAAGCAATCGCAGTCTCCCAGCGCTGTAGCAGTTCGCCGTATAAGCGTATCCAAAAAGATTGCAGACATGCTATAAGCGCCTGCCATCGATGGGTGATACAAGGAACATGAGAAAGATCCCGCTACAATAAACAACCGTGCTGTTGCTGTTTCAAGCTGAATAAAGCTGGTGTTGTTAAAGTACTGAGACTCAGTTTTGGGGCGCAAGACGGGGACTCACACTTCACAGCACACACGTGCGCGCGCACACACACACACACACACACAGTCACAATGCTGTAGTAAAAAGTATACGTATGGATGTTGACTATATGAGTGAGGCACGCTGACTCAGACGAAGAATAGGAGACGATTGCCCTCAAGAGAAGAGAGAGAGACGCGCGAGCGAGCGAGATAAGGAGAGAGAGAGAGAGAGAGAGAGAACCATCAGCTCAGTTGTAATCACATGACGCTCAGCAGACAAAGTGTATCCATACTACTCGTATTGCAAGACATCGCTCGTTTATCAAGTCAAAATTTATTAAAAAATTTATCTCGTCTTGCAAAACACTCGTAAACCAAGTTACTTGCAAACTGAGGTTCCTCTGTAAATGTGCTTTAAGTTTCAGTAAAAGCGCATTCATTAATTATCCTAAAATCTACTGAGTGAGGATCTTACCAATTAATTCAATAACCCCCATGAGCGCTGGGAAAACATGATATTGTTGTTTTTAGACTGAGCCCTGCTAATCCATACCAACAGATAGATAGATAGATAAATAGATAGACAGTCCCAGTGAGGCATTACACAGGAGGATTGCTGTTGGTGTAAAGGACCCCCAGTAGTGTTTCTTGACACACTTCTGCCGAATTAATTGTTGGCTAAAACTACTCAGTGTATGTGTGTCAGAGAGAAGATGTGAAGCATTATTCATAAGTACGTACTAATAAAACCAATGAATAAATTATACCAATTATTAATTTAAAACATCCCATAAATATATATTTATAATATTTAGAATAGCCAACAACAATGTTCACATACTGTATAATTCCCAGTAAAACATGTCTGTGAAAAATGATCCATCCATCCATTCATTAATCAACCCTCTATATCCTAACTACAGGGTCACGTGGGTCTGCCGGAGCCAATTCCAGCCAACACAGGGCACAAGGCAGGATATAAACCCCGGGCAGGGCGCCAGCCTACCGCAGTGTGAAAAATTAAATATTGCAAAGCTGTAGAATAGGGGTTCTCAAACTCAGTCCTGGGGACCCTTTGTGGCTGCCGGCTTTTGTTCAAACCAGATAATTATTGATCTTGTCTTTTTTCTCTTCCCTTATTGTACATTCAGAAAAACACAATAGTATGATTTATACATTTATAAAATATATTTAGAAGTATTTCTGTTTTTTCAATAACTTTAAATGCTTAACTAATCTGTTTTCTATAATTTTGACCTTTTTCTGTGTAGTGTGCTTCTTCCATTGTATCGTAATAATGAAAATTAAGAAGACACAGAGCAGACACCTGAGAAACAACACTGACAGATGAAAGGCTGCAACTACTTTAGCGTCAGACTTACTAATTAGTAAATAATGGATTAAATAACCAGAAAACCTGCAATATTTCTAGCTTTTTGTCGCACCATGACTAGCGTGTCGCAAGGTCACATGATAGCAGTTCGTTTTATTCTGGAAGTAAGCAAAGGGGCAGGGAGCAAATCAGACCATGTGATTTTCTGCCTGTTTTTGTAAGGTGAGCCAGCAGATTGAATCATAGTTACAGTGATAGGAACAGAGTGGAGTGAGTTTGATGAGTAAGTGTATTGTGCAGAGGGAACATATTCCTTAAAAAACTAACTTATAGACATCTGTCAGTTTAGTCCTTTCAGAGAGAAATGACCACGTCAAGTAGGAGGAAGAAAGATAAAACAGTATCAGAGATAGCACTAAGCTTAACTAAAGCGGGTTTTAACTTCTTGAAACAAACAGCTGTTTAGACACAGGACAGCAGCAAATCAGTGAACACGTTTCTTGTCTAATGCTGAGTTCTTGGCTTTTTAGCCATTTCCAGCTGACTTCAGATCTGAAGGCTGGGTGATAATCAGATGTAAATAGGAGAGTATTCATATGTTAAGCCACTGAAACAGTCGGCCAGCTGGCCCACCAGCAGAATGTAATGGTTGTTCTTTTTTATCACCTTATTCAAACTGCAAGGGCTTAGAAAATAATATTCCATCTTGAGCTATTTATACGTTTTTTTTCCATATTTTATCAGCAGTGTCTCAAGTCCTGCTATTCTGCAGCTATTACAATGCTAACAGGTGTGCGTGTATTGTGATATGTGATGACATAGTGAGAGAACTCCACTCTTGAGCAACTTCCTAAAAATAATTCTCCTTTTGGCTATGACAAGCTTCAAATATGGAAGGTACAAGGAAACGTAAAATAACATAAGATAAAACAAAACTTTATTAGTCCCGAAGAAAAATTTTGGTGTTCCAGCAGCTCTCAGTAAAATGAAACAAGTACACATACCTGAAATAACTAACCACCTAATAAATATATATGATGAAACAGATAAGACACATAAAAGCCATACAGTACCTTACAGTAATAAATACAATGCTGTATCACAGTAATATATGTTCAATACATGGATAAAGTGTCTAGTGATAAATAAAGTACCAGTGATTACAGAGTATGGCATTCCATACATACAGTACATGAAATAATCCAGTAAAGGATTCATGAATTAAAGCCCAGTGTTGTGTAGTCTGATAGCAGCAGGAAGAAAAGACTTGAGAAAACAAACGTTCCCTCCTGCAGTAGAGGAGGAGCAGTCTGCTGCTCATTACACTCTTTTGGCCCTGCAGCAATTTATAGAGCAGATGGGAAGGGGTCTTCATAATTAATAACATCTTTGCCAGAATCCTCCTCTCTGCTATCACCTCCACAGTGTCCAGTTTCACCTCTAAGACTTAACTGGCCTTTCTGATGATTTTGTACAGTCTGTTAGTATCCTTGGCTGTGATACTACTGCCCCAAAACACCACAGCATAAAAGATGGCAGTCAACATCACAGACTCACAGAAAGTCCTCAGCAGCAGGTCTCTCACACCAAATTACCTCAGCCTCCTCAGAAAATAGAGTTGTCTTTGGCCCTTCTTGTACAATAGTTCCACATTGTACTCCCATTCCAGCTTATCGTTCAGGTAAACACCCAGATACTTCTAGATTTTAACAATCTCGATCCCCCATCCAGATGAGGACAGGAGCCGGAAAAGACTTCTTCTGAACATCCACCACAAGCTCCTTTGTTTTCTTGGGGTTTAGTTGGAGTTGGTTGAGTGGACAGCCACTCCATGAAGCTACTCAACAGGCCTCTGTATTCTTCCTCCTTCCCTTCACTAATACATCCAACAGTAGTGGTGTCATCTGAGAACTTTTGAAGGTGATATGTCTCGGAATCAATCTTGAAATCTGAGGTGTAAAAAGTGAAAAGGACCGGAGCAAGGACAGTCCCCTGTGTAGCATCCGTGCTGCTAATCATTCTCTCCGACGCTAATTCCTAATCTCATGTACTGCAGCCTGTTAGTCGGATATTCTAAAATCCAGGAAGTCAGGGCAGTGTCAACCTATGCCACACAAAACTTGTTCCTCAATAAGAGGGTCTGGATGATATTAAAGGTACTAGAAAAGTCAAAAAACATGACTCTTACCTTACTCCCAGCCCTCTCCAGGTGACAGTAGGCTCTGTGCAACAGATAAACTATAGCATCTTCCACCCTCACATTTTATCAATATGCAAACTGTAAAGCGTCCTGCCCTGCACCATTCTATGTTTTAAAGTGACCAAGAACAAGCCTCTCCATTGTTTTCAACAGGTGAGAAGTCAGTGCCATAGGTCTATAATCATTCCGTTTTTTGGGATATTTGATCTTTGGCATTGGGACAATACATGAGGTTTTCTAAAGCACCGGAACCTTCTTTAATCTCAGGCTGAGATTGTATGTGTACTTCAAGACCCCACACAGTTCATCAATACAGGAGTTTAGTACTTTTGCATTGACTCCACCATGGCCTGCCACTTTTTCTGCCTGTAAACTGCATTACTCATTTCTCACCTCCTCCTATGTAATAGTAAACTCTGGATCCTTCACATTTAGGATTTTTTTTCCAAATTTAGAATTAGAAAAAATATATATTTTTCCCAACTGTTTATTTTATTATAATGGTGACACCAGTATATTGCCCTTTTGTGAGTATTTTATTGTCTAGGGGGCTCTGCCTATATAAATAAGATGGTGATACACATTAACTTTACATCCAGTATTTAAATTGAATGTGAATAAACAAAAATCTTTAGTATTGGGAAACATAAAACAAGTTTGTTTGAGGATCCTGGTTTTCTGTTTCAGACAATCAGTTTTGTTTTCTACTTTTGTTTTTCTTAGACCTTTCCCAGTTTCCCACACTGCACTCCTGCCTGTTTCTATTGGATCCTTCTATTCTATTGTCTCTATTGTCCTGCTCCACTGACAGACTGAGGAGATCGTTCCTCCCCCACGCTATGCGACTCTTCAATTCCACCCTTAAACGTTAACATTATTCAAAGTTATTGTCTGTTTTTACCTGCATTTTTATTACTCTTTAATCTAATATTGTTTTTTGTATCAGTATGCTGCTGCTGGATTATGTGAATTTCCCCTTGGGATTAATAAAGTATCTATCTATTCTCTATCTATTTTCCCATATATATATATATTGTAGCAGATAGAAGCATGGTCCACCTCTAACACCCTCAGGTACCACTCTGAACACCAGGTGAAAGTATAATAACTATTCTTTTTATTATTATACAGTGCACAAAGCACCCTCCACTCTACACTCATAAACCACAAATAAATTAACCACAACAACACTATTCTCTTTCCTCCTCGCCCAGACACTTCGCCCTCCTACCTCCCAGCTCAGCTCAGTGTTTGGACTGGCCCATAGTCCTTTTATAGCCCCTGACCCGGAGGTGTTCCTGCCCAATCAGTCCACAGTTCCTTATTCCTTCCGGGTCAGGGCAAACAGTCCTTTTCTTCACCCCGGGAGCACGTTATTTCTTCCTGTCACATGACTATGACGTACTCCCGGGTTATAGGGCACATGCGAGCCTACAAGCCCCCCTACAGCGATGCCTGGTGACCCCCAAGGTATCCAGCAGGGCTGTGTATAAACACTACATAGTCCATGATGCCCTGCTGGAACTCGGGGCATGATCATGCTGTCGGGAGAGCTCCTCCTGGCGGCTTGGGGGTGAGGGCCAGAGTAAAATGCCGGCAATCCACCACAATATATATATATATATATATATATATATATATATATATATATATATATATATATATATATATATATACAGTGGAACCTCAGTTTATGAGTAACTTGGTTTCCGAGTGTTTTGCAAGACGAGCAAAAATTTTTAATAAATTTTGACTTGATAAACGAGCGATGTCTTGCAATACGAGTAGTATGGATACACTTTGTCTGCTGAGCGTCATATGATCACAACTGAGCTGATGGTTCTTCTCTCTCTAGCGTCATATGATCACAACTGAGCTGATGGTTCTTCTCTCTCTCTCCTTTTTTCACTCGCTCGCCCAGCGCGTCCGTCTCTCTCTCTCTCTCTCTCTCTTTACCTCGCTCGCCCAGCGCGTCTCTCTCTCTCTCCTTATCTCGCTCGCTCGCCCAGCGCGTCTCTCTCTCTCTCTCTCTCTCTGGCAATTGTCTCCTATTCTCCGTCTGTGTGTTTCACTCATATAGTCAACACCATCTGTTTACTACAGCATTGTGACTGTATGTGTGTGTGCGCTGTGAAGTGCGAGTCCCCATCTTGCTCCCCAAAACACGAAGCTCAGTCTCAGTACTTTAACACCAGCTTTATTCCGCTTGAAACAGCAACAGCGCTGTTATTTATTGCAGCGGGATCTTTATAATGTTCCTTGTATGACCCATTGACGACAGGCGCTATAGCATGTCTGCGATCTTTTTGGATGCGCTTATACGGCGAACTGCTACAGCGCTGGGAGACTGCGATTGCTTTGGGACACTCTTCTGTCGTCCCGTTGGATGGAATCCCACATGAGTTTAGAAACTCACCCCAGCCATGATTCTTTTTAAAGGTAAAGTGCAGATTAATTTGTATTATGTATTTTATTTTATATTTTGTCTTAATCATTTTTATATGAATAGTTTTGGGTTGTGGAACGAATCATCTGAGTTTCCATTATTTCTTATGGGGAAATTCGTTTTGATATACGAGTGCTTTGGATTGCGAGCACGTTCCCGGAACGATGCTCGCAAACCGAGGTTCCACTGTATATATATATATATATATATATATATAATATCTATGATCATTCTCTGTCTCTGGAGTGATCATAATAGTGGGAGCCTTACATAACCAAATGAAACCTCTTCACTTGCAAATCTCCAAAGAGGTGACAACAGTTCAACAATTAGTTGTTGAGCTGGGGACATTGAAACAGAATTTTTATAGACAAAGTAGCATACCTTGAATGTTACAGAGGAGTCCCAAATACCTGTAGTTTTTATAATTAACAAAGACTAATTTTTTAGTTAATACTAAGCTCCTTTGATTTAGAAAAATCCAAGATAGCCTTTTTTATCAGTCTTAAGGTAGGGAAACCAATGAAGTGGGCTACTGCAATTTCCAATAGTATTAAGCGTGTTATGGAAGCTTAGAACAATTTTATGGTCAGTATGGTCAGTTTTTGATGCATGTGAGAGAAAGGCAATCAATATAAGTAGGTTTCTGAATTTAACAGAGGGAAAAGCATTTTAAAACATTTTTGGCAGACTTGATTATGACTGTTTTTGGAAATGGGCTGTTGGATTAAATAATGTGGAAAAATAATTTAGGACCTTTTAACCTAATGTGATAAATAAAAAAAAAAAGAAAGAATTCCAAGAAAAATCAGTTATCATTCTGAGTGAACTTGGACTGAGGATTTAAAAGGGAATGAGAAGAAAATTCATATCAGAAACATGTGCCCTAAATTGTTGGGTAACTAATAGACTTCTCCTTAGGAAGGAGGGTAAAAACCTGCTTGATTCAAAATGAAAAGTAATAACTGTCTGTTCCTGTTTGCCTATTTATGTGATAAAATTTAAACCAAGGCTCTGCTGGATGCAGGAGCTGCAGAATATTTTACCAGATCAACCCATGCATAAAAAATATAATTTACATTAAAAAAAATTCAAAAATAAAAAACAAAAGCAGTTTAAGTTTTATTGAACAACATTTAATTAAAAATGGCCAGATTTATATTCTCATTATTAATTAATTCAGTGGCAACATTTCAAACTACAAATGGGCAAACTTAATGATTTGTAGTCCCGGGGAAAGAAATGTTCACATAATTTTATTAGTAAAATTGAAGAAAAAAAAAAAACCTAGCAGTCTTAGTTGTTACTCAGTCTCTTTATTACCCGGTCCAATATTAATCTTTTAGATGTCTTTAGTAGAAAAAAGTGCTTGGTACTGAACCTCATTTACATTATGATTTTATAATACATCTCCTTAATGGTGGGTCTTCAACAAACAGAAAACTTTTCACTCTAACAGGTCTTTGGAGTAAAGCTATGATAATTTAGCAAATAGGTTTATCACATCATCTAACAGTCCTATTAGAATGGTTTCTCTCCCTAACTCTTTTCTGATTTCTCTTATTCTATGTGTTTAGCAACTATACCTTAGCTTTTCAGATTTTTCCTCTAGCTCACTTTTTTAAAGCTATGCTTGTCTAAGCCTTGGAATGAAAGAACCTTTTAAACCACATGCTATGACTATTTTCAAACTAATCCTTCCAGGATCAGGTACTGACATATAAAAATTGCTCCACCAGACTATAGCGCCTTTAAATGCCCAACATATCATTGCCATAAAAGATCCAGATACCCACACCTGCCCTTATTTAATATAAAACCTCTCCATCCCCTGAGAGCCTGGCTGCTTTCCTTTCAAATTCTGGGCAAACCTTCCTAGCTCATTCCCAGTTTTCTCTGTCAGACAGGAGTGCATAGGGGCCACCTTCATAGCTCTGATTGGGTAAGCAGTACCACTGTGCACCAGGAAGGGGAGCTATTGCTAATACATTCTCCCCCTTTCTTCACAGTTCTAAAGAACCTTCAAACACCAACTAAAGTTGATTCCCTCATTTCCTTAGTAGTCCAGACTCTTCTGGATTCCACAGTATATAAACCTACCAAACTCAAGAAGAGGGCGTTTATTAAAACCAAAGAGTACAGGAGACAGAGTTCCTACTTTGAGGCACAAGACTGACCTTTTTTTGTAAACTGGCTGAGGGTATTAAACTTTATGTTAACTCTGTTACTTTAGCTGTTAAATGGGGTTCACCGCAGAGTTTCCCTAACTCTTCTCTTGTTTCATTCTCTAGCATTACATCTCTCATTGAGCTGCTTGAGGAGAATTTCCTTTGCGGAAACTATTACAACCTACTACAGTAGTAGTAGTAGTACAGCCTATTACTCTCTAACCTTCCATCATTACCCACACCACCTTGCACAGAAATTCTTTTATTGTTACTGTGGGTTTCTCTGTCTCTGTAATGCACCATCAGCTCCTTCCATTGCTCTGTTTCAGCTTAGTCACACTTATGCTTGTGAGCTAGGTGATATTTTATAGGGTAGTTTTCATTTGCATTTTTTTCATTCAGTGCCTCCTTTATTTTTTTAACATTAACCATAATAGTTAGTCTGTTGAAAGAGAACAAGATCAGGGTGCCAGCTGTCAGAGCATAACACAGACTTAAAACTGCACTTTTATTGCATTCAGTTGCACACCCAGTGTTGTAAAAAGAACTATTTCTGTGTGGGCTATGCAGGTGTTTTAATTTCTTGTTAGTAAAACATTAATGATGGGGCGTTAGCCATGAGATATTTTTGCTCAACAGTTTCTGTATAACAAAAGTCTCCTTTAAAAGTAATGCTTGTGAACGTTCTGTGTCAATCTTATGTACATAAACACAAATCTGAAGCTCTCATACCTGTTCCAGAGATGGCATGGGACTGTGGTCACAACTGAGTGTGCAGGTTATTATTGGTGTAGCCATGTGGCATTACTGTGACAACGTAGCTGTTGAACAAAGCTTTTGATTTCACAATTAGTATATACCCCTAGGCTAAGATAATAAGCATAGCAAAGTGACTAAATGTGTAAGATCACAGGTGCCAGGGGAAAAAATAAAATTTTCTTGCACAGGATTGCTAGGCTCCCTGTAACAGAAGAAACAGCAGGACAGTTTAGAAGAATCAGATTAGGTGTTTTGGACATCTAGTACCAAGCATGGCCTAGTAGAAGAAAACCCAGTATACAAAGGAAGAATTGTCCTCCATAATCCCAACGCAAAGTTTATTTGTTTCCACTCAGACCTGGGAAAGTTTCAAAATGCAGTAATTAAAGGCATATTTATTTCCACCATTGCTTAGTTTGGCAATGCATCTTTTCATATAAAACATAAACTTCAAGTGATCTGTTTGCCCAACAGAAAGGACTGTAGAACTGAAACTGAACTTCTGACAAGGCCTAAGTATATTTTAAGCCAATTAATCAGAGTGCTGACATTTCAGTAAAGACAAAAAACACTCTTCATGTGCATAGTTTCTTCACGACAATAGTCACACAATAGTTTCAACAAGACTGGTTTCCCTTAGGGTTTCAACCCCCACACCCCAAATGTAACTTTACTTCTTTAATAGGATATGGAACATACGTTCATTCATTCAGATTGTGATACCTGTTTGTATATTATGTGTGAAAAAGAGACCAGAGAGACAGATTAAGGGTTGGGGAACCATCCCCATATACTGTAGATGAACCAAATGATGTGCTTTTTTGTACAGTACAGCAAGAGTGAGCATATACATTCGCCATTGATACTGGCTGGTTTTATGGTGGAAGGACCGGAAATTGGTGCAGAGATGAGTTGACATGAATGGGATGTGATGGAGTTGATGTCATCAGAGGGCAAACTGGTTGAAGTTGTCGCATGGGGACAGCTGAAATGTGAAAGTTTTTCTTGTACGTGATCATGTTTTAGCGGAGACTTCATGTAGCGGGATTCATCTGGTCTTCGGTCTTTCTAATGTAAAAAGGAGAGAAGCATTAGTACGCTGTCTTATATCCCAGTGAGATTTTGTGCTCCATTGGTCCTTCTGGCTGTCCCCTAATCGCATGTGTGTGACATATATTTATTGTGTTACATGCTAAATTGTCATTTTCTAGTATTATGTACAGTGCCAGGGTGGTGTTGTATGTTGTATTATTTGATTTCTGATACTGTTTTTTATATTTACTGCTGCAACATCAAGACAAATTCCCAGCAGCAATTTCACTTGGAAATAAAGCTCCCTGTTGACACACAAGTATACACTCACTCATGATCAGCAAATTTAGAGTCTTCAAAGAATCCAACATTGTCATCTTTGGGATGTAGAAGGAAAAATATCCTGTAGCCATCTTCCAGATCAACTCTATGACTGGATTGCTATAAAACTGAACCTATAGAATCAATTCAGAGTTCACAAACAGCATTACCTGCAAATCTTTGGGATGGGATAGTAAAAAGTCGACGAGAAGAACTTTTCATTTAGTTTAACAAATATTATTGTTTCTATTTGAATTCTATCTGCCTAGAGCACCATATTACTTGATTACTTATTCCGAGTGTTTATGATTCTGTGTGTAAAGAAAAACCCTTATCAAGTTTCCAACTGTGTCCCTGTGTTCTTGATGAACTCATTTTAAAGTAACAGTCTCGATCCACTGTACTAATTCCCTTCATGACTTTAAACACTTCAGTCATATCACATCTTAATCATCTTTTGCTTAAACTAAAAAGGCTTAACTCTTTCCTCATAATGAATCCCCTGTAGCTCTGAAATCTTCCTAGTCGCTTTTCTCTGGCCTTTTTCCAGCTCTGCTATGCCCTTTTTGTAGCCTGGAGACTAAAATTGTACACAGCTATCCAGATGAGGCCTCACCAGTGCTTTAGCATAAGATCATTTGATTTGTACTCTACACATTGTGCTATACTATATAACCTAACATTCTGTTAGCCTTTTTAATGACTTCTGAACACAGTCTGGAAGTTGATACTGTAGAGTCCACTTTGACTTCTAAAACCTTCTCATAAGGTGTACTTTCATTGTGTATTCAAACCTAACATTTTTACTTCCTACATGCAATACTTTACTTACGTTAAATTGTATCTACCACAAATCTACCCAAGCCTATATGCTGTACAAGTTCCTCTGTAATGATTCAAAGAATTTGAGATGATTTACTGTTCCAGCTTTCTTGGTATCATCTGCAAACTTAACCTGCTTGTTACTTATATTCCTATCCAAATCATTTGTATACATTAAAAATAGCAGCGGAAACTAGCACTGACCCCTGTGGAACACCACTCTTAATTCCTGTTCTTGCCATGTGTTGCTCAATCTTTCACTAATAATTCCTTCCATTAATTTTCCTGAGATGCACGCTAATTTTCCTGGCTTATAGTTGCTTGGATCTGCCTGGTCACTATTTTTATATAACAAGATAATATTTGCCATTTTCCAGTCCTTTGGAATTTCCCCAGTGCCCAGTGACTTCCTTAAAATATGTGTCAAGGGTTTTTATATGTACTTGCTAACCTCCTTAAGATCTCAAGGATAAATATTATCTGGCCCTGGTGATTTTTTTGATTTCAGCTGTAAAAGAGTCTCAACACACGAAAAAGTTTGGGGCAGCCATCTGTATATTGTCCCTGGCTGCAAAAGGGTATCGAAATAAGATGAGATATGCTCTCATTGAGTTCTGAAACTGAACTGAGGAAGCAGTGATATGATGGTGGCTTTAAAGGCCAAAACCGAAAGTGACGTCATCTGTAGCCAAAACTGGAAGTGATGTCTTTCATGATACCAGAAGTGATGTCATTCTTGGCGTCGGAGCTGGAAGTGGAGTCATTCTTGGCGCCGGAACCGGAAGTGACATTGTTGATGATAAATCAGGTAGGTTTCCCATATCTGGCCTGCAGAGATAACAGAAGTAGATTTAGCACACCCTGCCACCCCCTGGCCTGTTGGGTAATTACCTTCACTTGGTCCACTCAGCCTCCTCCTACAAGCACATGTGGAACACAGCCTATTTAATGTAAACAGTAGTTCGGCCTATAAAATTTCCAAATTAATCAGAAGCTCTTTAGTAGTTGCTTTACCGCTGGAAGGTGATCTGCTTTGTCACAAGTGAAGACCTCAGAAAAATGCAAGCTTAGAGTATCTGCTATATCACTCTCGGCATTTTTAATTCCCCTTTACTACCTGATGCACTTCACCTCCTCCTTGACTGTTCTTTTACTGCTGAAATACTGAAAGAATCTCTTTGGGTTGTCTTTTGTCTCATCTGCTATATTCCTCTCTGACTGGATTTTAGCCTCCCTAATATCGTTCTTAATGGTTGCCTTCACATTAATGTCTCACATTAAGGTTATTAATCTTATACACCTTATACAGCTGTTTTTTTTATTTGCAGTTTCTTTTATAACTCTTTATTAACCCACTACAGAGGATTTTTTTTTTAAATGTTCATGCTAATTCTAAATTTAGGTATATACCTGTTCTGCATTAAATGTGAAACCTTTTAAACCTGTTCCACTGTTCGTTGACTGTCTCCATACTTAAAAGCTTATCCCAGTCTATCCACCTTAAACTTTGCTGCATCTGCTCAAAATGTGCCCTACCAAAGTTGAACTTAACAGTTTTATCCTTTGCATCTGTGCCATTCCAAAATACTGAGAATTTTATTATATTATGATCACTTGACCCTAGTGGTTTAAATACCTCTACACCCTGAATTCTATTCTGATTATTACCAAATAGTAAATCTAGGCAGGCGTCCTCCTGATTACTGATTACTTCTAAAAACACCTGTTCTTGTACCCTCTATTTGCAAATTTAGCCCAGTTAATATTTGGGTAGTTAAAGTCCTCCATGACTAATAATATCCCCCTGTAAACCTGCCTTTTTAATATTACTAAAATTACTGTCTTCATTGTGCTGTCTATAGCACACTCCTAAAAAGTGCCTCTTTCCTTAATGCTTTCCGAATGAAGCCAGATGTACTCACTAAGAGGGGGCACATTGTCCAGTTGAAGAGGACTTGAACTTAACTTCTGATTGACATAAACAGCAACCCTGTCATATTTTTGTTATGTCTATTCTTTCTAAAAATGTATATTCCTCTATGTTATACTTCTTTTTTATTTAGCCAGGTTTCTGTTATTGCTATAATATCATAATTATGCTCCGCTACATACAACTCCAATTTACTTGTTTTATTTTTGATACTTCTAGCATTCAGGTAAGCTATTTTTAATGTATTATTCATTTTACTCTTGCATTTAAATACTGGATTTGATTTTACACTGCTTTGCATATTTCTTTTTACACTATTGTTTATTCTTTTATGTACAGTTTAAACCTAGCCTGTCATAAACTCCCTGCTCTCCTATACCTTAGTTTAAACAATCCTCAACTAACCTACTCATACATCTCCCCAACACATTGGTGCCCCTCTGGTTCAGTTGCCCGCTTCACCAGTTACAGCTGTAAGGGAGTGAGGCAAAGAGAAAGTTACTGTTAAAAAAATGTATATGATTTCTTGGCTAGAGTTTGCCAGTAGGCACATAGGAGACTGTCAAATGAACCTGATGAAGGTTCTATAGTTTGATGAGGTCAAAATTGAGCTTTTTGGCTAAATGACATATTTGGTGTAAGCTAAACACTGCAAGCTTCCAGAAACACACTATCCTGAACAAGAAGCATGGAGGTGGCCTCATCATGCTGTGGGAATGCTTTTGTTCAACAAGCCTGTAAAGGCTTATGAGGGTGGAGGGTAAAATGAATGCAAACAAATATAGTAAAATCCTGGAGGAAAACCTGATGCAGTCTGCAAGAAATCTGTGCATTGGGAGTAGATTTGTTTTCCAGAAAGACAACAACTGCAGGCTTAAAGTCAAAGCTACACAGTAATGGCTTAAAACAGTGACATGAATGTCCTGAAGTAGGTAAGTCCGAGTCTAGATGTGAGAATTTGTGGCTAGAGTTGAAAAAGCTGTTCACTTGCAGTCCCCATTCAACCTTAAAGAACTTGAGCAGTTTCGCAAAGACAAATGGGGAAAACTGCAGTGTCCAGATGTATAAAGCTGATAGGGACCTTTGCACACAGACTCGAGACTATCATGGCTACCAAAGTTGCATGTACTAAATACTCACATGACGGTGGTGAACACTTATGAAATCAGTTATTTTGTGTTTTATATTTGTAACTACTTTACAGTATACCACTTTTACAAATCTTTTTTTACTTTGACATTAAACAGACTTTTTCTGTTGGTCAGTGTCAAAAGGCAAATTAAATCCACTGTGATTCAATTTTGTTTAACAATATAATGAAAAGTTCTTAGGGTGAATACTCTTTATAGCTACTGCAAACAGCAAGGAGCAATGTTGCTTTTACTAACATGGTCTGAATGATACTAAGCATGTGGTTACAATCAATGAATAGACCTTCAATGTCTGAGAGATCTGCCAGAAAGACCTTAGTGAAACATCTACCGTAAATATGTGTCGTGTGAGGAAAATGTATTACGTATGATAAAAATAAACATAACCTAATGTAAAACCAGACTATACTTTGTAATTTAAAGACATCACTGGACTAGTTTTAAAAGTGAATTATGCATTGTTGCCGACTGTATATGGTCTGTGTCACCCACAGTTAGGATGATACGGATAAATCTGAAGAGAAAACTCGGAATGTGCAATCAAACCAAACAGTGTGCCAGAACTTCAGTCAAGTGAGGTCTTTTTGCTTTTGATAAGGAAGAGCCACATGAGATGCTGATATCTGTAGTCAACACACCTGAAATAGTGAATATACCCAACAACACAGATACACCAGCAGAGCATCCAAGTTCTGACTGTCTGTTTAAATGAATAACTAACATTAAAATTATTGTTGAATTGTGGTTCCCAAATATATCATACTACAAAACACTAACTGAAATACTACATCAAATATTATTATTTAGACATCCGTTTTTAAAAAGTTTCTATAGCCATCTAGAGGTTGTTTTTGTTTTTGGTTGCACTTACAGTGCACAGACCGAAGGAAATTAGTAATGGCTTTTTAAAAAGAGTCTCTGTTGGAGTCACCTTTTCAATGGCATCTTTTGCTGCTGTCCATTGCCAAGATTTTAGGGAGTTGTCCCCAGGTGTGTATTCCCATTGAGAATCACATCTGGCCCTACAGGGCTAGTTCAGAATAGTCAGCACTAGTAGAGGTAGACCAGTAAACAGGTGGTTCTTCATCTGTGACAACTATGCAGCCATTTGAACTTTTCACTCAATTCATAGATAATTTGCTGGGGCAAAACACTTCCTGCTATGCCGATCATTGACCATGGATTTGTGCTTCTGATATACCTTCAGCCTAAGCAAAATGTACCATGTTGCTACTCTTTGATGCCGAAAGGAAAGCGTCCATATTAACAAGAGTATCACTTGCAGCATTTAGTATCAATCTTTGTCACACCAACGTGACTCTATGGCTTACCCTCATGAAAAATGTTAATCCACCATAGTGATGATAATACGTTTATATGATACAAATATACTTATTATAAAAAATACCTTTTAGTTTACAGTATACCTCTGCATTTTGTGTTTAAAGTAAAACATTGTGTTATTGTCTTCAATGCCATCAGACCATCTGGAGAAGTAAAGTCATCATTGATTATGACTGGTACCCATAACTTGAAGATAATTTTCTTTGAAGGACTGTATGGATGGTGAGGTTTTCAACATAACAATCCCTTTTATTGCAGGACAATCTGGAGTCAATTATATCTCTGATCCTTTTTTTGGAATGATGTTCATGACTTATTCAAAGCAAAGCTCTTGTTTCTGGCTGAAGATGAATCACTGTCAGTTCACATCTGCCACATTCATTGTTTAAAACCACTCTAATTCTACCCTGTTTCACTGTAGAAATACAAAATACTAAAAATAGTGTCATAGTTTTACACTATATTGTGAAAGATCAAAATAACAGTCAGGAAATATAATTCTACTTTGAGAACTTGAAACAAGTCTTAGGAGGTTTCTATACAAAGGACATCACTGGTTTTAATTAAATTTGAACCCACAGTAGTCATTTAATTTTAACTATGTAATCTCTTTCATGCTGAACAAAGTTTTTCTTTGATTATGTCACTTTAACCAGGGGAAAAATGTTAAATATTTTATTAACTGTCCCGTGTGTTATGTATATTAGAAACTAAAATAAAATACTACGCTTATGCAATTAAACCTTGTAAACAGAAAAAAACAAATATTGGTTGAAACACATTTGGTTATTCCCAGGCATTTATCCACAACAGACCACGCTAACAGTTCCATTCAATAGCAAGCAGAAGCTTTTTTATAGCAAGAGAAGTCAAAACTTGTTCAAAGGCAGGGTTGTGTTACGAGAAGGGTGTTAGGACTTTACTGTAAATTGTGGTGCCATCTGTTCATCTATTTTGTAACTCAATTTGTGGTTTTAGGCACATATATGCTGTGTTGGATGTGGATCAAACACTATGCAACCAAAAAAGTTATGGCATAACTCATTCTGCATCCTCCCACCTTGAGAGAGAGTGATGACTTTGAATGCGCACTGCATGACATTTGCTCATATAATTGCTTTGCTGTTCCAGAACACTGTAAACTAAACTGCTGATTCCAATTTTAATTGGACCCCTTAAAATATTTTCTGATTGCACTTTTCAGATGAATTAACTTGGCAACAGATTACTTTGAAAACTGAGTTTAAGTTTTGTTATGAACTGATTTTCTTTTCATTTTTTCTGTGTTTTTCAAGACTGAGGTTTTATACTTGCAGTTATAAGTTTTGGGGTCTGTTGAAACCATTGGTTTTTATTTTTAGTTCTGAACTCATTTTACAAGTGTGATAGATGTTTTGTGTCTTTTCCAACACTATTCTCTTTTTACATAGGAGCCTCCATTTTGTAGGTTTTTTGAATGTTGTTGCTGGGTGGGATGATCGGTTGTACATTATAAAGGGCTAGGACCACTCACTATAGGATTTGATGTGCGTTTTGGATTGGGTTTGATTACAATTAACAGACCTCTGAGTTTTATGTTTCTGACAATGGTTTTTGTTAAATGTTTGAGTTAAAACTGATTTTGGGGTTTAGACTTTATTTTGGTATGATAACTTTGTCTCTTCTCCGGCTCTCTTCATAAACATTTCACTTACCTTCAGTCTCAAGCATGACAAGTTTTAATTGCTTTGAGAATTCTGTTTCACAGATACAAAGAGTTCTGCTGGTTTGGTTGTTTGGGTGTTATGGAATGGTGATTATTGAGGTCTTTATTGATGTACATTTGTATTTATGTTTTATTTGTATGGTCTCTATCAAATAAAATGTCATAAAACTAGAGTTTCTATGGCAACAAAGTAAAATAATATGCATGACCAAAGCAAAGTGAGCTTATTGACTTTAAATTATGAGTTAGTTAAAAAAACTAAATTAATTACGACTGGTTTCCTGCTACTGAATGTGTATCTATACAAGAGTGTAAAAGGATCCATTTTGCACCGTCCATACTTCTGCCTCCAGTTATCCCCACTCCACAAACTGAACATACATGCTGCCCTTTACCTAGACTGCTAAAAGTAACCTGTCATCCAGTGGAGCTCTGCTAATGTTTTAGGCTCTCGCATCTGTCCAGGATTAGGTCTCCAAATGCTCACCCGTAAAAACATCATAAGAAAAACACTAAAATATGGACTTCATATGCTATGACATTTGAAGATGTGGAAAAATAATTCATATAAAGGTTTTCAGTTAATTCTCAATGAAAGTTAACAAACACACTGACCTATACTTTTACTGTGGAGAGAGTCTGCTTCAGAAAGATTGTCTCTATAGAGAACTTCAGTAGGGTGTTTACATCTAAGAGGGATCTAAGAATCCAGCTGACTGTGATTTGTACTAGCATGTCAGAAAAGACATTTCCATCTAGATCACAAGTAGCATTTATACTCATGTATACAGTAAGTCAGGTCTTGAAACCCGAAAAATCGATCATAAAATCAGACCCCGACTTATACACCTGTTCAAAAATGCAACACTTAATTTTTTTTTTTTACATCTTCTTGCTTCCTCCAATCTTGCATCAGTTTCTCAGTCGCATTTAATTTTGTTGCAGCAGCACAGTTATCAATTTCTTTTGCTACTTAATTTAAAACCAGCTTCATATTTTTTTCTGATCGAATACTACATTGCAAATAAGGAATGCTCTTACGATAAAGGTGTATGAGGGTGTGAGACACAAAAAAAAAAAAAAACAGTGCAAGCGTTGCTTCGGAATTGTTCAGGTATTACCGTGTGGTCACATAGGCACTATACATAGAAAAAAAGGCAGTGTGCTCTTTGGTTACTCTCTCAGGTGGGTGCTAGCATATCATATTCTCTTGTACCAATAGCGTGAGCTTTCCGTTTTCAAATTATATGACCGACATTATAAAACACCAGAAATTATACAGTAAAATCAAGTCCCAACTTATCTGCGGGAGAACTTATCCACGAGTATATACGGTATTTACTCCATGATCATATGTAAAGAAAATACTATCAGCAGCTTTCCGTCCAAATATGTAATGTGTCATGCGTGTTCTTAAGTAGCAATAGAATTTTTCTATTTAAGACACACAGTAGATAGATAGTATTCTGCCAGAGAGTAAAATATGGGAGATAATTGAAAAAATGACCAGTATAATTAACATATTCAAAAGTGGGGTAAAAGTGAAAAAAAAAAACAAATCAAAAAGACAGAAATGTTAAGCCAAAACAATAAGGAAAACTGCATTTGGGATCCAGGAATATAACAGAATGCACCTAAAGAATATTGATAAATCATATCCGCAATTCTGACCATTCAAAAAGTTTGAAAAATAACCTTTTTGGGTTCTTCCCTTTAATTTTCAGAATGCATTGTCAGCTGTGGATCTCAAGGCTAACAAATGATTCCTTTTTAAATGATTTTTTTAATGATGTCATAAATTAATCACATTCTCCTGCTATGCCATTTTTTTTATGGGACCACCCATTTTGGACACCCGTTTCTATGACACAGGTCCTGGTTGCTCTTCCACACCCTCTGAAAGTTGCATCCCGTGATGTCCTTAGCGCAACACTATTTAAATTGCCATTACACTGGGCTGTTTGTTCAAGATCGTGGATTCACCCCACGCATTTGCCGTATTAAGTGATAATGATTATTTTTAAATTTATCAAGCCTTGATTTTCAGTTTCTCAGCTTCCTGCGTATGACTTTTAGCTTGCCATTTTGACTACAATACACCTTGCAATTCCAATTTCCAATTTTACTACTTCCTCTCCTGTTTATTGAGTACAAAATTTTCAGCCATGATAAATATGGAATCCTGAGAGGGAATAATTAAAATGTAGAATCTGTAAAAGAAACACAGAGTAGTTATTTCTACACTTACTTAAAATACCTGCTTCAATATGTTTGATGAAGTTGTGTCTTTATCCATAGAAATCAAGACTATCAAAGTAAAACATTGGATGCACAGTAAAACATTTAGAATGTAGTTTTTCTCAGAGACGGGCTAAGGACGAATTTTCTTGTTGTAATAAAAGGGAGAATAAATCACTCCTTGTAAGAATATTGTACACAGTACCAGTGGTGATTCATGGGCATAATATTTATACCTTAGTTGACTTGGGGGCTGCTAACATCTTTTATCAGTCCATCTCTACTGAATCTTGTCATGTTTAGGATTTTGTTTTTCAATTGTGTAGATATTATTTGATCTATTAAAATATTTTAAATATTATTTTGGCGGTTTTGGTGACCAAGCAATCCACTAGTTAAGTTTATGTGTTTTAATGACATAAAATTAAATACATTTTCTAATTGCACTATGTTGTTAATTTAACAGGCATCACCATTTCCGATCTTAATGTTGATGGTTGCTACGCCATTACTAGGTAAGCTCAACCAGAAGTGTTCAGTGGGAGTCATCACCAGATTTAAAATATAAAGATCAACATTATGCACTTCCTGGCTCTCCAATTTTGTGGATAAAACAAAGAAACTCTCGACATTCTCATTAGTGTTTCTACTTTTTGGCTATAAATTGTTAATTGATTGTGTCTCTTGTCTTACAGTTTGGCTCTGGCTACATGAATTTATTTTTAATTTTTGACTCCTCACTATCCTTTGAATTAGATTATTTTCTTCCTGGTATCAGCCTTTGCCTGTTAATAAAGCCATGAACCATTTCTGTTCTTATTTAAGTTATGCAACCACTAGTACAAATAGCTTAAAGTAGTCACAGGTCAAATTAAAAATACAACCAAAGACTTTGCTGGTTGATGGAAAATTCGATTGGCAGTGGGATTTTAGAATACATAGCTTCTCTAATCACAGTTCAGATTAGAGCATAGCATGAAAACATTTATAAGATGGTATATTGTTAGTTACCAGCAAGACATACAGGAATTGATTTGCCAGGGGGAGATAGGAAAAGGGAATTATAGAGAAAGGAGCTGGTTGCATGTGGTGTTCATTACTGTTGATACGTTAAATAAAAGCAATATAAAGACACCCACGACATCATATGTGCTTCTTGAAGAACATATATATCTAAGAAGGACCAACTAAAACAACAATTAAACATTTAATTGTACAATACTACTAAAAAAAATCACTCAGTGGACCCATACTGTCAATTACAGCACAGTACAGTGTAATTCTGTTTTGTAATACTAGGGATATTTTACCAAGTAATTATCATGACTATCAGGGTTTGTTTAATAAGCAATTTTTCTGATATTGCCCCCTCATAGACACTATGATTATTCCCTAACGTGGTTCACTTTAAAAAGGTCCAAGGCCTGGATCTGGCTGCAGACATTGAGTTTGATACCTTTGTCAACATAATGCAAGACAGTAATCACAAAATGAGTAAATACATAAATATAGGACAAATTATTATATACAAAATATACATGGTTTAATATATTGTGTTACTAAAGAAATATTTTCCCTTTGCCAAACGAGTATTGTAAATTATTATGGTGAAGATAGGCTCAATGAGAGGAATTGTTAAATGATCTAATATCTCCGTCTCTCCCTTTTTCCATGTCTGTGACAGTTTAACAGCTATCTTCTGTATTATTCCTGGTTGTCTGGTTGCTCCCGTCAAAGTGAGTATTGGAGCAGCAGTTTTTACATCTGGATGTGCTCTTCCTGACACCAATCTTCTCTAGGCATGTTTTACAGTATACAAAAGGGATGGTCACCATATTCCAGCCCCAAGCACAACACCCCTTTCTGACCCAAGGAGTAATTATGTAGTCTGTTGGCGATAGACATAAAAGAGCTGGCTTAGTGCAGCTCAGCACACTATGGTTGAAATAAGCCAATGGCTAAAAATCTCCTACGATAACCTGTGAAAATAAGAATGGACAGCATTAGTCAGGATGGCTCCCAGCTATGTTACATGCGTTGGAGACGGTGGCACTGACCAGAAAGCAGGAGACAGAGCTGGAGGTGGCAGAGTTAAAGATGCTAAGATTTGCATTGGGCTTGACGAGGATGAATAAGATTAGAAATGAGGACATTAGAGGGTCAGCTCAGGTTGGGAGACAAAGTAAGAGAGGCGAGATTGGGTTGGTTTGGACATGTGCAGAGGAGAGATGCCGAGTATGTTGGGAGAAGGATGCTAAGGATAGAGCTGCCAGGGAAGAGGAAGAGAGGAAGGCCTAAGAGATGTGGCGAGAGAGGACATGCAAGTGATGGGTGTAACAGAACAAGATGCAGAGGACAGAAAGAAATGGAAGAAGATGATCCGCTGTGGCAACCCCTAATGGGAGCAGCCAAAAGAAGAAGAAGAAGTCAGGATGGCTCCCAATTTTGACATTATTTTTTTTCCTGCCACTGTTTTCAGGTGCTATTTCTGTTTAATATATACAGAGTATCTCCATTACAAAATTCCTTGTCTTCTAACAGTTTTACATTTAGAATTGAAATGCATGATCCCTGTAACGCATGTGCACATAGAGAATAGTTTGACAGCTCTGGTGATGGTAATTGTCCACTGATCCAAGTACTGGCTCTCTGTAATAACTCCTTTTCTTTTCCTCCTTCTGCAGACCGCTGCTTGATGTCACTTCAGGTGTCAGTCCGCCTGAACCTGCCTCTTTCCTGCCAGAAACAACCGCCATCTTAGCCATCTTAGGTAGTCAGAACCAGATTCCCAACTGAAAAGATGTTTCAACAACATTTGTTAATAGCATTTTTTTTTTTCTTTTTTCAATTTCCGTTACAGGGGGTTTGCCTATGAGTGCCCCAACCCTTCATACTGTTTTTGTCTTGTTTTTACTTCACTAAAACACTGAAACTGTTTCTTGCTTTGAGTAAGAAATATAAATGCATCAACAAAGTCCCCTTATTAAAATAGCATTATATACTCCATGCATTAAGAGTATTGTTAACTTTAGATTAGTTCTACATTTGAAAATATATCAGGGCACACGATGTTTTAAGAATATTCTGACAGGTTAGTCAATATAATTTACTTGTAATGGTCATACTTATTTCATGAAATAAAATAAAACTTTTATGGCTTTCATCCCACCTCATTTACTATTCCATGCAATTCTAATAATTTTTTATGCACTTAGTATGATGTGTTGCATGTCAGAAAGTGATCATGAACCCTACTAAATGAAGGAAACGGATTGTTTTGCAGGTCTAGAATAATTTACATTAGTTGGATTTTTACATAAAATGCAGTAAAAACAAGGTCATCCACTAATTTATGTTATCACATAAACTACATTAGCAATGCATAGGACAGAAATAAATAGTAATTGAATTAGAAAAAAACTATGACATATGAATTAAAGGCAGGAGGGTCATTTTCATACTGAAAGTGTCAGCAATAGAAATTTACATGCAGTGAACTCAGAGGAAATGAGCATTATTAAGATTAGCTTTCTTTTAGAGCTGTAATTCTCATTTACTCGGAGGCAAAGTGATATTACATACATAAATAATCCAGAAATACTGGAACTAGGACTAGTCAACAAGAAATTATGTGGGACTGTAAAATATATTAATAAATTATCATCAAATGAAGTGCCCACAGAAGGTTAGGGGTCAGTTGCTATTATTCTTCACATCATGAAAAGACTTACACATTGGTAATTGTAGAAATGAATAATATTTAAACCAGATAATAGGAAAGCTGAGTTCAGTACTTAATAGTCCCAGTTTTTTTTTATGTTATTATGGTTGCTAATGTGCTAAATATTAAAAGACAGTGCCAGAGCATTCACAAATATTTGCCCCCTCATGAGTTCACATAAAACAGTTGATGTTAGATAACTTTGTTCATTCAATAAATTGCATAAGTAAAAAAGTGTTCTTTGTTCAATCATGTGTCTGTTATCTAATAATAGATTTTGGTTAAAGCCCTAAAAACATTCAATGTCAAATATTTATAATAATAGCAGATTCAGAATGACAGAAAATACTTTTTAAAAAGTACAGTATTTGTAGATAATAATAACTGCTGAATGTAACTTGTATTATATAATGAATAACTCATTCAAGAGTGAATACAGTTTAATGAGTTACAGCCTGAACATGTGGAGATAAATATTGAGTATCAATGACACTTTGTATTATTTTATCAATGTGATTTTTACACCTACTAACGCAATATAATTTGGTGAAACATGATATGCTGGGTGAAAACTCTTAACACTACTTTAGTTAACCTATAAATAATTTAGATGTAAAAAAATACATTTCAAACTAATGTTCAGTTTTAAAGAGTGGCATGGTGTCAGTGCTGCTATTACTGCTCTCTCTTTCCTTCAAAGATTTGATGTCATTTATATACTTTGGCCAAAGTCTATATAAAGTTTGTAAATGTGTAAGGAAATATGAAATGGCCTGGCAAGAAAAAACATTCAGCTCGAGATAGCTTGCTATTTCCTATTTATGTAATCTTTCAAAAAGTTTTGAAAATATTTTTGAAATTTATTGTTGCCCATCTGTACACCATTTACTTGTTAAATGGCTCATTTTAGGGAAATGGTTGGCATTTACTCCATTTATTTTAAAAGTAAGTTTAAACCCTACTTCCTGTCACAAATTTTGATTTGCTTAACTAAACCTCAATCATTTCTCGAAGTACATGACCCATTAGAATAAATCTAGTGGGTTTTTTTCTTGATTTTTCTCCATATTTCTTGTAATATGAAGCCCAAAACTGAGCATCATTTCCCAGTACGCTGTACTGTACTGTGCATTATCAGTTCTGGATTTAGGAGTGGCTACAGTGATACTAGACCAGAACTCCCTGCTCAGTGTATGAAATATGACAATGTTAAAAATGTATTTTTTAAACAATTACTTCTGCTGTGTAAGACAAGTTTATGTTTTTAATAAATCATTAATCAATCAGCCAAGTATTCCTCTGAAATACTGTATATGAATAGCTTTGAAGTGGCACATTAAAGAAAATTCTGAAATCAGCAGGAAGCTGATGTATCCACCTTTGCGGTTTGGGTCATCTCCGGCCACTGAACACTTACAATTGCACACCATCTGATGTCAGCTGGAGAGCCTGTGATAATCAGCATTAACAAGATGACAGCCTACTACATTCTTTACTAAAAGCAGAGTATCTTCTTCATCATTATGTACTGTTTCCTGTGCCTGTTACAGCTGTTTGTTCATGGCATTGAATACCAGTATTAAAGGCTACAACTAAATGCAGTTTCCTTTTCTAGTCTCATTTTGTTACTAACTGGATGACTGGAAGGGCAACAGATGGTGGCCTTTAATAAAAGCTTATGAGTAAAAATGAGAGCATGTGCAGAGCACAATCATAGAGCTACAGTTACTTTATCCATCCATCCATTATCCAACCCGCTATATCCTAACTACAGTGTCACGGGGGCCTGCTGGAGCCATTCCTAGCCATCACAGGGTGCAAGGCAGGAAACAAACCCCGGGCAGGCCACCAGCCCACCACAGCAGTTACTTTATACTTTAGATTTAAGCATACTGTCAAAATTATAGTATTCCATAGAATTCTGCATTCTGTATGCAACATAAAGGCCAGCTCTTTAAACGAAGCTGCCTGAGCCAAAGCGCATCTTTTCTGCCCCTCAAATATGTATTGAACACAGCTAATAGAATAGTTTCCTTTTCTCTGTATTCACTTATGCAGACATCTCTTCACCATCACTGTCTTTCTCAAGTGTGTTCCTGTAAAGCCTGCTGCTCAGACTCTCATTATTTTTGAGGTACCTTTCTCATCTCCAGTTTAGTTTTATACACTTTGTCTTTGAAGGTGGCTCTCTCAGTGTGTGCCTTTACACCTCCTTGTCAGTGACGTGCGGTGAGGTTCATGGCTGGTGAGGCACTGGCTCCTTCAGAGTCAGATTTACAAATATATGAACCCAAAAGAGTAGCTTATTCACTATTCAATTGGCAGCATGCTCATTGACTACTGGTTATGTTTCATATCTCATCAGCATTCGTTACACACACATAGGTAAGGTACATATTTGGCTAAGAAAGAACGTTACATTTATAGCGGCGAGAGAGAGCCGAGAGAGCGCATTTGCTCTGCACCCTCCATTTGTTCTAAATTTACCGTTGCGATTCCTCAATTCATACTCATTCAATACAAATGAAAGTACAGAATGGTGTACAACAAAAAAACAGATTTCAATTTGACTTTGTTAGAAATATTTAGTTGTTTTTAAAAGCTTTTAATTCTGATGCTTTATTCAATGTTAATACAGACTGTTCAACAAAAGGATCACAAGAAAAACAAAAGAATATTTTATTTAAGGTCAAAATTTCGTTTTTAAATATTGGATTTTTTTCTTAGTTTGATCCCATTTTTGTAAAAATGAAAACCATTTATGGTCTTACCTTCATTTGTAGTCCATGCCACCTAATCTTCTCCACAAAAATCTCTGTCACTTTCCTTCTTATTTTCCTTTAGTTTTAAAAGACTTAATCTTCCATTTTGGCAATCAGTCGGAACAAAAAATAAAAATAAATAGACCGCTGCAGTGCTCTTGACTTTCTGATATCGATAACTTATTGGCGCCCTGAGCCTCTGCAAAGAAGAACAGCAGAAACAAGCATCTGTTGGGCTCACATGCACCCCTTTGGTGCGTCACAGTACTGTCTTCCTCACCTTGTGCCCTTTCACTACGGTTTTATGAACAATCAGCAAGACTAAATATGTCACGCATATTCATTAAAGATATTAGCCAGACTGTGGAATGTCAGGTTTATAATAAATGTGTCTACAAACATTATATTGGCGACATACAGAGAAACAGCAACAGGCATGTGCCAATTGCAGGCATCAATTCAGTGTGTGAGGGACAGCACAGTCTGAGGGGAGGTGACTCACGTTGCTGCCGCAACTCGCATTTCTCCCCTCTAGTTGATCCAGAAATGTGCCAATTCAGCGATTTTATTGGAATCATACAGAAAACAAATTTATAGCACAGACCTGTGGACAAATTTATTTTATGTTATCATTATTAGTTTTTTACTTTTCATGATGACAGGTGAGGCAGCCTCCCCTGACTGCATGTCCCTGCTCCTCATGCATCTCACACTCGCACTTCCTCTTTCGACAAGTTGCCAAAGCCAAAGTGACCAATCAGAAGGCTCTGAGGGACTGGACACACAGAACTTTACTATAATTTCATGCAATATTACTATAATAATAACTAGCCATGTGCGCCCAACTACGTTGCGCGTGTCAAAGTTGTCTATGAAGGGCTCCCTGTTTAAACGTGGCTGCCAGTCGTGAACTTGGCCCTTCGTCGCACAGCATTATGATTTTTTTATAAGGGAAACAAAATTACAAAAGAAAACCCTTGGACATTGATTCAATAGGAACGGCCTACTCGGAATCACTGTTCGAATAGTAATTATGTGGTGGTGTGGGAGCATTTCTGTTCTGTCCGTTCACAGTCCATCTCGTTTTCACGACGCTATCATCTCCTCTCACGATGTCTTCTCAACCTTCCTCCAATCTCACAGGTTGCTTTGTGGCAATCCAAAGAGTAAGGCAATATACACGGAGCAATGGTTATAAAAGGGGGACACATAGGTATCCAGGCTCTTTTAAGCATAAATAGGGATCACTTCACTGACATGTGAGCAAGCCACGGTGCAACTGTGAGACACGCAGCACTTGCCGGCTACAACATAACAATAATAATTTCCGGAATGTGCTGTTACGTTGTCATTCATTTTACTCACTGTCTTTCTTTCATTCATATGTTACCTAGGCACATACCTTTTATCTTCAGCAATCTCATTCTCTAACCAGGCCTCAGGAGCTAACCAGCGTAACACTGTCCACCACCCCTTTCGTTATTCCGGCACATTGTTGACATCTGTGAGTAACAACAACGTACTAAACTTGAAGGTGATCTACGCATGCGTGGAATTCGCGGACAAACAAAGATCAAGATCTAAATGAAGATCTCTTTAGTTAATTTAAAGCACAACAATTTGTTTAGTTTGAATGTCTGTGTTTTGAGGTGTGACTGGAGTACTACAGTCTTAAGTAGTATAAGCCTGGAGGAGATTCTTAATGCAATACTTATGTTTTAGCTGTCTCTCTACTGCCATCTAGTGCTTCTTCTTCTAATTCATTCACGGACAAACAAAGATCAAGATCTAAATGAAGATCTCTTTAGTTAATTTAAAGCACAACAATTTGTTTAGTTTGAATGTCTGTGTTTTGAGGTGTGACTGGAGTACTACAGTCTTAAGTAGTATAAGCCTGGAGGAGATTCTTAATGCAATACTTATGTTAGCTGTCTCTCTACTGCCATCTAGTGCTTCTTCTTCTAATTCATTCACGGACAAACAAAGATCAAGATCCAAATGAAGATTATATATAGAGATTACCCCGTATATTTGATGTCAAGGAACAAAAAATCGGTTTTACAAGAATGTCTTTTTAGATGGGAGTCCGCACTTAAACTGACTCAAAAATGCATATATTTTTCACAGCTTCTGTTTGGCATGCATATATATTTTATTGAATTTTGCTGTTGTGAAATTGAATGTGAATTGCTTATCCTGTATGCTTTTCAAAATCAATCAGTCAATCAACATTTATTTATATAGCACATATTCATACAAAAAAATGTAGCTCAAAGTGCTTTACAAAATGAATAGAAAAATAGAAGACACAATAAAAGATAAACATAAGTCAACATTAATTAACATAGAATAAGAGTAAGGTCCGATGGCCAGGGTGGACAGAAAAAACAAAAATAAACTCCAAAGGCTGGAGAAAAAAAATAAAATCTGTAGGGGTTCCAGACCAAGAGACCGCCCAGTCCCCTCTGGGCAATCTACCTAACATAAGTCAAACAATCCTCTTTGTATTTAAAATAACCTTGGCAGTTTCACATTGTCCAACAAACTAAAGACCTGACATTTATAACTAAACACACACACTGCAAACATCCATCTATTCATCCAACCATTTCCTAAACCAGCTTTATCCCTTGCAGGGTCAAACTTACAAGATATTTAGCACATTCTGCATGTGACTGATACCTTAACAACATTCCAGAAATTAATAACTTTTTACAATATGATCGTCAATATATACACAGCGCAATATGTGAAAATCAGGGAAGTGAAAGCCAATTTCAGTTACTGACATGTAGTTGTGAAATGCACATGCGCTATTTTGATGCTCTGGATCTTGGAGTGTGATGAAGTGGTGAAATTTGCAGTTCTGAGAAATTAAAAACTTTTAAATTAGCAATACAGTATTGAAAAAATATGTACATTTACATTTGATGTGTATGTAACCATTACAGTTCAAAATTGACTCTCATTTTTTGTATAATTATGTAAAAATGTAAAAAAAATATTCATGTATCAAAATGCTTCCCAGACCAATGTTCTGTGTGAGGCAATTGCCTAAACACCTTATCCAAAGAACCAGCACTGTGTAACATTATGAATAAATATTTTAACCTGTTCACATTATACCTTGTATGTTAAAAAGGAAGGATGGAAGTGTAGCATCTTAGCACAGACATGTTTGTTTCCTCAATCTTTTTTTCCTGCTCCCACTACTACCTTCAGCCTAGATCTGTTCTTATGATATAACTTTTTCTTCTCCACTTCCCATCCCCTATATAACTTTGCCAGTTCACTGTCCACGTCATTGAGGCCAATGGCAGCTCTGCATACCCTTTCTTCCATGGCATCTTACAGACCCTTACCCATTTAATCTGTCCAGCTTTGTAATCTCTTCCCTGAAAGCCCCTCTTTTATGAAGATCCATTTTCAAGAACAGCTGTGCCTTCTCCAAACCCCAACCTTTAAAACATTCAATCTGAATTTGTCTATCTGAAATTGCCTTTACCTTACTTCCCATGAATGCTTTGCCATGGGCCTGGCTTCAGATTTAAACTGCAACTGCCAGTTTTGGGTGTTCAGGATAATGTTCCTGGCACATTCTGACATATGTTCTTGGAAAGTCCACTGGTTTCAGCATCTTGCTCTTTCATTCAGTTTTCTCTGAAATTTCCAATTTCAATCTATGTTTAGTTAAATATGTGGCAATAAACATTAATTTGTTCAGATTACAAGAGGCCTGAAGAAAGGGCCTCAGATGTCTTTAAAGCTTGCATATTGTAAGCTCTTCAGTTATCCAATAATAGGTGTCATTTTGCCTGACATCTCATTTCATCTATTAGGGCTAACACAGTGCAACACCCTACCCCTACAAACAAACTTTAATTCAAGTAAATGGAGAGTAATACCACAGTGAGTGGTCTAGAACTAGAAAATACACCCTAGGAGAAAGACATGATTCTCCCAGTGTAAATCACTAGACAATGAACAGAAGCAATTAAAAAAGTTTAAACAGATGGTGGGTTATGTTGTGCTGCATGGAGAGCAAGCTCAAGCAAGTTATGTGGCTATAATTGGAATAATTTGTGATGTTTGGATTTCCGAGGGTTACGTCAGGAAGGGCATCCAGTGTAAAATTTTGCCAAATCCATATGCGGACAGATGATCCGCTGTGGCAACCCCTAACGGGAGCAGCCGAAAGAAGAAGAAGATTACTAGAAAGACATAAAAGAACAGAAAGTGCACTGAAGAGCTACTAGACTAGTCCCAGGATGGCAGAGCTTGTTGCATGGAGAAAGAGTGACAGAGTTGAATCACTTTGTGTTAAACAAACACGAGCAGCAAGATGACTTACTTGAGTGAAGTGGTGAAAAGTAGAGAAGAATATGTGAGGTGTTTTCCAGCTGCTACTTTAAATGAAGTACTTGAAGGGTCAAAGATGGAATCTGATTAAGATTTTGTGCAAGTGTTGGTTATTTCTTCACAGTAAACTGAAGCAGTTAACGGGCAGGTTGAAGTTGAAAGTAACACCCAAACCTTAACACAGTGATATTTTGGAAACATTCAAATGGGAATAGATGAATTATATATGTGAGTGGCCCATTCTCAACAAAGCATTTCTTTTGCTCTTACAGTATAAGAAAGCCTGCTAATTCACTTTTATTATTAATATTTACATTTTTGGCTGATACTATTTTCAAAAGAAACTGACAACATCTGAGATACTATTTGTTTTTTCCATTTGGAGCACAGGTGACTTGCTCATAGTCATGCAGTGTCAGTAGCGGCATTTGAACCTACAAGCCTTAACCACTTCACCACACTACCTACAAAAGAGGGCTGCTTCCATGATTATGCATGTCATCCTTGTGCCAGGGGCCATGCTAATACTCTCTGCATCGCTCCAGTTTTAGTGAACTTGTCAGGTTGCTCATTGTACTTTGTGAATAAAAAGACAAAAAAAGTCACGTCATTTGTTGGCTTCTTTTTGGGAAGTGTGGAAGGTTTTAGGTACATCTGTGTGAAGAAGAAGAAAATGACGCTTTTAGAAAGAAATCTAAAGTATATACTATTCCATTTTTTGTCTTTTTATTCACTCGGTACACTGAGCATTTTTTCTGCTATTTACAGAGTGTGTGATATGATCTGTAATAGTGTGGGGTCAGTAGAGAAGTAGTGTTGGTCACCCATTTTTTTCTTATAATTGTATTGATTAGGGATTGGTACAACATTTTCATGTTAGTTTAACAGAAAAAAAATTAAGATTGATAAGAAAATGTATTACACTGTTTAAATAAACACACTTAACATCTCCAAGAAGAAATGTAATAGGACAAAAAAGCACACACTGATATATATTGCATAATAAAGCGTTTCTCTCACTTTCTTTGTCTGAAATAGATTTGAAAATGAAAATGGTTGCACATGATTGCTGCAGTTTGTAGCACTCAAATGAGACAAGACCAGGAATAAATTCAACAATCATGGGTGGGTTTCATTGACTGGAACTGAAGGGGATCAAAATAAAATGCAGTTTAAATTGCCTTGACCAAATCTAATTTAGCTGAATGTTTATTTAATTTAACATATATATAAGTAGGCGGCACGGTGGCGCAGTGGGTAGCGCTGCTGCCTCGCAGTTAGTTTGCATGTTCTCCCCGCGTCTGCCTGGGTTTCCTCCGGGTGCTCCGGTTTCCTCCCACAGTCCAAAGACATGCAGGTTAGGTGCATTGGCGATCCTAAATTGTCCCTAGTGTGTACTTGGTTTTGTGGGTCTATGTGTGAGTTTGTGCCCTGCGGTGGGCTGGCACCCTGCCCTGGGTTTGTTTTCTGACTTACGCCCTGTGTTGGCTGGGATTGGCTCCAGCAGACCCCTGGGACCCTGTAGTTAGGATATAGCGGGTTGGATAATGGATGGATGGATGGATGGATGGATATATATAAGTAAAGCACAAATGAGTAAAGAGGAGCAGAAAGACAATATGCTGTAAAAAATGTACAACTATCTAAGACCAATATAAAAAATAACCTACTCTAGCACTCTTCCTCTTTATATCTCTCCCTGCTCTGAGGAGCAATAGTCTTCCTCTGCCTGTCAGTAGAAACATATTGACGGGAGACTTATGATAATTGCTTTCCATAATATAACATGTGAGCAAAGGAAAACAACAAAAAAATAAAAAGGTGAGGAAAACAGTTTAAACACTGTGAGATGGTGACAGCAGCTCTATTAATATCAAATGGCTCATCTAAAAGGAAACCACGTAAAGGGCCCTACAAAGTAGCCACATCAGCTGTGTTTGCCTCTCTAGCCCCTTTGAAGCTAGATCTGACTTTAACACTAACTTGCACAAACTAGACAACTAACGTAACAAAGATTTCAGAGTGAAGCACCGATGAACTAGGAAAAAAATATCTTTAAAACAAAATAGCACTGAATAAAAAATAAACAACAGCAAAAGTCATGAAGATTGAGTCAAGCTATTCAGAAAAAGGAGCAGACAAACGGACAGCCTACTTTCTGCACTTCCACTGGAGCTACTGTAAAAGCTGTTAATATGATTTCAAATGCCAACACATTTGCAGAAAATGATCAGACAGATGCGCATTAATATGATGTAGGTGCACAAAAGCAAACACAATTGATAGCCATGTCATGGCACAGTAAAAAATACAGAAAGTATCAGAACGGTGTCAACAAAAATATAATGGAACAATCCTAACCACAACAACTGCCACATCGTCTAGTGACTTATAGTGTATTTACATCTCTGCAACCTGCAACAGTAAAAAAGTACAGAAATCGCAGGCAGCTTCCTCCTAATAAAATGTAATGACTGCCCTCCAGCCTCTCCTTGCAGAAATCATGCTAAAAAGACAGCTTCTTCCCATTCTTCTGTCCCAGGATAATGGACTTATAGGAATTTGGGGCTTTTTCCAGGCCTTCATGGCCACCCTCTGTTTTTTATGAACAATTCTACCTTCATGTATCTGGAGATAATCTAACCAGTTCCTCTCCAAATGCAATGGTCATTCTTTTGCTTAGGTTCTCTCATAAAATGACTTTGGGGGTGTACCTTTATTGGCCTTGTTATCATCTGGTGTTGCCCCACTTCCAACACTGGCATCTCAATTTGTACTCCCACTACCAGTGCAGATTTCCACCACTCACCTTGAGTCTTACTGGGCCCTGTCATTGTCTTGTCCCCCTCTTTTATCCCTGTCAACCACCTGCCAACTAAGCAACCCATTCACATTTATAACTATTAGCAATCTACAATAAACATATCACATTTCAAAAATTCTCAGAATAAGGTAAACCTGGAATATGAAACTGCATGTTAGTGTACTTTAAAATCAAAAAGCTATCAACAACTATGTAGCAAGAATTTTCTTTGACTTAAAGCTGTAGGGAAAATATGCATGGCATAAGTAAGTGGAAGGAGTATTAGAGTTAATGAAACTTGTATTTCAAAAGAGTCCTGTATTTGAACTTTTCTCATCTTTTCAAACACCTCAGGCATCATGTGATTTGTTCTTTAAATGTAATCTGTCATACTATTTTTACACATCTTTTACCAAGAAATATGAGACTTTAAATTGTATTAATGGTTTTCTTAGAATCCTCTACTTACGAAAGCCTTTAATTCATCTAACGTTGATTATGACAGTATGAATGATATATTGCTATGAGGTGTATAGTACACTATCTTACATCTGATCTTATTTAAATTAAAAAGAAGATACACTTTATGTGAAAAGTAACAGATGAATCTGCTTTAGCTGAATTGAGACTGGAGGGAAGTAGAGGCATGCAACATGAATATGAAGGGAAACTTGGATGACCAATAAAAAGCCACAAGAGAACAAATGCATTTTATTTATTTACTTTGTATGCCAATGTTGTGAAGCATGTGTGCCTGGGAACCATCTTCCGGGCTCTATGCCAAGAGGAGAGGGGGCACTGACTCGAATGAATGTTTTCTTTTTTCTCCAGCAATAAGCCGCTGAAGAAGGATGCCTTGCTACACTCTGAAGTCCAAAGAAGGCTCTGTCCCCTTCTGGTCCCACCACTGTAAGAATGAGACGTTCCTACAAGGTGCCATCTCATACTGACATAACACTTGTATAAGAAAGAGCTTCTAGTTTAATTACTCTGATTGTTAAGGCAGACCAAGCCTCCTTTTTTGTTATTGGTTAATGGGCCATTGTGTCATCTTTTTTGTTGCTTACTAGTAGAAGGGATAAGCTGGTACCACGACCATTTTTGGAGTACTTTGGTTTCTCTTCAGTCATGTTGCAATATTAAACTTTAAACTATTCAATGGTAGTAGTATTATAATACTGTAGATGTATGACTGATACAGTATGCAGAAAATCAGTGACTCAATAATCTTAAGCACACTAGCCCAGTATAGGAAGGTAAGAAATAAGATACTTATCCTTCTGCGTCAGCACAAACTTTTTGAAGCCTAAGAGAATATACTTGACTCTGCTTTGGTGTGAGAGTCACTGCTGAATAGAAGATCATTCCTTTACTCCATTATTGTCCCTAGCTGAAAATGACCTCCTAGAGCCTTGCTACTGCCACTTAGATCAAGGCATAATGGAGGCCAATATTCTCAAAACCTACCAACAAGACAAAGTTAGGAGGTCACAGCCATTTCTTTGGATACTGCTGAGCAGCACATACTGTATATATTATTCACTAAAAAACTACACATATGAAATGGAAAAAAAATAACAATACTGAGAATGCAAGATCAGAGTCATCACCATCTTAAATTGGCACCATAGTTAGGTGTTTCTCTTATATGTTGTCGTTAAGAGATGTTATTCAGAAATGCTCTATTACCTTTCATTTATATGCTGATAAAATCCAAACATTATTTAATCCAAAAATGAAACTAAACTGATGATAATTATTTGTATTTAAATTCAGAAAATCACAACTTCTTTTAGTGTGTGGTAACTTTGTGAATTATACTGAACTAGCCAACCGCGGCGTAGCATACGCCGCATAATCAGGCCGCTTTTTAAATGATTTTTAAGCACAGAGGAAAAAAATAAACATTTGAAAACTCCGTAATTTAATAAACCACCAAGAAAAGTAACATTGCAACAATGCACGCTACGAACCAACATACAATTGTCCGTGACTGAAAACCGGAGGAGCGCCGTCGCGCTTTCTCCTTCCAAAGCGAAGGATGGGGTTGAACGGTGCTCGTTCAGTACGCACTGCCCGCTTATGTGCCCGCCCCCAACTCCCTACCTGAGTCGCTTTCGTCTGTGTACAGTCCACACGGACCTGTGAGTCACGTTGACTGTTAATTTTCCAAACACCGCCTCAGTCGGTTTCCATGTTGATTTTTCATTGTTCTTTGCGGTTCCGGCTGCTTTTTTTTTATATATAATCCACCAAGTCACCCAACCATGGGGGGCTTTACAAAGGACAGGGACGTAATCAGTGTGAGCGTATGACCCGCACGTACTGGGAAATTCTCGTTCGTGGGGAACAATTGGAAGCCACGGTCTCCATCACGAATGGGGTTCAACGGCTTACCCACGCCAGGTAGACACACGTTGATCCATTCAGTGTAGCGCGCGTGCAGTACCGGACATACAAGTGCATCACAGACCTGTTAATGCTCAATCTCACGTGGCTGAAAGCCACTTGTCCCTCTAAGAATTTGGACGCCGACCGCTGTTGGGTTGTGTAACTATTTATCAGGCGGGAGTCTCGTTCGCTTGAAATAACCAGCCAAATCGCTCCACCAACTAAGAACTGCCATGCACCACCACCCACAAAATCGAGAAAGAGCTATCAATCTGTCAATCCTGTCCGTGTCCGGGCCGGGTGAGGTTTCCTGTGTTGAGTCAAATGAAGCGAAAGGCTCCACACCTGGTGGTGCCCTTCCGTCAATTCCTTTAAAGTTTCAGCTTTGTAACCATACTCCCCCCTGAACCCAAAGACTTTGGTTACCCGGTTGATCGCCTGTTGCGGGGCCTGCATTGGTGAAGCAGGTGAGACGGTAATGAAACAGAGGCACAAGGCTTATTGGTTTTTAAAGACTGCTTCCTTCATTGGGTTTTAACCAATGCATGGAACGAACCAACACACAATCGTCCGTGCGGCGCTCAGGGTGGAACGGGAGGAGAGGAGAAGGACATCCACTCCACTCCCTCCGTCATGTTAGTCTGCTGATTTCTCGTTCAGTATACACTGCCTGCTCATGTGCCAGCGGTTTTTCTGTGTCGTCGCGTCTGAGTTGGTGGGCGTGGCTCTGTGAGTTGTCATCGTATCCAATGGTCTTGGAGTTGGTGGGCGTGGCTCCTTCCTGCGTGCGCCATAGGTGTCTCACTTGTCGGCGGCTTAGTGAATCCACGCCCCTTCCGGCGTGCTTTCCATGGTTGTCTTGCCTTAGTGAATTATATATTTAGATTGTGAATTATACTTGAGTTAAGCTGAATAATCTAAACTTGACAGAATTAAAATCTAGTTATCTTTGGCTCTAATTTTAACCTCAATCATCAGGTTAGTGCACTTAATAAAACCTTCTTTCTCCAGCTTAGAAATAAGGCAAAGGTAAGGCACTTTATTAAGCTGAAGGATCCTGAAATAGATGTTTTTTTTGCCTTGGGCAGAATTGATTGAGGTAATGTGTTATGGACAAGCTGTTTAAATTGCTTACTTAAGACTTTACAGTTAGCTCAAAATACACCAGCAAACATTATGAGTAGAATTAAGAAGTATGGCAATATAAATCTGACTTTTAACTGGCTTCCTATTAGGTTTAGAGGGGATTTTAAAATCCTTTTTTCCACATACAAAGTCATAAGTGGTTTACTCCCCCTTTAACTTGAAGAATCTTTTATTAACAATAACTCCAAGGCATATTCTGTGATCTCAAGACCGAGGCCTGTCAAAAGTTCTGAAAATAAATGCAACTAATGTAGAAGGTAGTGCTTTTAGTTGGAGGGCATCCAGCTTGTAGAATGATCTATTGACCCAATTTAGAGAAGCCCCATCAAAGTCACATGCTTTTTCTATCTTTGTGTGTCTAAAGTCTTGCTATCCTTAAAAGGACTGCTAGCTTTACTTTGGTGTCAGAAGCAGGACATGAAGAAGACCTGTGTTCTGACTAAGAAAAACACTCTGTGCCTCACTGACCCAAAATGGACTTGTTGGACTCTTCTGAGTGGTTCATGGAGTCTTGAAGTTGAAATTAGGGCTATGGAATGCTGGCAGCAGTGTCAACCTGAAAGGAACGACAGCCAAAAAGCCATTACTGCTGGAGCTACACACAAAGATACTCCTTTACCCAGGCACAATGATCAGATGTCATGGCAAACTTACCACGCACAACTGCTCCTGGCTGCTTGCCACAATAAATGGGAGAAGGAAATAATGGCAGTGCACCCGGGCAGGCATTAGAGGGAGAAGCAGAAAGTACATTGCCACTGTATATATCTCCCAAAAGGACCAGGGAGACTTAACTGTATTAGTGACAGTACTTGAAGAGAAGGTTTGGGTAAAGCAGGGGTGTCCAAGACGTCGACCACGATCGACTGGTAGATTGCAAAGGTAGTGCAGGTAAATTGCGTTGCATTCCAAAAAATTTTTTTAAACGTTAGTCTATCATATATCCTCCCTATGGCATATGCCACTTGATTGACATACAGGGCAGCCAGTCTGAGATCTCTTTTCTTGTAACACACTTGTCATCCCGCACACACGATTAAATGCGTGAGCGACTGCAAAACTCCGGCTGTGATCTAGTTAGCCTTCCAATTTATATCGGCTAAAAAAAAGGGATTTTTAAAAAAAATTGTTTGGGGAGGGTATGGGCTGGGTGTGGAATTGGAAGAGGATTTTTTTTCTCACAATGTCACAATCGGAGTGCGTTTGTCTGATCTGTCAATCTATCATTGCTATTCCAAAGAAGGAAAATGTGGAAAGGCACTTTCGAAGCGTTCATAAAAACTACGAAACTGACTTCCTTCCGAAAAGCGATCTGAGAAAGAAAGAAGAGGGAACTAAAATCGCAGTTAATCGGACAGCCGTCATTTTTCACTCGGCTGAATTCAAAAGCAAAGGCAGACACATCGAAGTATCGTTCTGGGTGAGTCACTCGATCATTAAGCATAAGAAGTCCTTCCAAGAGCTCCCTCCTTGACTGCATTATTCAGCTGTACTTATTTATATGAGTTAGTCTTTTCCCACATGAAGATTATTAAATCCAAATACTGTATTGACCATAAATGTATTGAATTGTTATTGTGCCATAAAGGTTATTCAGTTATGCAAGGTATGACAACATATATTTTATGTATAAAGTATACTCAGTATCAGTATATAGCGTTTTTAATATAGGTAGATCATTTCGACCTGGTCATTTTAAAAGTAGCTTGAAAGCTGAAAAAGTGTGGGCACCCTTGGGGTAAAGGAACATGCCAGAATACATCCAGGCTGCCCTGTCCACTATGCAAAGAAGGAGCCAAGAGAAGTCGGAGTCCTGGCAGTGGATATCTTGTCTGTTACCTGTTAGGGATGCCTGAAGGTTCCTGAAGATCTGCAAGTGAAGCTTGCCCTTCACAATTTCCTTAGGGCACTAGCTCCCCATAAGCTCCAGATTCACATTTGATTGGCAGTGCCCATGAGCCTTAGCGTGGCACTGGCAGAAGCCAAAAGGCTCAAGGCTGTCTTGTGTCCACCTGGTGAACCTCAACATCCCTGCCGGGCACTGAATGAGGGAGACACAACACAAGACCATTACCTGGCAGAAATTAGATATTGGTGATGCCACAAAGAAGGGCCACAAGGCTTGGATATGTCCAGAACCTCATTCTCATTGAGCCTTTAGGGAGGCAAAACCCCATTACCCAGCACTCTGCATAAGAACATTTTCACCATCGGCTGCCTCAGTCCTTCAAGCAGTCCCCGCCATTGCTGCAAAATTGAATCTGTCTCCTTAGAAAACCCTGCTAGACACCAGTTTCACCATCACATTAGTGAGTGTGGGGCTGCTACTGGAGCCAGAACATGGAACACCAGAGGGCAGAGAAGCTATACTGGTCACCCGAAAAACAGGCACCGGAGAGGAAATTCAAATATGGGGCAAAAGACGGTTACAAATCTCCATTGGGTCAGTTCTGGCAGGCACATATTTTGTCATACAGTACAACTACCAAAGAGCAGTAATAAAATATATTTCATCATACACCAAATGCTCAACAGAGAAGGCAACAATGCAAATTCATTAAATGGTGTACTGCCTCAATCTAATACATGACATCAACAATTTCAATCCAAGAGCAAAGAACATATTTCTTCAGTTTGACATTTTCCCAAATGTTTAACTTCCAGTTTTGTTTTATACTCCAATAATCAACATGGCAACATGATTCATGGTAACAATAAGGTTGATGATGACTACTCCATTGCAACAAGTTCACACAGCCTATCAATTGTGTCACAGACAATTCAATGGTCACTTGAATGGGCTCTCGCATTAAGGCCTCAAGGTTGAACATGTGGACATGTGCAATGGTAAGCAGAAAATGCTGTGATGGTAAAGAGCTTGATCAAGCAACCTGGAAACTCCTAAAACAAATATATTCCTGGATAAGAAATTGCATTGAGCATATCATGGAAACTGAATAAAAATATCATGATAGCTAAGTTGTCTTTGCTAATGAACATCCTGTCAATACATTACATTATTGAGACAAGCTTATTATTTATATAATTTTTGCAAAACAGTATTATTTGCTAGTAATGGAAAGCAGTGCCTCAGTTGCTCCCAATGTAGAGAAGTCTGTATGTTGCTTTTTAATTGGCTGTAGTAATTGTTTTTATGTTGCCACTACTAAGCCTTATTCATTTTCTTTAATTTCTTGGTGTCCAAGGTGGTATTTGGTCTGGTTCAGACACCTTCTCTCCAAAGTAAATTGCTCACCATCTTCCTACAGAACAATCCTTTTCAGACCTGGGACAGCTGGATTTTGGAGTTTAAATGATCCTGGATGTTCATGTGTTGTCACACATGTGTGAGTAGGGGACATCCTTGGGGCTTATATGTTAATTGTAATTTGACTCCACGCCACAGGCTGGCACTGTCATTTACACCTCTCCCTTATTTTCCCACAAAAATGAAGAAAGGAAGCCTGAAGAACCTTGATGTCAATTCCACAGGAAGTCCTCGTCCTTACATTCTTGAAGTGTTTAGAAGCCAACCCCATCCGAAGGCTAAAGTCGTTCGAAGACTGTCATGTGAACAAGATACCAAAACAGCAGCGATGGCTGAAATTGATTTTTTTTTTTTTAATTTTAGCTGCACCACCTTGCCAATTAAACTGGGGTCACCCAGTGATACCCTAAACTTGATCTTAGTTTATTCTCTTAATTACAGTGTACACCGTTTTTTGTACAGTATGTAGTTTTTGTTGTTTCTCTGTTTATGTTTCATGTTTATGTTGCAATTACTTTTAATCTATATGTGTAATTTGCTCCATCCTGGGTATAACGTTAATCTTCATCCAGTCCTGCATGTAGGCCCTCCAACCTGCAGAGACAAACCTGGGGGTTGGTGGCAGAATTAGCACTCCAGGATACCATAAAAAACCTCACACTGGTTCCATTCCATCTGAACTGGTGTGGTGCTGAGGTGTCACCCATTGCATGGCTACACTCGGGTCCCAATTTGGGATACAGAGTTGGCTCGTCATGTGGTGGGTGTGGCAATGCACTGTATCAGTGTGTGCTCCTAACCTCTTTCTCTCTATATGTGTAATTATTGTATAGCATGTTGGGTTGAATGCTAAAATTTCTTATACAGTAATATGTGTAAATCACAATCAGATGAAAAATGTAATTGCATAGTTATTTGACTAAAGCCTACCCAGGCAGCATCAGGAACAAAGCAGGAGCCAGTGTAAGATGGTGTTGCACCTTAATCTTTTAAAATTCAGTTTATTTGTGGTCAACAATAAGTGCGCTGTATCAGTCAAAGTTTATTGTACATTCTTGTTTTACCGTTGAGTGAGGTTGCATTTGCTGTTGCGTGTGTTATGTTTTTGGGTAAACTTTACAAGAAGAAGTGCAAAGTTTGCTCTTTCCAGCATTGTTCTGTCTTGCCTCTTGTTATATTTAGTGATCACTGTAACATTTCAATTTCTTTTCAGTTTTTTATTTGATTTTCCCATAGCAGTTTATTGTACATTAAGATGGTTGAGGTATGGTAAACTATATAAATGCTGACCTTAAAAGTTTAAAAATTTTCACAAAATAAAAGAAACTATATAAAAGTAACAATTAAGCAGAACTTACAAAAACATATCTTGTTAAAACCATCTGAAAAATAACTTATCACTGATGTGATGTGTCATAAATAAAACTTGAAGATAGGTAACAAAAAGTGATGCTGTAATCTAATTCCCAAAGATATGCTTGTTAGGTTATTTGGCCTGGTAAGGAGTGTAGTCTGTGTGAGTGTGCCCTGTGCTGAATTGGCATGCTATCAAATGCCGATGCCTGCCTTGTACCTGATGCTGCCAAGAGAGGTTCTTACATCCTGTAATCCTCTATTGGACTAAGCAGGAAGGTGGATGCATGGCTGGCAAAAGCATCAGAATATGATTGGTGGTGTAGTTGATTAACAGTGAACTCTGAATATTGCACACAGGTAGCATCTGCATAAAATATTGCCCTTGTTTGACACTTTTGGATATTGGCAAGAGCAATCTCAATTTTTCACATTTTAATGAAGCTTAGTTGAAGGCTGCCTTTACTTGAAATAAAGCAAGCATTTACTTGATGTTTAATGTATTCCCTAAATATAAATGTGTTTTTTCAGCTATTTACAACATATCATGGTGAATAATTGAGCACACAAATATTTGCCACATTATCTCCACTCTTATCAAAAAAGAAGAGGGCTTCTGTTCTTATTAGCAGTCCATATTATCAGGAAAGCTCCAAGCTGGATTGATTTAAAGACAGCAGGCAGACAGTACATTCATAAAGCATGGGATTTGCAGCTCAGACTCATTTCCAAAAGCTTTGTATCTGCCAGTTGGCTTGCTTCACTGAATACTTATACTCAGATTTAGAAATATACTACCTCAATTCACCCTTTTAAAACCACTGGTGACACTATCTGAAAAAGCAATGTGGCTTAAAAAGGTAATCTTTGTATCTGTACCTAGAGATATCTGCTAGGTCAATCTACTTGAAGGCATTAAAAAGCACAGCATTATTCAAAATAAAACAGCCTAACAAATTCAACACGGAATAGAAATTGGGCTCGGCTGCATATTCTGACCTACAATGCATAAAGTCGCCTTATTGTCCTTTGCAGATAGAGGTTTATTTTTGATGCTAGTAGAAAGCCCAAGGTGATTCAATAAAAACATTTGACAAAGTTGATTGCATTACCTTTTAACTATGTATGTGTTTAGCAAGGCTTAAAACCATGTAGAATTTGTACATCCACTTATACTGATTGAATTTCATAGGTAATATTTTTGTAATATATTGAATGTCATGTTTTTTTTCTTTGAGCATATTATAAACAGGCGCACTGCATACAGTGCCTTATTTGCAGCTTCATGTTCACCTGCATATTTTCATACATTTGTGTGCACAATTCTTGTCTCTTATATAAAGAAAGGTTAATTTAGTACATCTTAACATATGCTGTCAGAGATAATGGAATTTTCAATTACGTATTTAGTGGCAGACTTGTATGTTTTGTACTATTCTTGATTAGTGTTCTTGTTGCTGATTAGTTTCCCAGTGTCTGGTTAGGGACTGGGATTCAAAAAGAAAAAAACATAATTAAGAAGACAGGAGCTTTAGTACAGATGCTGGTCAGATAAAGCCCCAGTGAAACTCGGACACACCTCTGTCTAAACCTTTCAAAATTTACCACAATATAATCAAAATGGCATATAAGCAAGTTAATACTGAATATGATCCCATAGCAAAGTAGCATTTTGATGTTATCTGTGAGATCTAGAAGGGTAAATGAGTTATGCAGGTAAAGTGAAAGAAAAAAACATGTTGAAACTAGGCCAAGATGAAATATTTTCTTATTTTAACTTTTGCTGTCCTGCTATCCTCCACATTTTTCTTCTAAGCTATTTAAATGTGCAAGATCCATTTTTGATTAATCAAGGATCCACTCTGACTGCCATAATGGTGTTTTGTTATGGTGTACTGATATAAAAAGCTCTGTTTAAATCACAAAATCCTAACTATTTCAAATAATGAAGGTAGCTTGATTTTAAAATATGACCACACTTTCTTATTATGGTAGCTTTCACATTTGGAAAATATTGTTACAAACATCAGGACAGGTTTGCACCCGTAAGCTGGCACAAAAAGAGGTTCCAGACAAGACAGGTAGAGATAGGTGGGTCATGATCACAAGGTAAAGGCAGTGCACCGGGGGCAACAACCCGAGAACTAGAAGTGTCAAACCATTTTCAGGTCCTTGCGGAGCTGGGCAGTGTCTGTGAAGAATCTGATGTGGTAGGCAGACATGAGGAGCCCCAACAGGCCACAGTGAAGCCAATGCCCAGAAAGAGAGAATTAGTGATAGTTGGTGATGGGGAATTTAACTGCAGGCTTGCTCCAGAGATAGAGAGTCTCTCACAATGTATTGCCTTCTGGGTGCACATGTGGGAGACCTACCTGGAAGGGTTGATAGGCTCATGGCCAGAGAAAGAGTGGATTCAGCTGTCATTGTCTATGTTGGAACAAATGGCATACATAAGGGTAGTCTGTCAGTTCTGCAAACCAAATTTAAATAGTAAGGTGCCAGGATGAGGAGCAGAATTGACAATGTAATCTTCTCTGAAGTTCTTCATGTGTCAAGTGTCAGTAAAGGTAAGACTGAGGAGATTAGAAGGCTTAATGCTTGGCTCAAATCTTGGTGTGGAGTAGAAGGGTATAGGTTTATGGGGTATTGGCACTCCTTTTGGAACAGATGGGACATGTTCCGCCACAGCAGGTTATATTTGAACTGGAGGGGCACCAATGTGTCGGAGATGTGTATTAATAGTTTAGTTGAGGATGGTTTAAACTAGGGTATGGGATGGGGCAGGGAGTTTAGGACAGGCCCGGTTTAGAACTGTACATGAAAGAACAAAAAACAGTGTAAAATAAATGTGCATAGTAACATAAATTCTAAGCTAAACTTTAGGTGCAAAAGTGAAATGAGTAACACATTAAAAATGGCATGCCTTAGAAGTATCAAAAATAAAACAAGTGAGTAGTTGAGCATAATCATGATGTTATGGAAATAAAAAGGAACATGGCTAAATAAAAAAGATAAAGATGAGTATAAAGGAGAGGGATACAAATTTTTAGGAATGATAGACAGAACAAAAAAGGTGATGGGGTTGCTGTTTAGTTCTCTTCAATTGAATGGTGAACCCCATCTTAGTGAGGACATCTGCTATCATCTGGAAAGCATTAGGGAAAGCGGCCTTATTGTAGGAATTTTGTTAGAGACTGCCCCATGCAGATAATAATTTCAATGCAAATCTTTTTTGTTATATTAAAAAGGCAAGTTTATAGGGGAATGTTATAGTTATGAGGGATTTTAACTACACAAATGCCGGACCACAAGAGCAGGAGTTTTTAGAAATAATCAGTGACTGTTTTTTAACAAAGTAACAGCACTAACACAGGGGGGAAGCCTGTCTAGATTTAGTATTTTGTAATAATCAGGATAGAATTGAGGGTGTAGAGGTGATTGAACCAATACTGTTAAGTGACCATAATATAATAAAATTCTCAGTGTTTTCAAAAATTGCAGATGCAAAGACTAAAATTGATAAGTTTAACTCTGGTAGGGCAAATTTTGAGCAGATGCGGCTAAGTCTAGCAGTCAAACATCAGATTGCTCTAATGAAATATTTGATTCTAATGAGACTTAGAGACACCATACAGGATGAGCAGTTTGAGCCCTTGGAAAATGGGCCTACTTATTATAGCATTAGAACAATAAGAGTGAGAACAGGACATTCACCTCAACAGATGGTTGTATGTTTATGTATTTGTATGCTTTAAGTATTCTTTGAAAGATACAAGAAAACAAATGAAAACAATATTATATAAAACAACACAGCAGTATTTATTTCATAAATAGATTCTGCTAAATGATTGCTATAATTTGTGATTAGTTATAATTGTTTTCTGTGTCTCTTGAATCTGACTTCCTTTCTTTGAGGGTTTTGATAGATGAGGCATTCATATCTTTTATTTAGAAAATTAACTGAGTTATATTTAAAAATGTAAAAGATAATTAACAACTTACCATGGTGCTATTGTTGCTTATTTTGGATGCTGCCATATTTATTTACAATTGCTATATATTTGCTAACAAGGGACGACTGGAAATATTTTGATGTTACCTATGCAATGGTTTGAAAGGCCAATGCTAGGCATTCCTTGGTTATCCAAGGTGGCAGGAAAACAAAACAAATTACCTTTGTTAACATTTCCATTGCTGTTAGAATGTTTTAGAAGTAAGACTTCTGCTTAGCATTTTGTGTTTATAATTAAGTATACAGTAGGACATATTTTTTGGTTTAGAACTTTTGCCTGGCTTTTGATGGCATCTGTCTTCTGGTTATTACTTACTAGCAAAAAACCCCCGCGCTTTGCAGCAGAAAAGTAGTGTGTTAACGAAGTAATGAAAAAGAAAAGGAAACATTTTAAAAATAACGTAACATGATTGTCAATGTAATTGTTTTGTGACTGTTATAAGTGTTGTTGTCATCAAGGATTTGATTATCATTATTTGTTTCAATCAGGTTCGTATTTGGAGGATGTGTTGTGTTCAAGTTACATTCCGTGTTTGTCTAGTCTATCCCTGACCATCTCATCTTCGTTGTCAACCATTGTAAAGATAACAGGTTTCATTCATCGAAGTGATCACCACCCAAATTGGTACTTGTGAATCTAAGATGTTCAACAGGCATTCCCGGTATTAAGTTGTGGATTTGCCTGCAAATATTTAGCGGCAGCGTGTCTATGAACGTAAAAAAGTTTGTCTCTCACTTTTGCTGAGTTTGTGCCAAACAGTTTTACACAGTTTTACACAGCTTTACACCTTGCTTTCCTATTCGTTTGCATAAGTACAGTCCTTCACCAGCAATTATTTAATGTTAGCTCAGACCCGGCATTTAAACGTTTCTCTCGCACTTTTGCTGAGTTTGTGCCAAACACTATTCTATCCCTGACCATCTCATCTTCGTTTGCATAAGCACAGTCCTTCACCAGCAATTTTAACTCCGTAACAAAGTGATCAAAAGTCTCGTTTATACCCTGCGTCCTCTCATTAAACTTGTGTCTCGCGAATATCGTATTCGTCTTAGGCATGACAAATGCCAGTGGCAGCGTGTCTATGAACTTAATTTAAACTTAAGATTTACACCGTGCTTTGTTTCCGCAGTAGCTGCACTTATGAATATGCTTGTATGCATCACTCGCTTCATATTCTTTTGCTGCCTTCTCAATTGTGTAATGTGTTTTTGTTCAGCGCTCTTTGGAGCTCTTGCTTGTTCTCTGTGTACTGCATTCACAGTCAGTTCACGTGAGCCGGTCTGAGTACATGCATTGTGCTATCTTGTGCGATCTTGCGATGTCCACGGCTTTATTTAATGTTAGCTAAGACCCGGCACTTAAAAGTTTCTCTCGCACTTTCGTTGAGTTTGTGCCAAACACTAGTCTATTCCTGACCATCTCATCTTCGTTTCCATAAGCACAGCCCTAAACCCATAAATATTTAGCGGTAGAGTGTTCCTATTGGATTGCCGCTGACGGACGGCCTTATATGGGTAGACACTCAATTACGTGGGAGGCGTGACGATGAGGGACGCAACTCCGCCTCACACGGCGACCGAGCTGCAGGCTATGGCCGTATATATGTACGTAAGTAGGTTCCAGTTATGACTGTTACACGTAGAATTTCGAAATGAAACCTGCCTAGCTTTTGTAAGTAAGCTGTAAGGAATAAGCCTGGCAAATTTCAGCCTTCTACCTACACGGGAAGTTGGAGAATTAGTGATGAGTGAGTGAGTCAGTGAGTCAGTCAGTCAGTGAGGGCTTTGCCTTTTATTAGTATAGATTCATTTAGCTGCCTTCTCAAGATGGCACAAAAATGATGAAGGTACAGGGGGTCCTCAGGTTACGACGCAGTTCCATTCCTACAACAGTGATGTAACCCGAATTTTGGTGTAAGTCGAAACACACCCTAGCCTAAGTCACTTACCTATCCTAACACATTTGCAAAATTATAATCTAGAACATAAAAACACAACTAAGCCACAGAAAAAGGAAAAGGACATAAATATACTGTACTGTAAACTGTACTGTAGTAACAGAAAAAATTACAAAAAATTAGTGTAAAAATAAATTCCTTACCTTTATTTTTTCTGATCTCTTTACAATGTCTAATTTAACTTCCATCGTGATGGCTTTCCTCTTCTTCGAAACACTACCATCTGAAGACTAATTTCGTTTAGAAACCATGATAAGGGCCAAAAAGTTGCCATACAAAGCAAAACAAATAGAACACTTCCTCCGCGTGCAACCAAACAAGTTTGCCAACTCCCTTGCTGTGTTACTGCGTATCCTTCCACTGCGCATAACCAAACTAGTTTGCCCACGTAGTCTGTAAGTACGGTGCTAATAGCATAAGCCGAAACACTCTTCTCAATTTTTTTTACGTTTTTATGGGAGTGAGCGTTGTAAGTTCGACTCCCTCACTCATACACCACACACTTTCACTTTCACTTTCACAGCATACAACAAAACTACTGTAGTTCGCAAACTTCCTCACTCATATGCCGCGTACTTTCGCCACCCGCAACCAAACTAGTTCACCCCGTAAGTCTGTAAGTACGATGCTAACAGCGTAATCCGAAACACTCACATCTCAATTTTTTTTTTACGTTTTTATGGGAATGAGCGTCGTAAACTCGAAACGTCGCATGTCGCAACGCTGTAACCCAAGGACCTATTGTATATACATTTAAAATAAATGTATTTTTGGTAATTTGTTATGATGTAGCATGTCAGAGTTCAGTGATCGTGTAAGGTTTTAAAACCAATATGGTACAGGCTTGTGGATGTAAGTGCATGCTGTTGGAAGGCCACACGACCATGGAGTTTTTACTGGGGGAATTGGCTGATTGCTCATTAACATGCAAGCACAATCAGCACAGCCATCCTTCTTTGACACTCCATAGGACATTAAGGAAAGCACCCACACTCACATATAGTATAAAGATTGAGATTTAGAATGAAAGGAGGGAAAATCAAGGGACAGAAGAAGAGCGAGAGAAGGCAAGTGTGGAAGAGACGAATCAAAACAATCAGGCTTTCAGGCTGCCTAATGAGGGAGCAAAATGAACCATTCACTCCTGTTGAACATTTTTAGCAGGAGTAGAAGAGCATTACCTGGGTTGTTTTGCAGACACTGAAGAATAGTGGTAGGACAAAGGATCCAGACTCCGAGTGTCCCAGAGGATGCCGAAGTAGGTAGCTGGGATGACAGTCGGAGAGTATTGAGTTGTTCACAGGTGTCTCCAGACCAGTTACAAGACCCAGAATGTGAGCAGGTGTGACAATAGAGAGAGAGAGAGATGTAATGAGGCACACGAAGAAAGGAGGCCTGTTGATAATCTGCTTTTATCCTGGGTTTTAAGGTATTTATTGTAGAGAAGAGCCAAGCAAAATGACACCTTTTATTGGAATTTATTTATTGTTTTTTAACTTTGTAAAAGACTCAACAGAAAACAACATAAAGGTTTGGGGTTTCCGGCCCTGTATATTGCAGACAAATCCACAATAAATCAAAAAGCAGGTCAAAATATAAACATAAGCAGTTCATATGCGCAACGCCATACTAGGCGTCGGCGGCCATTTTATAAGGGAGGAGCCGGAAGTGGAGGAATGCTGGGAAGGAACCATGAGGGAGGATGGGACTGATGACGTCAAGAAAGGAAGGGTGGAAGTAACGTACTGCGGGAATGAGGCTTATGGTGGCGGAGAGTCTTTGTTCCTGGAAGAAAGCAAAGGAGAAAGGTTAGTACCCCACCACTCCCTGCCGGCAAACGTCTTCCGAAGCGTGTTAAGGTCCGTCCGCGGTCTCCTATTCGCGCGTGCGTGACAACTTCTACAACACAATGTTTTTATGGATTATTTATTGAAAGCTTCACATTTCTTAATCTTAAATCAAGTTTTACTTAGTCATTCCCATTTTCCGTATCCAATATCCTAAATCTGATTAAGGTACTTTGCAATACTGCTGTTTGTGTCAAGTTATTCCTCCAACTTTGGCATTACACCTGAAAATGGAGGATAAACATTAAAATCACCAGTGACAGTGACCGATTGTCAGTCATTAGTAGTATTCCAGTAATCATGGACACAATATTACATTGTTGTGCATTGTAGAATTTTAAGGGAGAAACTGTGAGAAGACCACCAAGAATTAAGTTTGCCTTTTTATTAGCAGCCATAGAACACCAGCATTTTCATCCACTATACTTTCTATTGTCATCATAAATGACCCTTGGATCTAATCACAGAAACTAACCTACAAAAATAAATAAAAACTGGGTGACCAATGAAGAGGACTTCAAGGACAAAATTGCATAACTGGATCAGTTATATTTTTAAAGGGAATGCTTCACCAGACTATCACATTCATTGATATGTCTCTCAACAGGATGATCTTCTTTACACCGTATCCACAATAAACAGGAAAGCTTGTCTTTGGCCAAACCTTTTGTTGCCTCAGGGTGTTTTCCTACAGCAATAGACAGATATAGTTATGTACACATTGTCTGTGATTTTAACTTTAACAACATTTGTAAATGTGTGTAAAATTATTTTAAATATTTCAGACAAAACATACAGATTTGAAGTATATCCACTAAAAATGCAGACAAAATATAGACACAATCTTTGGTTTAGAATAAGCTCATCTTAAGTAGATGACTGAGAATGGTAAAAACTTGTGATGACTTCCAGTTATCTTGTGTAAACGACTATGCTGTCATGTGTGAGTATGACCTGTGACAGACTGGCACTTTGTCAAATGCAACGTCCTGCCCAAAGCTCCTCAAAATGCTCTGACCACCTTTAAATCTGAACTGGAATAAGCAGATTGAAAAAGTCAAGAAAGGCTGAAAAAAAGTGAAAAATTACAGTGCTGTGGGTGTGAGTAATATTTATTTGCATTACCAGGAATCAGGGGAATAGGTTAGAAATATAAGCAGTTCTAACATATGATGGTACCAAGTTGTAATGAATGGGTACATTAGTCTTTATTTTCCCAGGTGCACTTTCCCAAGTGAGTGGACTAAGGAGTTTCAGTGTCACTGTGTACCATGACCTTGAAAGGCAGCTTAGATTGTAAACTACTGCCATCCCCAAGCCTTATGTGCACGTTTTTCAAGCTGTGTTATACTGTCTCATTTATAATGCTGAAGGAACAAATGAACAAAAAACATGTTGCAATAACAGTGGCTCCGAAAACAAGGAAGCCATGGAGTACATTTTTACTTTTAATCAGCCTGTATACTTCACTTTCTATAAAAAGCATTATTATTTCTCTGCACTGCCTCAATGGGCCCCATCATCCATTCCCATGGCTTCTCAGCTATACCTGTCATTATCTCCTGAGGAAAACATGGTATTGGCTAGAGTCTCTGCGTTTCTTACTTATATTACAAAATGGATGAAGGATCACCTTCTACAGCTATACCTGGCAAAGACAGAGCTTTTTGTTATCCACACCAGCTAGCCTGTTCAACTTGACATCTTGGAACAGCTTGGCTCGTTGTCACTAATACCTGCTGAATCAGTATGCAACTTTGGGGTGGTGAATGCTGAGCACATGCCAGCTGTCTCTTGTTCATAGAAATTCACTCCGTATAATGTCAGGTAAAGTAATTAACTGAGTATGCATCTCTCCAAGTTGCTACATTATCCCCCGTTACCAAAACCCTGTACCAGCACAAATTAAGTTCAGATCCTTGATGATTGCCTACAGAGTAGTCTGTGGGTTAGCACAGGTGTATATGGAGACACTGGTGAGTGCTATGCTCCTTCTTGCCTGCTCAGGTGAACAGTAATGCCATCTCTGGGTGGTATCAACTCTCAATCCAGACCCTTTTCAGGAGTAGCTAGTAGTTGGTGGAATGAGCTGCCCATCTCCATTCTAACTGCTTTCTCCTTCAATGTATTTAAGAAGCGATTAAAAACCCTACTGTTCTGTGAATATGTCTAATTGTTAATGTATGTTTTTGCTCTGTAGATATCTGTTGTGACCCTCCCTCAGTTGAGTCTTGTAGTGTGAGTTGTCCAGTCCCATTTGTCCAATTCTCTGTCACCAGTTGTGATCCCCATGGTGTATATGACAGTCAGCAGAGGAAATGTCTTGCCTGTAGTGTTCACTGGCTGCTCCTCACATCCTATAGGGACATTGTCTCTAACTGTGTACTATTTTATGACATTGGAAGCACAGAGAGTCCCTCTGAAACGGTTTGTCCTGTTGGTTCAAATGCAGAAGAGGAAATCAGGCTCAAACCAGGTGTTTTGTGGATTTTGACACACCTGTTGTCTTTTGCGGGCTCATCGGGGCAACAGCAACAGGACAACATTACCCTTGGGTTTCTTTCTTTCGAAGGTTAGGGGCACTTGACTTTTTAGCATGATCCCCCACTTCATTTTGAGGTACTGAAACAGTCTAGGATGCACTATGAGTAAAAGAAGTTCCCTGTCTGTCTGTACCCCTTGTAACTCTTTTTTAAATACGGTATCCACATATTTTTTTGTAGTCTGAATAATTTGGACTCTACAGTAATGTACTGTTCTTTTTTACTCTGAGCTCCTTTTTTGTTATCCAATCTGAGCACCTGAGTCTGAACTGTCATTCCTCTGACTGATGGCTCAGGTAATGGGAGATCAACCATCATCCATTTATCAACTGTTGGAACTGCGGTTTCTTGTTTTCCTTCAGATTAGTCCAGGACCCCTTCGTGTTCCATTTTCTATGCCCAGTCTGACCTCAGTAGTCTGTGTAATTGTGTCTACTGAAGGTACAGACAGGGGTATATGTTTAGCCATATCTGTCAAAATGAATGGTGTTGTGCTCCCTTCAAGTTTGTCCAGGACCATTTGCATTGCATTTCTCTATGATTTACTACACAGAGACCACGTACCTGTAGAGCCAAATTGACAGTAGGAAGCAATCCTATAATCTGATGGCATAAGTTTCTGTTGACAGCTTCCAATGGAGTTCTTGCTGTGGTGTCAATCCCTTTTAATATTGCTTCTAAATGTCTCGGAACTGACAGAAGCAGCCGTAATCCGTTGAAGCAGTTTGTCTAACTCATGCAAGTCAATTGATCGTCTGTATTATTCTGCTGTAATTTTACAATAAACAATGCTTGTCATTTATTGGCTTTGAGAAGAACCTAAGGGCTCTATCACTTTTAGATGTCTGCTTGACATTAGCTTGTTGATGTTGGTGGAGTTTGGAATCCCCCAGTAATTCACTTTGTGTACAGACCTTAACAGCATACAGTAAGAACATAAGAAATTTGACAAGCGAGAGGAGACCATTCAGTCCATCAAGCCCATTTGTTTTGCTAAGCTGTCTCAATATCTCATCCAGATTTTTCTTAAAGGTTTTCAAGGTTTCTACTTCAATTACATGTCTCTGTAGTTTGTTTCAGATTGCCAACATCTTTTTGCGTAAAGAACTGCGTCCTGGCTTCAATTTTAAATGAACTTCCCCATAATTTACACTGATGTCCTCTAGTATGTAACTCACCCTTAAGTTGAAAAAATGTTGCTGGGTCTACCTTGTGAGTTTAGAAGAAATAACTTTAAGAATAAGGGTTGATAGTCATTCCTTTATAACTGTAGAAGTAAGCCATCAATTTAAATTAGCAGCGAAATCTGGTCAGGGTATGATAAGCAGAAATTACAAACCATACAGGAAATAGTTATGGATTTTATACATCTCATTCTGCCTACTAAAATTACGCAGGCATAAATATGTTATTATAAGCCTGCATTATGTATGCTTCATATTACTGATTTATGCTTGCAGCATCTTAAAAACAAATCTGCAGAAAACTCAAATAAATGTGTTTTGAAATATATACTGCAAATACAATATATACGTGTGCATGGGAGGCAGCCTAAAGGGCCCGAAATCCCACGCCAGACCAGGGGGTGGCGGTGCAATGACTCATTTTTCTCTCTTTCCTATAGACTGTTCACAGGAAATTCTGCCTGGCCCTGATGATGTCATTTCCAGCCTTTGAAGCCAGGTCCAAGCCAACGGAAGATGATCCTTCCAGTTCCGGCCCCATTTGATGACATCATATCCTGTTTTGGCCTTTAAAGCTGCCATCTTACAACTAGTAAATCAGTTCAGTGTTGGACACATCAGTACACTTCTACCACAACCCATTTGCAGCCAGGGAGAATATATGGGTGGCTACCCCAAACCTTTTTATGACTTCTTGGTCTAATTCTTGTGACTATATTAATACTAATAAAAGGCAAAGCCCTCACTGACTGACTAAATGACTGACTCATTCACTCATCACTAATTCTCCAACTTCCCGTATAGGTAGAAGGCTGAAATTTGTCAGGCTCATTCCTTACAGCTTACTTACAAAAGTTAGGCAGTTTTCATTTCGAAACTGGAACCTACTTATGTACATATATACCAGCCATAGTCTGCAGCTCCGTCGCCGTGTGAGGTAGAGTTGCGTCTCTCATCATCACACCTCCCACGTAATTGAGTGTCTGCCCATATAAGGCCGTCCGTCAGCGGCAATCCAATAGGAACACTCTACCGCTAAATATTCATGGGTTTAGGGCTGTGCTTATTGAAACGAAGATGAGATGGTCAAGGTGGTGTTTGGCACAAACTCAACGAAACTGTGAAAGAAACTTTTAAGTGCCGGGTCTTAGCTAACATTAAATAAAGCCGTGGACATCGCACAAGATAGCACAAGCACAGCTCAGAACCTTCGATGCATGTAGTCCGAGTGGCTCACGTGAACTGACTTTGAACACAGTATGCAGACAAAAAGCAAGAGCTTCAAAGAGTGCTGAAAAAAAAAGCATTACACAATTGAGAAGGCAGCAAAAGAACATGAAGCAAGTGACGCATACAAGCATATTCATAAGTGCAGCTACTGCGGAAACAAAGCACACGGTGGAAAAAGACCAATGTCAAGCTAAAGGAAGACATTGTAAAAAAAAAACCCGTGCATGCAGTGTGTGATGTCTCAAATAAAGAGGAAGACGAGCTGTTTATTGATGTAGTAAGAATGAGGAATCAATGAATGAAACCTGATATCTTTACAACGGTTGACAAACACGGAATGTAACTTGAACACAACACATCCTTCAAATACAAACCTGATTGAAAGAAACAATGATAATCAAATCCTTGATGACAGCAACACTCATAACAGTCACAAAACAATTACATTGACAATCATGTTACGTTATTTTTAAAATGTTCCCTTCTTTAACACACTTCTTCTCCACTGCAAAGCGAGGGTATTTTGATATATATATATATATATATATATATATACTGTATATATACCCCGATCTACATACTCAAATAAACAGACCACACGCTGTGGCGCAACACGAGAAGCCTCGCCTCTCCGTCCGAGGTTCGATTCCTGAGAGGGGGTGCAGTGAGTGAGCCCAGAATTAGGGTGAAACACGAGTCGCATACTCTTTGCATTATTTGACAGTAAAACTATTTATATATATATATATATATATATATATATATATATATATATATATATATATATATATATATATATACATATATTATATATACACACACACATACCTGTACATATATATTAGCGCTTCCCGATTCATGAAGTATGAAAAAATATGAGGTTAACGCAGAAAAACAGATCACCAATTGAAGCTTTATGAATAATGGATACTTTTATTTGCCATCAGTAATTGTTTTGGTAAAGCCATACTCAGTGTAATCCTCCTTCCATTTTCTAATTTTTTCGCGACTAGCCATGATTAATTGAACGGTAAAAAAGTAAGAGCGAAGCGACAGTGACTTATTGAGGCAGACAGGCGAGAGCACAATAGCATGCGGGCTCGATGTAGTGCGCGTCAAGTCGATCTAAAATGCGCGATCAGATTCGAAAAAATATATCTTTTCAAGTTCTATTTGTATATAAGTAGGTTCTATTTAGTCAACAGAAATACCTTTGGTAGGAATGTAAGTTAAATTTAGTCTTTACATTTCTATGGTGAAGAAAAATTTATGCAATGATGACTAAATTTAACTTACATTCCTACCAAAGATATTTCTGTCGACTAAATAAAAATTACTTATATTTAAAATTTAAATAGAACTTAAACAGATACAATAGTTCATAATACCCATGCAGCACTAAGTGCATGTAAGAGCAGGAGTCATCTGTTTTAACAAGCAGCCTATTGCACTGATACAAAATAGCCTGCCCATTTAATTATTTAGGAATGGATAGATAAATTAAGATTTTGTTCAAATAATGTTTTTCATTTTTCTTCCTTAATGGATTCTGGCACCCCTAGCAACAGCTGATGGATTCTGGCACCCCAAATATCTATAAATAAATATATATATATATATATATATATATATATATGTGTGTGTGTGTGTATATGTATGTGTCAATATATGTAGATATGTATGTATATGTATATATATGTTTATATATGTTTATATATGTGTGTGTATGTATGTATGTGTGTATATGTACAGTATGTGTATGTATATGTATGTGTGTAGATAAGTATATATATTGTGAACGCTGGCCCGGACACAGACAGATGGACATCACTTTTGCACCCAACACACGTTTATTTACAATATCTACAAGTTATTTACGTGCACACAAACCCCAGTGCCTCCAGCACCAATCCCCCTCAATCCAGGCCTCACAGTCCTTTGTTACTTCCTGGCCGCCTCCAGTCCTCTCTCTCCAGCTCCGTCTCTCTTCCACCCGACTTCCACTCGACTGAAGGAGGCGGCCCCTTAAATAGGAACCCGGATGGGCTCCAGCTGCTTCCCGGCACTCCTCCGCAGACACGCCCCAGTGTGGCGGAAGTGCCGGTTGTGCACCCGGAAGCCCTCCGGGTGTCCCCTGTCTTCTTGCCCTCAGCACTTCCTGGTACTGCTGGGCTCCAGGGTTGTTCAGGCACCGGGGCGCCGCCTGGCGGTGGCCACGGGTCCCTACAGGGCTGGGCTTCCAAATATATATATACAGTATATATCTATACTAATAAAAGGCAAAGCCCTCACTCACTCACTCACTCACTCACTCACTCACTGACTCATCACTAATTCTCCAACTTCCCGTGTGGGTGGAAGGCTGAAATTTGGCAGGTTCATTCCTTACAGCTTCCTTACAAAAGTTGGGCAGGTTTCATTTCGAAATTCTACGCGTAATGGTCATAACTGGAAGCTGTTTTTCCATTTACTGTAATGGAGATGAGCTTGAACGCCGTGGGGGCGGAGTTTCATGTGACATCATCACGCCTCCGTAATCACGCAGTACATAGAAAATCAGGAAGACCTCCAAAAAGCGCTGAAGAAAACATGCATTATATAATTTAGAAGGCAGCGAAACAATAAGAAGCGGCGAGTGACATATACAACCATATTTATGAGTTCTGCTACTGAAACAAAGCACATGTAAACCTACACTTTAAATTAAGTTCATAGACAGGCTGCCTGGCGTTTGTAATTTAGTGCCTGCCCATATAAGGCCGTCCGTCAGCGGCAATCCAATAGCAAACTCCCACTAAATATTCACGGGTTAAGGACTGTGCTTATGCAGAGGAAGATGAGATGGTCAGGGTGGTGTTTGGCACAAACTCAGCGAAACTGCGAGAGAAAGTTTTAAGTGCCAGGACTAAGGTAACATTAAATACAGCCATGGACATAGCACGAGATGGCACCAGCACAACTGGGGAACTTCGATGCATGTACACCGAGCGGCTCACGTGAACTGACGCAGTGCACAGATAAAAAGCAACAGTTCCAAAGAGCGCTGAACAAAAACCGAATTACACAATTGAAAAGGCAGCAAAAATATGAAGCGCCTGATACATACAAGCATATTCATAAATGCAGCTACTGTGGAAACAAAGCACACGGTGGAAAAAGTCAATGTCCCGCTAAAGGAAGACAGTGTAAAAAAAAAACCCGTGCATGCAGTGTGTCAGGTCTCGGATAAAGAAGAAGACGAGCTGTTTATTGATGCAGTAAGAAACGAATCGATGAATGAAACCTGTCATCTTTACAACGATTGACAAACACGGAATGTAACTTGAACACAACACATCCTACAAATACGAACCTGATTGAAAGAAATAATGATAATCAAATCCTTGATGACAGCAACACTCAGTAACACACAAAACAAATACTGTATATTGACAGTCATGTTACGTTATTTTTAAAATGTTCCCTTTTCTTTTCTAGCTTTTTAACACACTACTTCTCCGCTGCGATACGCGGGTATATATATATGTATATATATATCCCGATCTACATACTCGAATAATGGATACTTTATTCGCCATCAATGATTGTTTTGGTAAAGCCATACTCAGTGTATTCATTAGATGAACGGTAAAAAAGTAAGAGCGAGGGAGGATGACTTATTGAGGCATGCAGGCTGTAGTGCGCGTCAACTCTATCTGAATTGCGCGATCACATTTGAAAAATATATCTTTTCAAGTTCTATTTAGTCCATATGTGTCAAACTCAAGGGCCGCAGGCCACATCCGGCCCGGCGTGTAATTATATCCAGCCCGCGAGATCATTTTATATACTGTATTATTGTTATTAATGGCCCGGTATATGAAGCGCTGGTAACACAATAAACTACAGATCCCATAATGCAGCGCTTCAGCTGCCTTGCCAACACTTACGCGTTAATCAAGTCTACCTTATGATGCTGCAAGTTATTGCGGCTAGCTCACACGATGCTGAAGAGAAAAGTTGATTCTGAAAATAGAGCCTTTAAAAACCGATGGGAGGCTGAGTATATGTTTACTGAACCCGTGTGTCTCATTTGTGGAGCTAATGTGGCTGTAATTACAGAATTTAATCTAAGACGGCACTATGAGACAAAACATCAGGGAGTTCTGTGTTGTGGAGATTCTCAGGATGGATTGCAGGTGCTCATCAGTGAGGCTGAAAGACCTGAATGCAATGCAGAAGATACAGAAAGCAGAAGAATTAAATAAGAATCTGACACTTCAGCGGACGTTTTACCCGTGCACAATCACAAAGTGATTTCAAGTGAAGTTGCTTTTATGGGAGACACAAATGCACCAGTGCAACTTTCCCTGTTGCCAAGTAATGTTAAACCAAGTCGTCACTACGGTGTTCCCAAATACGCACTTTGCTGATAAACCGAGCGCACTGAGTTTGCACGGCGCTTTGGTGACTTTGAAGAACAAAAAAAGTCCGTCTACATGTGGCTCGAACCTTGTGCATGTTTGGTAGCACATATCTGTGTGAGAAGCTCTTCTCAGTGATAAAGAATAACAAAACAGCACACAGGAGTCGCCTCACTGATGAGCACCTGCAATCCATCCTGAGAATCTCCACAACACAGAACCTCACACCAAACAGAAACGAACCTGTTGCCAAAAAAAGATGCCAGGCGTCCAGCTCTAAAATGACATATGAGCAAAGACAACTTAATGATTTGATTTGTTATTGCTGAAAGGAACACATTTTATTTATATTTCCAGGTTTTGTTATGCAGCATGTTCATATTTTATTTTTTATATAAATTTACATAAGAGTAAAGAAATTTGAATGTTTGTTCTTTTAAGTTATTTAAGGTTTGAGTTGATTTATTCACAAATAATATTCCTGTCTGTTTTTACCATTCCTACCAAAGATATTTCTGTCGACTAAATAAAAATTCCTTCTATTTAAAATTTAAATAGAACTTGAACAAATACGATAGTTCATAATATCCACGCAGACTTGCACGTAAGAGCGGGAGTTATCCGTTTTAACAAGCAGCGTATTGCACTGATACGAAATAGCTGTGTGTGTATATATGTAGATATGTATGTATATGTATATATATGTTTATATATGTGTGTGTATATATGCGTGTGTATGTATGTATGTGTGTATTTATATGTATGTGTATATATGTAGATATATATATATGTATGTATATATGTGTATGTGTATATATGTGTATATGTATAGATATGTACATATATATGTTTATGTGTGTGTGTGTGTAAATATATATATATATATATATATATATATATATATATATATATATATATATATATATATATATACATATGACAGCAACACTCATCACTCACAACAGTGACAAAACAATTACATTGACAATCATGTTACGTTATTTTCAAAATGTTTCCTTTTCTTTTCATTGCTTCTTCAACACACTACTTCTCCTGCTGGTATTTTGCTAGTATATATATATATATATATATATATACATATATATATTTATATATATATACATATTTATGTATCTGTGTACATGTATATATATATGTTTATATGTGTGTGTGTGTATATATATATATATATAGTGGTATTTGGCCGTCTTGTCATCCCGGCAATACCCCCAGGCCGCTGTATGGAGGTGCCCCGAAGACCAGCAGGGAGTCATGAAATTTGTAGTTTTTATCCTCAGCCCTGCTGGGTACCACAGGGGCCGCAAGAGGGAGCTGCAGGGAGGACCAAAGACTTCTTTGTGCCCTATAACCCGGAAGTGCGTCAAAGGAAGAGCAACGTGCTTCCGGGGTAAAGAAGAAGGACTTGTACCTGACCCGGAAGTGATATTGAATCACATGGACTGGTAATTGGGAACACTTCCAGGTCAGGGAGAATAAAAGTTCCCAGACGACGAGCTGAGCTGGGTGGAAGGGTGGCAACGCGTCTGGGAGTCGGAGGATTGGATTATTGTGATTTGTATGAGTATAGTGGAGGAGAGGGTGCATTGTGCACTGTGGCAATTTAATAAAGTCATCGTTTAGACTTTTACCTGGTGTCTGGAGTCGTGGACAGGGGTTCGAGAGAGCGGTACGGCCCTAATCTGTCACAATATATATGACAACAACACTCATAACAGTGACAAAACAATTACATTGACAATCATGCTACGTTATTTTCAAAATGTTTCCTTTTTTTTTCATTACTTTTTTAACACACTACTTCTCCGCTGCAAAGTGGGTATTTTGCTAGTATATATATATATATATATATATATATATATATATATATATATATATATATATATATATATATATATATATATACAGTATATATACAGTATATATACATAATACACAGACACACACACACACATTATATGTGTGTATATTTTTAAAAGCTATTTGCTTTCATTGACTTCACTCACCCTTGATATATTGACTTCACATTTCTGAATGAATCCTTGCAGGTTAAAGCAGAATATTGGCACAGTATTACTCAGAGGGATATTCACAATTCACACTTGAGTTTAGTTTCTGCCTGAAGTCAGCTCCCATCAATTAAAGTTAAAATCAATAGGACTGGTATTTGAAAAAGGTTTGTCTTATCATTCATGGCATTAAGGTAAGTTCACAGGAAGGTGAGAGAAAAATCAATTTAACTGAATACAAGAAACATGAGTAACACATGCATTCTCTCATTTGTAACTTCTTAGCTAATTTAAAAGATTTTAGAATACTTGCAGTTTACAGTGGTCCGTGATTTCCTTTGAGACCATTTTGTATTGCAGATGCCTCCTACAGAGACTACTGCAATCACTGGTAAAAAGGAATAATGAAGAAGTGTAACAATTAGGGATACTTAGCTATTTTAGGCACTGATGTAAATATTTTTATGCAAAGCACACACACACACACCCTTAAAATTGCATTAATTGCAGTAATTGCATTTTGTAGAGTTGTCTTCTGACATATTTTACATTTATCCATGTACATTGTAGTGGGTGGGGGAAAGGCTAATGATTACCCAGGAACCACTGTGGTGTGTGTAGGGGGCTTGAAGCTTGTGATAAAAAGTTTGTTTTCAAAAAGAAGGGGCTCACAGAAACTGCTTATGTATAGGGCCCAGAGTTCTGTGCTACACCCTTGCATGTACAGTATTGTTGTGCTTTAGCCATCATAGATTCAGATATAATCATCAGTTATGTTTCTCATCATATAGGAAAAAAGTAGGGACTAAAGGTAAAGCAGAAATAGCTTTCTGACACTGCTTTCCTTTGCTTTTTTGATTACTTTTTTGAGGCCACTTTCATGCCTTTGTAATATAATGAAGATTAGGCTAGCTCTTCACATTCTCTATCTAGAATTGACCCCAAGCACTGACATTCACAGAGCTTCGGCATCTCAGACATACAAAAACCTAATTGGAAACAAAAACGTTTTCTGCAGTTCAGACAGATAGCATTATTAGGCATACTTACAATATATTGGTTTTTTAATTTTACTTCATGTTTAATTTTGCATTTATTTTTCATTGTTCTACTGTCTTCAAGTATTTGTAATGTCAAATACTGGTTCAATTCTATTATTATTTTGCGCTTCTGTTTTCATTTTGTTGTAGTTGTTATTTTTTTCTTGTTATTGTTCATCTTAATTTGATGCCATTTTGGTTTTTTTTGTGGGCACCACTGTTTTCAGAGTTATGCTGTTGGCAACAGAGCATCATTGTGATGTCATCTTCTAGAGAGTACTAAAGATAGTGGCTAAGATTGTGGCTAAAAGAAATAAACACAATTTTATTACCATAGGGAAAGGATTGTTAGCTTGATTGTATTTTGGCTTTGTATTTTGTTTGAAATTTTTGTTTTTACAATCTTGCTTTTTGACTTTTTTGTTTTGACAGTGACACAGTTTAAGACTCTGTATTTTTCTATGCCCTTCTAGCTCACATTTCCGGGTCCTCCTTGCTAAAATTTATGTTTTGGGATGTGATTTATTTCATTAAATCATAATACTGAGGAACATTGCATGTTTTGTTTGCAGTTTTAATATATTAGTATAAATTACATAATAGTGTAAGTAACTGCTGGCTAAACATTAAACAAATACCGTATATACTCACGTATAAGTCAGGTCTTGAAACTCGAAAAATCGATCCTAAAATCAGACCCCGACTTGTATACCCGTTGAAAAATGTGACACTTAATTTATTTATTTTTTTAAATGATCTTGCCTTCTCTAATCTCGCACCAATTTCTTAGACACATTGAACTTTGTTTCAGCAGCACAGTTACCAATTTTATTTGCAACTTCAATGATGTTTAATTTAAAACCAGTTTCATATTTTCTTCTAATCAAACACTCCATCGTAGATAAGGGATGCTCTTACAATAAATGTGTATGAGGGTGTGAGACACAAAAAACACTAAACATTGCAAACATTGCTTCAGAATATTTTGGGTATTTTCGGGTTATTCTTAGCAGTTTTAAATTGCTCATGTATTTTGTGTTTCTCCCAATATTCTCACATAAGATTGTTCAAAACGTCTCCAACCTTTTTAAACTTGTAAAAATCACATAGTGTGTGCTTATCTCTGATCCTCTATTAGTGTAAATGGTTTATTAAGTGTGAGAGGGCACCTACATAGTGTTGCTCAGTAAAAACTGCCAAAGCCTTTTTGACTGCAAATCTCCTGTGTTTGCCAGTGACTTTGTTCGACTCATATTGTCTTGTAAATTTACCATGTGGCCAGCTTAGACAAGCATTTTTTTTCCCTGCACCCAATGAGACTCTGCGATTCCAGCATGACATCACAGTGTTATAGCAGCCATGCACAAAACTTTCACACATGAATACCTTAAGTGTAGTCCACCTCACCTTTACGTTGCTGTCACATCTGCTTCACACATGCGTCATATTAATTCCCGCATTTGACTTCAGCCAGATTTGCACCCCTGTGTGTTAAAAAATGGATTCATTTGAGGGGTACATTAGCTGACTATAATGAGAATATCATGAGTACCGTCACCTAATATTTAAAAGAGTTTTTGCTGCACCATGTGGCTAATTTGTATCGCGGCTGAATGCATCTGCAATAAGCCACGTGGGCAGTGATGAGTCAAACCAAACTTTAAAGGAGCCCTTGCACTCCTGCTCCCTGAGTCAGAGACCCTGTGAAAGATTAATAATGATAATGGAAGATTTATTACTATTTAGAAGGTAGTTCTATCTTTTTGATCAAAGACAAAAGTGTGAAGCACCTGCACAGATAAACCAGAAACAAAATAGACCGTGACAGCTGCATAGATTCCACCACACTGTATGACTACACATACTGGCCAAAGTGTTACTGCAAAAAATGCTGCATGGCACAGTCAATCAGTGCCGCAAGGTTTGGAACTCTATGAGTGCAATGATATATTTTTTGCTAGTTTGTGACCATTTATTGTATTTTGATAGTGGCTGCTGTTCTGTCTGCATCTTTCGTTACTTGTAGCACAGTTGTTAGCACTGCTGCCTCACAGCTCAACTCAAGATTAGGGCCACATTTATCAGCCCAGAATTGTCGACATACACTTTCATAGCCCACAGGGGCACTTAAAAGACCATTACACCATTATAATTCAGTCAATACTAGTTAAGTTCCTCCTTCTCTATTAATGTTAATGCATTTCCCCATGTTCGACAAAGTTTCTGAACATTTCCTTGATTTCACCAAACTCACAAAGAAGGGTTTGCTCATCACTATACCTGAACATCCGATGTCATAAAATGAAAAAAGATATTATATGTATCTACAGTATGTACACATGTAATGATTAATAACTTTGTTTATACTTTGAAACCTCTGGATTAAATAACTCAGTTGTATGTCAGTAATTGGTAAGTAGTGGTAAGAAGATATTTTATTATTTATATATCTACAAAAAACAAAAACCTTTACTTTTCATGCACGTCATACACTAAGAACTTGAAAATGTGTGAAACTGTATTGGATAAAATGCTTCCAACTGCTACATCTGACGTAAGTCAGTAGGAAACAGTGAAAATTCTTTCAGCAGTCCAACTCCAGACAGAGTAGTAAAGGTTAGTACTGTCATTATGGTGCTTATTTGGCCTAATAGGAAATGACATTAATGTGGTATGATATGTTCTGCACAGTCTAGTAGTGCAACCATATTGTCAAGTGAGAGAGGTCTTAGGAGAGTCAAATGCTCTATGAAAGTACTATTTTTTGTTTCCATATTTATCTATTGTAAAGACATAGCATATTTATTCCATTTAAGGTTCCAAAATGCAGTGATTTTGTACTATTATCTATTGTTTGTGGTAATCACCCATGTTGCCTTGCAACTACCCATGACGGAACACAGTATGTGGCATTTCCAGTTGCAACTTCAGATTGAGAATTAAAGCAGCAATGTGGTAACCAGTCCTGGAGGAATTTCCAGTCTGTCAAAGGGCACAATTACACAGTTTAGAAAAGACAAGTAAGGTAAAGACAAGAGGTAACAGGAGCCAAAAACTGCACTCTCACTTTTTCCTGTGTTTTTGCTGAGGGATGAGAGACTTTAACTTTTTACACTTTAAAACTTTAGAAACAATTAGGATCCATTTATTAACATGACTGCATGGTCTGTTGTGGCATGAAGCTGTTTATTTGTCTCCTCCTCCAGTTTGAATAGATTTTGGTTTTAATCTTATACAGTTTTATTGCGACCTAGCATATAAGAGAGCATTTATGTTTAACTAATTAATAGTCCAATCATACTTTATGTGCCTGATTGATTCTCCACAAGAAAACAGGTTAACTCTTATTAAATTCCTTTCAAAATGTCATCTGATTCACACAAAAATTAACTCCACGTTCATGGCCAGCCATTTCTGGGAACACAGGTAAAAAAAAAAACAACCTGCATAAATTAACATTTACCTTTCAGTTCCAGCTTTATTACCTTTTCCTATTTTATGCTATCTAGACAATTTCAACACTCCCAGGAGATAATAACAAGCATCTGAAAGGGTAAAATGCCTCTTCATATGATGCTCATGTCTTTGCTCAAGGAAAAAAGCAATTAAAGGAGTACCGTGGTCAAGTAACCTATTTAGCATTTGGCTTTTTTTTTTATGTTTTTTTTTTTTCCTCTCTCCATTTTGCAGCTTGCAAAACTGAACATGTTCACAGGGAGCAACTGGCACATGCAGCAGAAATGGGTATAAAGAGAACTTGCCCAAGCAGAAGCAACAATCCATTGTTGACAAGGTAGCCCATGGCAATACAGAGTCACTAACAGACCGACAAACAACAGGACAATGTGGAAACTCCATACCAGGAGTGAATAAGCTTGGTTCTACGATGCTGCTGTGGCCGCAGGTTACCATTGTAGGACGTGTAACTTGTTGAATCCTATGAAGGATTCTATTCATTTTGCACTGTATCTACTACCTCTTATTTTTAGAAGGGCCCAAAATATAGATTTTTTTTAAATGCATTTAACTTGTAGCAAAGTGGTGCAGTGGGTGATGCTGCTACCTCAGTGGTTCTCAACCTGTGGGGCGGGCCCCCCTAGGAGCGCACGAGGTAACAAAAAGGGGGGCGCAAAGATGTGAAAAAAAGAAAACAAGAATCAAAAATATGAAAAAAACATCTGTTGAAACCAAAACAAATTAACTTAAACTACATTCTGATACTAGAACAATAAATATAGAGTTAGATAAAAGTCGGTAAAAGTTAAGTAGGTATAATAAAATATGCATTTACATTTCAAAAAAAGGTGCTTCTAGAATGAGCTCTTGCACACCATGACCCTAAATGGGATTAAGCAGGGGTGAGAATGTTATGTTAACCACTTATTTGTATTGTTTTAGACACCGCAGAAGTGTTTTATATTTAGCCACAATAAGTTCTTTGTCTGTTACAAGGCTTGCAGTTTCTAATCTGTCCAAGTTCAGTTAAAAGGCTAAAAATAATGGAACATATTATTTATTTTGTCTTCATTCTTCTTTAACATGTTACATTTTGTTTATAAATTAATGTTATTACTATAAACTGCACAGCTCTCAAAGGAGAATGGACTTCAAACTAAAGGACAGAGAGCATCAGTGAATGCTGTGCTGCTATGCTACTCCTGTGTCAATACTATCTGATAATATTATAATGGCTCTGACTCTTGCATCCACTGGTGGATGACATCAGCACTGGGTTAGCAGAAGTACGTGCTGGCATTGCATTGGTCAAATAGGCATGTTCAGTGCCAGCCACAGTAAAAAGGGCAAGCCTGCTGCAGTCACATAATCACCTCTCTAGTGTGGCTAAAACAAGTGGCCCTTCTAATGAGAGTGAGCTACTTAAAAGAACAACAAAATGAGCAAACTTCCATTCAGTCAGTACTTGTGCCACAATATTGAATACCTAAAGCATTCCATTCAAGTTAAAGTTTATATTTGATTTCATGTGTACAAAGTGCAATTAAATTATTACATGCATTTCTCCCTTTGTCTGGTGACAGTCATGCAATACATACAAAAGACAATGAAAACAAAAAAAGCAGTGGCTACAGCATCATACCTTAAACAGTCATCAGTCGATTTTTTGAAGAAATGCTATTGCGGTTGTTGGTAGGAGTGGCAGCTGAGTACCCAAGTGACTAGTGCATAGGAGCAACCCCTGAATCTGGAGGTACTGTACAAGTGCTAATTGTCCTATATTGTTTGCAGGGATGGAGGTGCAAGAAAAGTAACTGCACAATGTCTGAGGTCTTTAATAATACCATTTCTCTTTTCTAAGGGAGCATGTATTATATTTGTCCTGGAGTTAGGGGAACTGTGCAGTGTTGCTCAAAAATCTCGTTTGGAGCCCTTGGGTGATGGCAGCCTTTGGCATCCATAGCAGGCAGTTTGTACTGTTAGACTTGGGGGTTGGCGGGGGTATCTGGGTCCCTCTGGGTACATACTGCATTCTTTATGGAGCACTTGTCTTTTACCTTTCTTAATTTTTTTTTGATTCAGGCGCCCTGTGTCGCTCCCAGTAAGATACCTAAATCTGCCACTGGAACTGTGTGTCAGTAATATTAGTCTGATCATTGTGCTAGTACTTCCTTATGACAAATATTATTTGACTGGTGGTGAAGTGTTCCTCTCTGTTATTGCACTACCATTGTCACATATCCTAAAGCAAGCATACAACAGAAACACTGTAAACGTTATGAGGTCTACATTGATTACTTAGACTTTAACCTGTCTTAGATTGGTAGCACAGCTAGTCTTTTATTATTTAGGCTGTGCTCTTTGGACATTCATGTTTTTGTATTTCTGAACACTTTTTAATCCTGTCCATTTGTTTTGCCTTTTTGTTTGTTTTTCAGCACAGAGATTTTTTTATATCCATTAAGATGAAACGGGCAGATGCCCACATGGATTGTCTACATGCTCCTGATGGGCCCCATTTAAGCTTGTGGATGGGCTGTTAGGCCTTCTGGCATCAGAGTTGCCTTGCTTTGTTCTGGTTTTCTGGTTGCTGCTTACATTCAGGCAACAGCAGCATGCTGTGATATAAACTAAGTTATGGAATCCCGTTTTTCATTTTTGCACTTACTGCAGATTTGCGGACTGTTTAGGTACCCTTTAATATATTTTATCATTATCGTTTTATCCTGCTGTTGCCCAGGTGGTTTCAAAACCTAGCTGTAAATTTTAATCTTAATTTATCTTATTAGACAATATTAAAAAAAAATCCTTTACTGGTTTTTACTGTGTATTATTTTCCCAGAGTTGTCAAATGTAGTAACAGGGTGAAGCTGGCAGGTCAATTGATTTGGCTTGTCAATTATGTCTGTGAAGATTCTCAGTCATCCAGGTGAAATTATCTGGTAGTTGAGTCATGGCAACTGGACCTCTTTCTTGTTAGGTAGATACGTTTCGTTGCTCCTCCAAGGGGCTTCTTCAGCATTAACTTACTACTTTGTATTTATGTTAAAGAGCAGACAAAAGTATGAATTCCATTGTACTTATTACATGTGAAATTCAAAACTAAAAGTGAATTGATTCTAAATACTGTTCACCTATTTTTTAGACTTTAATCCAAATTCATGGTCACAGAAAGCCAGGGGCTGTATATGGCCGGCCAGTCATCCCGATCAATACCCCCAGGCCACCAGAGGGAGCCCTCCCTACGACATGGAGATGCCCCAAATTCCAGCAGGGCATCATGGACCATGGAGCTTTTCTGTACAGCCCTGCTGGATAACGTCAGGACCACCAGGGGTCGCTGCAGGGAGACCCAGGGACTATTATTTGCCCTACACCCCGGAAGTACGTCTGAGTCACATGGACAAAAGGAATGACATGCTTCTGAGAAAAGGACTTCCAGGTCAGGGACTATAAAGGACTGTGGGAAATCCCCAGACATTGAGCTGAGCTAGGTGGAAGGGTGGCAACACGTCTGGCAGTGGTGGGTGGATTGATTATTGATTAGTGTATTGTGTTATTTATATGAGTATTGTGGAGAGGAGGGTGCTTTGTGCACTGTTATTAATAATAAAGTCAACTTATTGGACTTTTATCTGATGTCTGCCATATAGTCTGAGGGTTCAAGGGAGTGATATCGCCCCCCATCTGTCAAAACTGACATGACCAGGGGTCTCATTTAAAAACATTTTATGTGGATTCAAGCACGAAAATACAGTATGTGAACAGAAAAACTGGAAAGTTTATAAAACTATTGTACGCACATTTCTACTCAATTTATAGCCATAAATTGCCTTGACCATGAGAAAAGTGCTTTATAAATAAAATGTATTATTTTTATTAGTAGTAAAATTGCTGTGGCTGCAGGTTACCATTGTAGGACGTGTAACTTGTTGAATCCTATGAAGGATTCTATTCATTTTGCACTGTATCTACCCTTATTTTTAGAAGGGCCCAAAATATAGATTTTTTTAAATGCATTTAACTTGTAGCAAAGTGGTGCAGTGGGTGATGCTGCTACCTCAGTGGTTCTCAACCTGTGGGGCGGGCCCCCCTAGGAGGGCACGAGGTAACAAAAAGGGGGGCGCGAAGATGTGAAAAAAGGAAACAAGAATCAAAAATATGAAAAAAACATCTGTTGAAACCAAAACAAATTAACTTAAACTACATTCTGATACTAGAACAATAAATATAGAGTTAGATAAAAGTCGGTAAAAGTTAAGTAGGTATAATAAAATATGCATCTACATTTCAAAAAATGTTAGGGGGGCGCGATTAAAACTGTTATGAAAACTCGGGTCGCAAATACTTAAAGGTTGAGAAACGCTGTGCTACCTCATAGATCCTCAGTTTGAGCGTCATGAGTGGATATTATCCTTGTGGAGTTTACATGTTCTCCCAGTGTCTGTTCGAGTTTTCCAAACTGGATCTCTGTGTGTATGGGCCCTGCTATAGACTGGTAACGTAACTCTGTTCAGAGCTGTTTCTTGTCTTGTGTCTGCTGCTTCTAGAATGAGCTCTTGCACACCATGACCCTAAATGGGATTAAGCAGGGGTGAGAATGTTATGTTAACCACTTATTTGTATTGTTTTAGACACCGCAGAAGTGTTTTATATTTAGCCACAATAAGTTCTTATTTTATTAGTAGTAAAATTAATCACAATCATTTTAGAAATGTTTGCATGTGAATATGCCTCAAATTCCGTCTGCACTAAAACAACCATACATGGACTATGCTAATTAACTTCGTACCTATGCAATAATGATGCTCTAGAAGCTCATTGGCTGATAGAGTAGCCTCCCTCCTGATGCATCTGGAGCCCTTCACCTGCATTCAAGAGTATCTGGCTGAGCTCTGCAACTGACTGCTCAAGATTATGCACTGCATTAAATCACCTCTCCCCTGCATTCTTAGGATTCTTAGGCATAATGCATCAGCATTTGAGCAGGTAGCAGATGGTACCTGGCAAATAAAATTACATGATTGCTGTTACAATGAATAGTACAGACCATATGAAAAACTAAGGATTAGGCCAAAGCTACTTTGCGTCAAAATAAATAAATCACAGGTTGACCCTGGGCCACCGAGCCAGTTCTTTTGTCAGTTTCATCTTGTCATCACTGATGACTTGTGTATTAATGTAATCTATCTGCTAACCAATAACAAAAGCAGCTTTATTCTTACTAGGTGCCCTTATTACAATAGGAGTGTAATAAATTGCTCCAATTACATTAGGAGAACCAGACACTGCTGCAAATGGCCTTATTATGTTTTATATATGTACACCCACACCATTCAAAAACTGGATGTAGTACATTGCCAGTATATCAATGGCTTCCAGAACAGCAGGCATGATGGAGTGAACCCTGGCTAAGATACTCCTGACTTGTTAGCCAGTTCCCTGAGAAGTGACAATGGTTAGCCTATATGAACTGGCAAAACAAACAAAAACGTTCTTCAGTGCAAATATGTAGCATGGGCCCTCTTAAAAGGTAACCAATACAGTGTGTACCTCATAATTATCACGTCTGAGGTGTAATATGTTTGTCATGTCAACATACATGCTCGGTGATCTGATTCTTATATGCGTGAGTCATCATTTAGCGGGTTTGGCTGCATTTCCCTACTTTCTTGAGGGTGCCATCATTTCCAAGTTTCTCGGAAATGCTGCATACGCAGAGCTCAGTTTTGTGGAAAATATTCACTCTTTACACCATTAGGTTTTCTATTATAATTCCCGATGTTTAAGTGGAAAGCTGCGTACACACATTTCAGGCTTTTTTTTTGCAAGTATGCAAGTTTTATAAATCTGCACGTGACTATGACTAGACATCAGCCAGCTATAGGGGAGGATTGTTAAGAGAAAAATTCTGCTTCTATCTCTGGTCAACATACTGCAAAAAAATTAATATTAACTATAAAAAGAAAAAAATCTGAAAAATATGTGATTAATGTGTTCAAGGTAAATAAAGTAATTATCTTTTATGTTCAGCAAAGGAAACGACAATATAACCTGCTTTTTCAGCTTTGTTTATAAACTCTAATAGGCTCATTATTTGGATCTGTCTATTTACTCCTTCATTTTTTCAACCTACTTAATTCAGTATAAGACTGCAGGAAGATTAATTATTGTTAGATTTGCAAAATATAATTGCCCTTTAGAGAAATGTCCTATTGGCGGTTAATTATTGTTTATTTTGTACTTCTGATGGGAGGCTGACAGATAACATAACTCCAAAGAAATCTTAATTGTTTTGGTTTGACCTTCATCTTCTGCAAAAACAGCTAGGCCATATAGGCCATTCACAAAGAACAACAGAAAAGTGTTTAATGGCTGGGCATTTTCCAGAATCTGTAGAGAAAGAAAGTTACTTAGCTGACGAACTTGGCATAGAATTATGTTCAGCAAAAATGGTGAGAGTAGTGGCATACTGATTGACATATTTTAGGTGTTTGAGGTTGCCCATAATTATTTAGTGAAATTTGCACTTCACATAAGCCTGAGTATGTTGCACTGAGCTGTAACACAATTTTGATTACCATTAGAATCATTATCTAGTGTCATTTGTAAATTATTTATCATTAGCAAAACTGTGACTCCAAAAAGTGCCATTAAAGACATGCACTCCAACCAGACCATATTAGAATAGGGAAGGTGGTGAAATGAAGAATTATATGAGTTAGCCTATGAATCTGATAAATGGTTTAGCCTTCTCAAGAGCGTCCCTGGCTAACAATGCACTTTACCACATGGAATAGGCTACTGGAAGAAAGAGCACCATCAGGATATTACTGGGTGACCCTGTAGTTATTTCTTACGCAAGTCTGACAACACAGGGGGCACTATTTTGTGAATCTGCATAGGCTGAATGCCCCTAAAAACAGCAATGGGCAGGAGCAGTGCTGTTTCCTGGTATACTGTAAGCAAGCTAAGTGACAACTTTGGGGTCCTCTTATATGTAAAATGTATAATTGTGTATGGATGGAAAGGAAGGGAGGGCTCAAAATAGGTAAAACATGTAGGGCCCCCAAAAGGTTGGAAACAAACATGGTAGGAGCACTGTGTTCTAAAAGGAAGAAATTCCTCATTCATGATGCAGAAAGAGTATAAGCCTAGGGAGGTCAAACAAAAACTTGCAAGACCCCATTTGTTTTCTCACCACTCTTACCATAATTTGTAAAGTTATTCCACATATGAGGTCCACTTCTACATTTATCTTTCACCTCAATCCTTTGATCTTGCTCACATCATACAGTATGATGTACAGTGTCAGCTGAGAAAGACATCATGGTAGCATAGTGGATAGCATACATGCTCATCAACCAAGAAGCCTGAGTTCAATTCCCATTTATGACATTAAATGTTTCCTCTAAGAAAAATAAAATTCTATATTTGTCAATATTGTACGCTGCTGCTTGTCAGGTTTTCAATGATTCACACTTTCCTGCGTATGCTTTACTTGTGTCAACAGCAAAGTGATTGTAATTATTTCACTTAAGACTTGCATGTTCAACATTTATATTTAAACTCTTGCTATTTAAAGGGAGAGGCTAAAAAACACAGTCACAAAGAAGATGGGTGCAAAACAGATTGTTTTCCTACTGCCACCTTATACTTGCTTTTCAAGTACAATAGGTAAATACAATACAGATAAAGAAGATTATTTCAAAAATATAATAAAAAAACCTTACTATCTTTGACATGAATTGAACTCTTTGCTTTTCATTTAATTGCCAGATTTCCAAACCACTACACCACAGTTTCTGACATCATTTCAAATGAGGTCCACTACTACATTGATCTTCCACCTGAATCTCTTGATCTTTGTGCCAATCATACAGTATTATGTACAGTACCAACTGAGAAAGACCTACTGACCCGGTTTGGAGATAGCATAGAGGATAGCATACGTGCCCATCAGCCAAGAGGACTGAGTTCAATCCCCATTTCTGACCTTAAATATTTTCTCTAAGAAAAATAAACAAATACATTTTATATAGTTGTCAATATTGTACGCTACTGCTCATTAGGTTTTCAATGATGCACACTTTGCTGTATATGCTTTACTTGAGTCAAGAACAAAGTGATTCTAATTATTTCACTAAAGACTTAAATATTCAACATTTATATCTAAACTCTTGCTATTCAAAGTGAGAGGCTAAAGAAACGCATTCTTTATAACATCTCTTACTAAGAGTTCTATAAACTAGAAACCTCATGAGCCGATAGAAGATGGAAGACAGTGGTACATTACATTTTCTCAATATTTAAAAAGCTCAGACTTGCACTTGAATTGATACAGTTTCCAGGATGAAATGCATGTGTGTGATAATACTTACAGTACAGTCGCTCCATGCATTATTCTGCAGTGTGGCTCCATTCACATTCATTTACAGTTCTTTCTTACTTTTTACATATACTTTCTGAAACTACAGCTCATCTTATACAAACTCTATACACAATAGCCACAAACACACAACCCAAAACACGTCACACAACTGACAACAAAGTACACACTGCATTCAAAACCATTCTCTTCTAAAAAAAGGTTTATTTTTGCATCAGAACTGTACACGCAAACCATCATATGAATATCTTGTCCTAAACATCAACTACACACTGACAGGATAAAAGATAAACACTGCAATCTATTTTGCTATGTCATTGTGCGGTGGCATTGTTGGCCAGTACCATACTTACTTTTGCAATCTGTTGGTTAGGAGCAAAGACAGGCTGCCTCTCCCTCTTTCAGGGTCTTTTTGCAGTTCTGAAAATACACACATTTACTCATCTCTCGTATTTCTTGTGAAATGTGCCATATCTTGATCAACGTTTAACTTAAGTTTTGCTCTACTGTTACTGTACCCGTTTTAATTTTCAAATCATTACATTATACCAGCCACTGTGAAATGTGACACATGGGGCCACACACGTTGACCTGCTTCTCTCATGTTCAGGTCATGTTTGACGACATGGTCAACTAGTGTTGCCTGTATCTCATTTCACATTCTTGATCTCCTTCAAAGAGCTCTTCCTCTTGCTCTCTCTATGAACCCCACCCAACTTGACACCATGGTGCTACATAGGGTAGCAGGTAGTCACTATAGCCTCTTCAGTTTCCTTTATATTCAGTTGACTGCTCAAGTGGAGTAACAATGTGGAAACTCATTGGTTGAACCCTGTCTGACAAGTGTTTCTAATTCATCCATTGTGTGACTTTTCCCCTTATACCATACATGTATACTTCAAAGATACAATCTGTCATGATAGCGGGGTTGTAGCAGCAGTAGCCATAGCCTAGTGGTCAAAATACAGTAAAAATACTTGGCAATGTATGGTTTTGCACTATTTCTCCATTAACTATATTTAATGTCATTTCTATTTAAGCACACCACACATGACAGCACACATTCCATTTTACAGTTTGCAGTTTGGGAACAGTCCAGGATCACAGCCAATCTATTTAAAATCCAATTGATAAAAATCTACCAGTTACTTGGTGTGCAAAGGATTACAATGATACTTTCACACTGACACCTCATACCTGCTCCTGCTGATAGATTTGGCCCCATTCACTGATAATATAGACAATAATAAATACAGGTAAAATTCCGTTACAACAAATATCTTTACAACAAAATTTTCATTACAACGAAGTATTTTTATGGTCCCGACAGCTTCCCCATATGACACGAATCTACAGAAATCCTGTCAAGTACATTCAGCAGATACTTTCATTACAACGAAGTGACCACATTCACAGAATCATCCACAGAGCAGTTAGTCCTGTGGTCGCTGCTTAGTCGTGCACATTTGCACAACGATCCCCAAACAGAAACATTGTAAAAAAATTTCTTTCCTCGTACTGTTTTTTTGTTATGTTTGTTTTCAGTGATACCTTTTGCTTATTACTAGTCAACATTTGAAAAACATTCATTGGAATTTAACTCATTGTTATCCTCCTATAGGAACGGCAGACACAAAAAAACTATAACAGTTCATATTAGAAAAAAAAAAATTTATATTTTTGCAGCTGTCAATTGTGGCAAAAAGAAAAAAGACGCAGCCGGTGAATTCGGAATTTCGCCATCGATGCTGTCAACTTTTTTGAAAGACCGAGCAAAAAAAGAAGAAAAATCTTGGGTGGCAAATGTATGCGAACTACTGCATTTGAAGACACTGAAATAGCAGTTTTTATGTGGTTCAGTGATGCTCATTAAAGAAACATTCCTACTAATGCAGCACTCATTCAAGAAAATGTGAGGTTTCTAAACTCTCTTGGGACCTCATCCAACTGCACAATGCGACAAACATCGCCCCGAAGTGCAAACACCACGTCTGTGGAAAACTTTTTTCCGTTGCCGGGGCAACAGCATGCTCACAGTGGTGGGGCGGCTCACTGCTGAATCAAACAGAAAAGATCTCAATGGGTGATGCAAGGAACATTGTAACTGCAGGGAACAGTATTACTTGGCCACTAACCTGGCCACGACACTGTTTGACTGTTGTGTCTTTATATAGGAGAGTGGCAGATCACGCTACAATAAATAATCGTGCTGTTCCTGTTTCAAGCTGAATAAAGCTGGTTTTGCTAAAGTACTGAGACTCAGACTCGTGTTTTGGGGTGTAAGACAGGGGCTTATAGCGCAAACATAATCTTTTAGGATTCGCTTCTGTGCCGCTTCACTGTAGCTCTGTATACCTGCTGTTTCCCTGCCCCGGCAACAGACAAACAATCTTACACAGACAGCAGCAATCGTGCTTCAGGACGCACTTCAGTGTGACGTTCCTGTTGGGTGGGGGGATCCCAAAGAGTTCAGAAATCTAACAATATGAAGAAGAACAAAAGGATAATTCGTCTTCTGATAGATAACTGTGCTGCCCACAACATGCTTCCGCATTTAATGTTTGCATTGAATTCCTTCCACTCAATGGCACAGCAGTGTTTCATCCATTGGGTTTGGGCATCATACGCACCCTGAAAGTGTATTATCGCAAGGAAATGCTGAGGAAAATTCTCTTCAGCATAACTTGTACACAGGAGAAGATTAAATTTAACGCAAAAGAAGTTATTGAAATGATTGCAAACGCCTGGACGCAAGTTAAAGAAAGCACTATAGCAACAGAATCTCATTACAATTACATTTTCATTACAACTAAATGTTTTTTAGGTTCCAGGCAGTTCGTTGTAACAGAATTTTACCTGTATAAAAAGAAACAAGTTTTACATAGCTGGGAACTGAACCCATTACCACTGCTTTAAGGGCAGGTATCCTACTCGCTACACCAACTAAACAACTTTCAAAATTTTGTCAATCATAAAATGGCCTCCATCTGCACCCAAATAGACTAAAAATGAGGAAAGAACTCAACACAAATATGAGGCAAAGTTAAACAATTAGCTGCCACTTCAATCTCTTTTTCTTTAGAGTATTCAATTATGATAGTCTGTACTGTATCAACTCAGTCAGAATCCCAGGCCAGCTATGGTAGTGTAGTGGTTAGCATAAATGGTTATCAATCAGGAAGTGTGAGTTCAATTCCAATGTAAGACAGATAAATTTCTCTTTAATAACAAATGTCCACAATTGTACCTTCCATTTGTTCACACCAAGCCTGGTGCTTTTTCTCATGATACACACTTAGCTGTGTTAATATAACTTGAATAAGCCTCATTCTACACTCATGGCTCAATGACTTCCACAATCTCAATGTGATTCTTGTTAGCTCAAAGCAAAAGTAGACCATCCACATTTATCAGCACAATCATGATATTCACAGTGAGTAGCCACCGGAACCAATCATCAAGAATATCTCTTATAGTTCAAAAAGCAGAGTAGACCACAATACATGCAGATGGAGAACTTGAGATGTTAAGTATGAAGCTGATGGAATAATTGATGTACTACAGTAGAACTTGAAAGCATTTACAGTTGAATTTAATTGTCATAAATTAGAAATCCTTCTTCAAACCCTACTTATCCAGAAACAGGGATTCAGAGATGGAGTGTATCCACACAAGTAATGGGAACAAGGAGACAAAAGAACAATTTAGCATCAACATTTCCAAAGAACCTGCATGTCTATGGACTGTGAGAATAAACCAGAGAATCTGGAGAAAGCTGACACAGGAAAAACATGCAAAATCAATAAAGGGCACAACCAGTACTTGAATCTCACCACTGAATGGATTTCAAAATCCCGCTGTTACCAAATAGCCTTTCCTTTTTCTCTCTGTCTCTCTCCTCTCCGACATCGTTGGTTGCCTCAATGTTGATCCATTGTGTAGCAGTCAGCTAAATATAAAGAAGCTTCTTCAGTTTCCTTTATATTTAGTTGACTGCTCAAGTGGAGTAACAATGTGGGAACATTGGTTGAACCCTACTGACAAGCGTGTCTAATTCATCCATTGTGTGCCTTTTCCCCTTATACTGCATATGACCACTCCAAAGATACACTGTGTTGTGATAGTGTGATAGTTGTCATAGTAGTAACAGTTCTTGTAGCCTAGTGGTCAAAATACTGTAAAAATGGTTGGCCATGTGCATTGTGACCCTGGAAGTCATGGGTTCAATCCCCTCTTCTGACACTTGATGGTTAATTCTTTTTTTTTTCAGTCTAATGCCTCTTACTGTATTTGATTGATATCAGGAAAAGAACTCCTCAATGAGGTTCAGAAAGGGAGAATATGGTGGAATGTCAACAACAGAGAAGGTTGGGTGTGCCAGGAAGCAAACCTCAACGTCTGCCGCCCAATAAAAAGTTACATTGACAAGCATGTCTAATTCATCCATCCCCCATATATATGTATGAATACTCTGATGGTACAATGTGTAGTGCGCTAGTGGTAGCTTAGCAGTCACATCACTGTCAATGTTTGGATATATACAGGTGCTGGTCATAAAATTAGAATATCATGACAAAGTTGATTTATTTCAGTAATTCCATTCAAAAAGTGAAAGTTGTATATTAGATTCATTCATTACACACAGACTGATGCATTTCAAATTTCTTTTAATTTTGATGATTATAACTGACAACTAATGAAAGTCCCAAATTCAGTATCTCGGAAAATTAGAATATTGTGAAAAGGTTCAATATTGAAGACACCTGGTGCCACACTCTAATCAGCTAATTAACTCAAAACACCTGCAAAAGCCTTTAAATGGTCTCTCAGTCTAGGTCTGTAGGCTACACAATCATGGGGAAGACTGCTGACTTGACAGTTGTCCAAAAGACGACCATTGACACCTTGCACAAGGAGGGCAAGATACAAAAGGTCATTGCTAAAGAGGCTGGCTGTTCACAGAGCTCTGTGTCCAAGCACATTAAAAGAGAGGCAAAGGGAAGGACAAGATGTGGTAGAAAAAGTGTACAAGCAATAGGGATAACCACACCCTGGAGAGGATTGTGAAACAAAACCCATTCAAAACTGTGGGGGAGATTCACAAAGAGTGGACTGCAGCTGGAGTCAGTGCTTCAAGAACCACCACGCACAGACGTATGCAAGACATGGTTTTCAGCTGTTGCATTCCTTGTGTCAAGCCACTCTTGATCAAGAGACAGCGTCAGAAGCATCTCGCCTGGGCTAAAGACAAAACTGCTGCTGAGTGGTCCAAAGTTATATTCTCTGATGAAAGTAAATTTTGCATTTCCTTTGAAAATCAAGGTCCCAGAGTCTGGAGAAAGAGAGTAGAGGCACAGAATCCACGTTGCTTGAGGTCCAGTGTAAAGTTTCCACAGTCAGTGATGGTTTGGGGTGCCATGTCATCTGCTGGTGTTGGTCCATTGTGTTTTCTGAGGTCCAAAGTCAACACAGCCGTCTACCAGGAAGTTTTAGAGCACTTCATGCTTCCTGCTGCTGACGAACTTTATAGAGATGCAGATTTCATTTTCCAATAGGACCTGGCACCTGCACACAGTGCCAAAGCTACCAGTTACTGGTTTAAAGACCATAATATCCCTGTCCTTGATTGGCCAGCAAACTCACCTGACCTTAACCCCACAGAAAATCTATGGGGTATTGTGAAGAGGAAGATGCAATACGCCAGACCCAACAATTCAGAAGAGCTGAAGGCCACTATCAGAGCAACATGGGCTATCATAACACCTGAGCAGTGCCACAGACTGATCGACTCCATGCCACGCCGCATTGATGTAGTAATCCAGGCCAAAGGAGCCCCAACTAAATATTGAGTGCTGTGCATGCTCATACTTTTCATGTTCATACCTTTCAGTTGGCCAACATTTCTAAAAATCCTTTTTTTGCATTGGTCTTAATTGATATTCTAATTTTCCGAGATACTGAACTTAGGACTTTCATTAGTTATCAGTTATAATCATCAAACATAAAAGAAATACAGTAAACATTTGAAATAAATCAGTCTGTGTGTAATGAATGAATCTAATATACAAGTTTCACTTTTTGAATGGATTTACTGAAATAAATCAACTTTGTCATGATATTCTAATTTTATGACCAGCACCTGTACATTGTAATCCTGGAGGTCATGGGTTCTGGTAGTAACAGTGCAAAAATTCACATTTGGTATGCCAGTTTGAAAATTTTTGAGGGCAGTTTTAAAATGTGTTATTGAATCGAGCTGATGTATATGAGAGAGAAGAAAATTCCCGAGTTAAGGAGCAATATGAGAGACGCTCGAGCTCCCATAGCACTTAGTCTGATGTGTGGTACAGAAAGTACAGCTGCAGATGAGGACCTGAGTGAGCGAGAGGAGTGTCAGTCTGTAGGAGATCAGTGAGGCTGTGGAGAGCTTTAAATGTTAAGAGCGGTATTGTGTATTGTATTCTGTAGTTAACAGGGAGCCAGTGAAGCTGAGAGAGAATCGGTGTAATATGTTCAGTGGATTTAGAACAGCATTTGCAGCAGCATTTTGAATAAGTTGTAAGTGATGGATACATTTTTGTGCGATGCCAGATAGAATAGCATTACAGTAATCTATACGTGAGGTGACTCGGGCATTTACCAATACTTCAGTACTGTGTTGCGTAAGAACAGGATGAAGTCTAGAAGTGTTTCGGAAATGGTAGAAAGCAGTCCGAGAAATGTTACTTATATGGGAGGAATTATTATTATAATTATTATAACTATTATTAAATAATTGCCATTATTAGTGTATTAATGGATATAACGCATTGCATGTAAACGATTTGCCAAAATCTGTTGCATGTAAACGATACTGTTTTAAACGTTATTGTTTTTTCATCCGAAAACCCGGTTTCCACTTCTACCTGTATTAGTTTAAATGGCACTTTTGCCACTCGCAATAGGGCGGACGCACTGATGTATTGTTTTGACTGGGCAACACAGTGAATGCGGAGTCTATCTATATATGTCTATGTGTGCATCGCTCTTTACCAATGTTTCTTTAAATTGACAAGAGATGGCAGAACTGTCCAAGTATCAGAAGGCCAACTACTTTCATCGGGGGACTGCTTTTCGCTAATATATACATGCCACCTAAAAAAAGATGTAGAATTAGACAGTCCACTTCCGATGCCAGAAAAAAGTCTATTTCAAGGGCGTCGGAAACGTTGCGCAAGACATGAACATGTTTTCATACCAGGCATTCCGCTGATTCCAAATGATTTAACCTTTGATTTCAAACGGCTACAATTTCCTGTTCCTTTGGCTTTTGCTATGTCAATTAATAAGACTCAAGGGCAATCACTGCAAGTTAAAGGCATCAATTTGGAAATTCCATGCTTTTCACACAGACAACTCTATGTGGCATGTTCTAGAGTGGGCAATCCTCAGAATTTGTTTGTTTTCGCACCACAAGGTAAAACAAAAAATATACTGTATCCAATGCCTCTAAAATGACCACTTATATTACATATTACAATAAAATGTCAATCAGAAAAATGTTGGTTCGATTTCTATGTTCTGTTTCTTTCATTTGGGAAATTCACCAGTTATAGATTCCTGTGCAATGCCGGGTACTCCTGCTAGTACATTTAATGTCATTTGAAGAGAAGCACACCACACATCAAAGCACACAGTATATGTCACATTTTTCATGTCATATTTGGTAATAGTCCAGGATCACAGAGATTCTATTGAAAATCCAAGTGATACAAATTTAGTCTTTAGTTACCTTGTGTCCAAAAGATTACAATATGATGAAATGTCATACCTGCTCCACAAATAACAATATGCAATTTTTGAAAGAACATGACCTTATTCACTTATAATATAGACAATCATGAAAACTTATTAAACAAAAACAAGTTTAAACATCATGGCCGGGAATCAATCCCATTACCTCTAATTTAAGGGCAGGTATTCTACCCACTACACCATATCTCAGTGCTGGTTTCGGTTGGGATATTTCACACATTTCTATTTTTTTTTTTTTCAAACACAGAAAAGCCTCCGTCTGCCCTCAAACAGACTGAAAGAGAGTTGAATAACAACTTAACACAAATATGAGGTAAAGTTCAACAATTAGCATCCACCTCAATCTCTTCTTGTTCTTTGTTCTAATACCACTGGATCAACTGAGACAGTAACCCAGACCAAATATGGTAGTGTAGTGGGTAGGATACACGTCTCTCAACCAGAAAGTGTAAGTTCCAAATTCACGACTGCCAAATTTTTTGTAAATAGAAAATTACCTTACATATACCTGTCATTACTCCATACCACTTCTGGGATTTTCCATGACTGTAACAATATTTCTGAAGGACAGTCTAAGGTTCCTCAAGGATTTTTTAAAAAATGGGCAGACCATGCACAATCCTACAGGGCTCTCAACATCAATGTGATTTGCTACGTATTTTATGTAACCAGAGCCATCTGTATGAAAGTCATCTCTGCCAGTACCAGACCACACTTCCCTATTTTGGAATGAGATCTTCAGTTTTACAGGGAAATCCTCAATTACAAAATAGATCATATTTAGTGACAAAACAAAGCTGTGTGTACTATAATAAAAATAATAATGAGCTTGGACGCATTTTATTATTGAGGTGTGCAATTGTTCCTCTTTACCACTAGAACCACCATACAATTCTCCAGTACAATAACTGCCACACCAACAGCAAGTGGCCTCTGTTCTCACTAATGGCCCATCATCGAGGCATCCTCATAACACAACTGCCATCAACTACACCAAGAACGCTTCGAAAAAAATATTCTCCTAAACCGGCCACATGATGCATTTCCAGGAATATATTCAATGAACAAGGCCTCCAGAAAATGATGCATATTTATTCGAAAAATGCTTTGCTAAATTTCACCAATGAACACTAAGGGTGAACATGCAGATTCCACCTCATAAACTCAAATGTCATTTTTGTTTTAATATTTATTATTATGGTGTTAATGTACATGCATTGTGCAGTGCTCAGAATGGGCCTATCCATGCAAATGAAGGGATGGTTAGGCCACATAAATAGCACCACTAACCAATTGTTTAGAATGAAAACTAAGAAGGGGGCGGTGCTCCTGACAGGAATAAAGAGACAGGATCAGGATTGGCATGTACAGTGGGGTGTGAAATGGAAGGGCAAAGTTCAGGGAAGCTCAAGGAAGACACAAAGCTCAAAGGCTAGTACTCACTGTAAAGCTCCAGAGATGGTGCCAGGTGCTGTGGCTGTGAGTGTAGACATTTTTTCACTATAAGCAAAAAAGGAAGAAGAGAAAAGAAGACGCAGAAACAATAATACTTGCCTAATGGTAAAAATAAAAAAACAAAACCTACAAACATTGTATAAAGAAAAGGTCTTACTTACACAGCATTTCTGATACATCTGATTAACAGCACTACAACTAACACCCACTCTCTTATCAACATCCCATGCAAAGCTACAAAATAGAGCTAGTTTACAAATAAGTCTTATTCAATGAAACAGATTTACCAGAGTTTTATTCTGTATAACTATTTGTAACTTTGAGATAGCACTCAAGAGGTAGGTCTGCTTGAAGACCATACGATTTATCTGTTCTTTGATTAGTGTAATGAAAATGCTTTTTAGCTGTGCAATGTAAATGAACCCAACTTGTAAAAGAGGCTGCTCTGTTGAGACAAGAGAATCTGCCATGCTGCACTAAGTGGCACCATTTTTTAAAGTAACACAAAAACATTAATCTTTGGATTCCTTTTTAACAGCGACTCATGACTATTCTTTATTTACGGAGTATTTCCCCTAACATAACCAATCATGGAATCCCAAAAGGTTTATTTTCTTCATGAATCCTGTTTACTTCTGTTAACTGAAGTTTTTGTCTGCTCTGTTCATAGGTTAAGAGTTCACAATTACTATGTGAGTGGGACCTCGTATTACCATAACATCCATCCCTCCATTTATCCATCCATTTCTCTTACAAATCTAAGCTTCCTAAGCTTTTCCAAGGCAGTTCATGGGGCAGCTTCAGCCTGTTGCAGAAAGCAAACGGCACAAAGCAGGACAGGTGCCTGTCCATCACAGGACAAATACGCACAAACCCAAACACAGAGTCAAACCCGCTACAATTTACAATACCATACATAAAACATGACATATATGTTTGTGCTCAAAACTTTAAGGGGGAGAAACCTCCATCTTAATTTAGTGTAAGAATATCACGATGCTCTACACTCCAAGTGGAACCTCCTCATCCGTGCTAAATTAAGAAATCAAACTTACAGACACCTTACTTCTGGCACAAAATTGAGTCCTAGTTTTCTCTGCTTTGAAAATAATCTGGTTCTAAAAACAATTGAGTTAAATTTTTACAAAATTTTACCATTTTTACTATTGTTTTTCACATTTTTCTGTCTGTCTGGTGATCTCCCATTACCTTCCAGGCTCCAATGACCAGACCAGACATGCCATCCAGATAGAGTGGGTATGAAAAGTGTAATATCATTGTGCCCATTGTTCCTCAAAAGGAGTCTGAAGAAAATGATTAGCTCCTGAAAATCTCCTCAGAATGGCAGATTCCTCCAGACTAACGTTTCTTTACTAAGCTGTTTTTGGAGCCAAATCCTTCTTAAATACATCTCATATTACATTTTTAGTACAATATGTTTGTACTTATTCTGTTTGTTTGGCATCAGCAATGTGTTGTTTGTGCTCACTAGTGATGCGCGAACCTGGCTGAATTGTTTTTTTCTTACATTCGCTGAAATTGGGGAAATGTTCAGGAATTTTGCAGAATTTGCAGAATTCAGTCAAACGTATTGAAGTCAGTGGTCAAGAAGAAATTGAACTTGAGTGTATTATGAAGGTGCAATAGTATTTTAAGAGTTTCTGAAGTCTACAGAGCATTTGCAAATTATTTGGACCACAAATTGTGTCCAAAACTGTGACCTGAGTTGTGAGGCTGCAGTGCCAACTACTGCACCACCAGGCACCCCTAGAGATAAAATTGATATAATTTAATTTCAAAAGAGGAAAAGTTCATGAGGGCAGGAAGAATAAATTCACTAAGTTATACCCTCTACAGATTTGTTAGCAGGTACTCACCTCTCTCAAACTCAAAACTGCACTTTGTTTGGTTTCCACGCAATGCTGCTGCTACCAAATAGGCAAACACTAAAGCATGTGGACTCTTCACTCCTTCCTGATTGATCAACTGCACAGCACACTGGGTAATACTATTAAAGAGCAAGGCATACATATTCAATACAGCTCACATATATGTCTATACAAAACACACAACCATTAAGACGTAAATACACCAACACATTTCCAATTTTCCTTCGATTGCATGTTTAGTGTTTACAAATTATTGCAAGTTTTCCAGTCATTTTTAGTTTACTATTAGGATACTTGATTTAGTGTACAATTTTTACACTATATTTAAATATATATTTAGTGAACTACTTGGATACTTGAGGGGCTGTCCCATCCAACATAGCAACACTGGCTGCTAAAGCTCTGTTATATCACACTGGCGCATTAGAAGATAAAAGTGAGTCTAAGCTTGGCCACACAATGAATTTTCAGGAAATTACTCTACAAACAAGGTCACTGGTGAACAAGGCATATTTGCTGTGAGAAACACTTTGGCGAATTTGTCCGATCAATACCAGTAATCACAAACAGTAATACTAGTCACCCAAGCACATGCACTGACCATTTATTACCACACAGACAACACAAAAAATTGCAGGTTTCATAACAAGGTGGCACGTTTTACCTATGCAGAAAAAGGGGAGAGTGTGAACGTGGCTGAGAAAATAAAACTGAAAAAAGCTAACTGTTACAAGTACCATAAATTTACACCGATCTAACGCTGTTCGTTTTCAAATAATATTGCATTAGTGTGACAATGTCTTTCTTTTTTTCCCGGTGTTGTGTTGACATCATGAGCCAGACGGCATGAGCTTATTCAATGTGGCAGGAGCACGCAGGTGGCCAGTCGCTGTGTGCTTTAACAAGTTTGACCTGAAGACGATCAACGCACATGTACTGTTCAGGGCATGCACGGGGTCCACTGAGAAAAGAAGAGCGTTCTTGGCTCACCTTGCAGAGGAACGTCTAATAAGAAAAGGCAATGGAAAAATGAAAAGAGGATGCAACATCGACAAGCTTCTGTTCCAAGACCTCCGCTTCCACCAGGAATGCAAACTCAGTCAGTGTCAGGTGTTACTTCAGTGTAATAGGAACCACAGCATAAAGAGAAGTGTGTACATTGCAAAAGGTACACATGTCGTAAATGTAGGAAGGACGGTCCTTGGGTGTGTGGGAACTGTTAATATTTGAATTTGATGACTGCATATAGTGCTGAACTGACCTTTCTGTACTATTCTTTCCTCTGCATGTCCTGGAGTACAAAAGAAACACCACCATGCATCAAAATGTGAAGATTGGGCAAGAGTGGAAAAAAAAAAAAAAAACACGGTCACTGATTACAAGTGTAAGAAGGCATGCGAATGAATATGAATAACATCCATGCCACAATGTTTTTCGAAACGTACTATACAGGTCATAAAATGAATTATTCCAAATATCATACCTAGGTCTCTGTTTTTTGTCAGTGCGGCTTTGACATCATGGTCCATAAGGCGCATACTAATTCAGCGTGAGCAGGAACACTCAATAAAACTGAATAAAAAAATTCAAGTGATGGTGAGATACGAAGAAGGCAGATTCACCAGCGTTTGTGTGTTAGCTTTTATCCCTCCAGATCAGAGAATTTCCAGTTCCATTGTCTCAAAAAACCATTCACATTTACAGTTATTCCCACTTTCAAATAAAAACTAACAGCGTCAGATCTGGGATGGTGGTGGTGGGGGGTTGTATCGTGACCGTGACTGAGATAATAAAAGTTAAAAAAAAATGCTAACTTTTACAAGTACTATATATTTAAACCGGCTGGTACAGACGCAAATCAAATGTATGTGTTTATTGTATAATATTAACAATAAGAGCAGCTCACTACTCAAAATGGTAAATTTGGGAGGTAGCCAGGGTTGATCTGGTGACTTCTTTATTACAAGACAGCAGTTCTTACCGCTGCACCACGGAAGCCGTCGTAGTATTCTTGCGGCTTTTGTGAAAGTATATATTTGATATTTGGACTTCAGGCGTCACACATTATACATTTAATGTCTACATTTTGTTATTTATTACTAAAACATGAAAAACATGTGTTTACATAGATTGTTGTAGACATGGAACACACAAGAAATGTATATATTCCAAATAACAATATATTATTTACCCACTACAACTCCAGCACTTCACTTCAAGATAAACACTGAGCACTGAGAACCTTCTTTGCAAATTGAGCTGCAGCAGTGGGTGAGGGGATGGGATAGCAGGCTGCTTGTGTTGATCAACACATTTACAAGACAAAAGACGCTGACGGAGAGGTGCAAAGGGATTTAAGGTGGGCTGGGACTACAAGTTTTTTTGTAAGCTTTGGTAATTCTAGTGTTAAATATGGGGGTTCTCTTACACCCCTACACTGTTAAATCTAAGAAAATCCATTTTACCTTCTTTCACCCTCTCAAGCTACAGGTCACCATGTGATCAAGTTTAATAGAAGAGGCGACATGCATCCATCTTGAATTATCTGCATTTGTGACTGAATTATAAATTCTAGGTTACCAATAACAAATGAATGAGCAGATGGCATCTGAAAGACGTTGATTTAAAAGTATCTCTTTACTGCATAGATAACAATTAATCAGCTAAATTATTTGTATTTATCAGATCATTCCAGGAGATTTATTAGTGCCAAAGGAAAACTACTCAAATAACATCTCCCACTGGATTTATTTCCCCACATTAATTGCCTCTATGCATATGCTACTTATTGTGGAATTTAAATCATTTAAATGATGCAAGATTTAGAGCTCTTTTCAGACATGCTAATGCAATTTACAGGAAATTCTTTTCAAAATTAAATGGCATATTAGGGTGCATACAGTACAAAATACTTCATAATAAATGAAAGAATTATTTACTTGTATATAGTTCTCTGTTATTTATTTATTTGTTTATTTTCACAAAGGGTGGTACAGTGGCTAGTGCTTCAGCCACAGAGAGGTTAGAGTTCTGGGTTCAAATCTAGTCTGAGCTTTGCCAGCGTAGAGTTTACATGGTCTTCCTAGCAGCCCAAAAGTAATATTTCTTGGGTTAAATGCAGAATGCATATTAGCCCAGTGTCATGCGATAGACAGGCACCTTGACCAGTGTTGTCACTTTCCATGTGCTCAGTGCTGCTGGGATAGGTACTGACTCCAAATCACCTTGAAATAGAAAACAGACAACTGTATACAAGAAATAAATAATTGTTTACAATAAAAATAACAGCATACCGTAGTTACTGAATATCTTCAAAATGTATATACAGTACCTTTTAATGAAAATATCCACTCATTATTGATTAGAAATCCATGATGGATTCAAAACTGAATGTACATCTAAGCAGTGGAACATATGCTTAACAGCTGGCATTAGTCACAGTCAAAAAGCTGAAATGACTTCCCCTTGATTCAGACTCTAATTTATAATGACAGAGTTGAATAAACCAAAGAGGAAGTGTTCAGCATCCGCCACGTTCACCTGATTTTAGTCCAGTTGACTTAGTTGTCAATTTATTAAAAGGCTTCAGGGTAAAAACAGCAAATGTCTACGAATGCTGACATGAAACTGAACATTGTGGACAGCTGCTGTTTCAAATCTGATACTTATTTGTCACCATCAATAGCTCCTAGAGGTTCAAAGTGGTCGCTTTCATTAATTGTGTTCAGGGGTGGCACAGTGGTTTGAGCATCTGCCTCACAGCTTCATGGTTCAAATCCCAGTCCTGTTATTAACATGGTGATGTTTGCATGCTATGTTCATGCTGGTTTTCTTCCACATTCCAAAGAAGATTAGGCTGATTTGGAGACTTTAAACTGTCTTTAACATGGCCTTTTTATAACTTCAATTTAACTTAATCCTGATACTCTGTATGTTCAATTCTTCATAATAACTATTCATGGTGGCTCTAAAATCCGCACTGACCCCTACTCTCTCATCTGTTTATTTTTCCGCTTTCTTTCAAAGCATCATGAAGCTCCAACAATGATGGATGGATTAAAAGCCAGAAGTCTGTATGACCATCATCATCAAGTCCTTCTGTGTGAACCCTAAATCCAAAGAGGACTGTTTCATTTATGTGAGGTAGAATGCCCAAAGGGGACTGGGCAGTCTAATGGTCTGGAATCCCTACAGATTTTATATTTTTCTCCAGCCGTCTGGAGTTGTTTTTTTTTTTTGTTTTTTCTGGCCATTGGACCTTACTCTTATTCTATGTTAATTAATGTTGACTTATTTTATTTTCTTATTGTGTCTTTTATTTTTCTATTCTTTATTATGTAAAGCACTTTGAGCTACTGTTTGTATGAAAATGTGCTATATAAATAAATGTTGTTGTTGTCTCTGTAGGCTCCAGCTCCCTGTGACACCATTATGGAATTAGTGGTTTCAGAAGATGGATGAGAGATAGTTCACTGTGATCCACAAACTAATGCTTCTACACACAAAATGCTAAACTCTTCCTGAGTTATATAATGGATGTTTTTCCTTGACTCCAATACATATTTTATCAATAACTTTCATTAAACATTGTTATTCATGTGCGCATGGGAAACAACTTGTGGGCTCATCAGATAGTAATTCCCCCCCGAGTCAAGGGTTGGCTCTATTGCCTAATGCTTCTTCTCCTTACTCCTAAATAGCTCTGATAACTGGCAGGACCAGTGATGTCACTTCCAGGTTACAAACTCCCTGAGCCCACTTCTCCTGCCCTGTCTTCCTCTTAAGAGGCTCCACAACCATGTTGAGTCAGTCCAGCTGTGGACTCCTGTCTGAAAAGACATCTTTTTGCTGCTTGAAACCTCTTTTCTGCTTTTACCATAAAACGTATGGGGTTCGCCTTCCCAGTGTCTCAACTCTTCATAATCTCTCTGTGTTATTTCTTACAGAATAAAAGTAATGAGTATTCTGTCTAATAGGCAGCTTTTAAGAATGTGAATCTTAACATTGAATGGGACGTGTACCTGGCTACAGCCTTACATAAACAAGACTCAAGAAAGTTAACATCCTATAAAATACGTTTAACAGTAATGCAAATATTAGTACAAAAATGTCTTATCTATTAACCTTTGAATGAATTAATGGATACATTTTACAGCAAATAAATAAATAAATACTTTAGGTTTTGTATGTCAATTCCCTGTAGATATTGTGGTCACTTCCTAAGATCTAAACACATGCTATCAATTGAGTAGCTGCTCTAAATTACTTTTGTACAGGGGCTCTCAAGTTCAGTCCTGGAGGGCTACTGTGACTGCAGGTTTTTGTTCTAGACTAGCTGCTTAATTAGAAGTTGATCCTCGCTGATAACGGGCCTTGTCATCTAATTTAATGGCTTGTTACTGTTTTCATTCTCCCACATCAAGTCATTCATTTATTGTAAATTTTTCCTTTCCGTGGCTATCATGCAAATGACTTGTGACTCACAGAGGATTAGTAATTCTCAGTCCATCACTTTTTTCTGTTCCACTTTTTTCAAATATTTTATTTAAGGAGTGTATGTGGGATGCTTTAAGCTTTTCAACTGACAGTTTTCAGGTAAAGGGCCGAAGGCTTAAAGACTTGTCAAGCTGAACAAGAGTGAAGTGTGCTCTGGGAAAGCTGAAAGACACTGTAGGACCTTAGAATGGTTTGTATAGCTAGTCAGTTTGTAGCTTAGTGAAGCTTTTCATTCCCATTAGAATCGACCTTGAGCTTGTGATGTAACATTGCTGTGTTTTGAGAAACTGTAAAAGAGTCTGCCTGCTCTTCTACTGGATAGTAAGGCAGGTCTGTGCTGTTAATTTGGATGAGAAAAGGGGAGAAAGAGTCTCCATTCAGTTTTTCATTTGAGTTTTTAGGTTAACTTTAGTTCAATTGGTGTTTTCTTGCAAGAGTAGAGTGTTTGGTCCAATTGCTGCCCTTCTGACACTTTGAGAGGAGACACGGACATTCAACTGTATCTTGCTAATTGCTAAGTTACTGGACACCTGCAAAAGAGCTCAATTCTCCAGCAAGAAATCATACTTGTCACCTTTTAATTAAGGATATATGATCTGTAATCTAAAGAACTGTCATGTGGGACTAACTGAAGACTGTATGTACCCACCCAGATTTCATAACTCATTGTATTGCTTATATTTATGGCTATTATGTAAATAAATATATTTTGTAAGCAAAAGCGTAAACTCAATGTCTCTGTACAATTATTGAATACTGGCATTGTGGAGTGCTGGATTGTCATTCTTCGTCTAGCTGCAGTCCCTTAAGGGCACAAAGGACACTTTGTGGAATCCTCTATTGGTGGTAAACTGGGCTAAAGTAAATAAGTGAAAATAAAAGACAGTGCCAGCCAGTGAAATAGCCTGCCATCAGAGGTCCCTAGGTTTGAATATGTGGTGTGAAAGGTAAGAGGTTAAAGGTAACAGTTAAATAGCTGGTTTTGACATTTCTTACTATCCCCAATTAAGAAAAGAACCTTGGAGGTTAGTTGGTACCTTTTGTGTATGGTGCACTTCACAGGTGATCTGACAACGCAATAAAAAAAGAGATACTTCAAGTGTGAATGGGACCACTTCAGGAGATGAGCTGGTGGCTTCTTTCTCATTTGCAAGTCATTGATAATTGGCAGCTGAATAAGAAAAAAGGAGAATTTAACAACAGTGACTGCAGCTGTTTAAGAAAAAAAGAAGAAATTAAGGGTTGAGTATTTTGTCTTAACCAAAATCACGTACATAAATTCTGTTTCAGTAGCAACACTTGGCTTTATAATAACAAACTAGGCTGCTGTTACTGTGGGCCTCAAGAGCCGAACCAGTGAACACCTACTTTGTTGTATATACTGTATGTGTATTAGTGTAAGTGTTAGTGTATGTTTGTGTGTCCTACTGCTATAATAACATAACATTCTCAAACCCACTTAATTCATTTCAAGGTCATTGTCAGATGAATCCCCTTATGGTAACATTAGCTGTAAGGTATGAACATGGCATTGGACCATCCCAATGCCCACTCGTGCATGGAAGCACACCTTTGAATCAACAGTTAAGCTGCATGTATTTGGGGATGTGGAAGTGAGAATCTAAACAGAAATGGAGAGAACGTGCAGATCTCATTAGGACGATAACAAGGTTAGGGACTCAGACCAAAGCCACTGAACCTGTGAAATGGTAGCACTTACCACTGCACCACTACGCAGTGCTATAATAATTGTATTAAATGCAAAATGATATTAAAAGTAAGAAAACTGATTAAACCTGTAAAGGATCTACAAATCTCCATGAACATTTCTGTCGGTCTTAGAATCTTTTATTTCAGTAATGTTTTAATGTCAGTGGGAATTATGGCACAAAGCGGACATGACAGTTTATCAGGATCTGTGAAATATTAAGTTCTGTTAGGTTAGGGTTAGGCACTTCTTACTCTTTCTTAATGTTCGACATTCTAATTCAACAGATCATAGCAGTAATTTGTGTGCTCCATTTATTGCAAATGCTTAAAGGGAAAAGTTTCAAACCCCTTGTTTAATCAGGCCGAGGCTTTTGAGTGCATTCACTGAAACTGTCTGTCAGCAGTTTGGATGATGGTTTGTTAAGAGATTGCAGTCAAAGGAATTAACATCTTTCCAGTTTCCTGTGTTTTAATTACATCCATCTGTTTATTTTCAAAGACATGTCATCCAGTTTGGGGCTGCAGTGAAGGCAGAGCCTGCAGTATCTTGTAAGTCATGGGGCAAAAGATAATTTAAACCTGCTTTATGTAAACCCACAAGCAGAAACAGACTCGGGTACAGTAAATGGATAAAGACTAGACCTGGGGGGGAAATAGCTTTAGAACTGAATTTGTGCACCATTTGTTGCAGATCTGAAGGGGCATTTATGCAACTCTTAACATCCAAATGAACACCACCAAATAAAAAAGAATGTTTTTATTAAAACGAAATGTGAAAGAGTCAATCAATGGGAAAACATACTGAAAAATACTATGTCAGTACAAAATCAACTAAGAAATCACTTACAAACTTAATATTTTATTACATAATGTTCTTTTGGCCAATCTCTGTTAAACATAAACATTGTTTCTATGTTGTTGTTGTTAAGTCACAACTTTTACTATATATATTACACTGTATAAAAAATACAATAGGATGGCATGATGGCCAAGTGTTTAGGCATCCAGAAGTGCCTTATGTTTGACCTCGCCAATGGATGTTGGATTAAGGAATGTTTGGAAATCACTGGATATATGTATGTTTATTTATTAAAGAATATAAAAAATAAAAAAAGCAACTTTACAAACTGGGAGTAAAAATAACATAGTTGGAGGAATTAATCTGATGGCTGGACAGAGCAATTTACACAAAGCATTCCTTTACATGGCTGTCACGGAAGTTGTCAGATAACGTCTAGACAAACCGACTAAAGAATGAAGGAGGTCACATGCAGGATGTTAGGTTATCAGGAGCATCCACCTAATGGCTTTCCAAATATTAATAAGTTGTGATGTTTTCCACAGTCAAAAAGAATAATACATTTGTATTAAATCAAGACTGTTAACCGAACTAGGCAGCACAACATTTTTTACTAAATATGATCAAGATTTGTAAATTATACTTCAATTTTGCGTAAATACATACAATAATGTCAGAGTTCTTCAAGTGTTATACTGATCTGGAAAACTGACTTGTTTTTATGGGAGTTTTGCTAGTGGCTTTAATTTATAGTTCATTATTTATTTATAGTTGTCACACTGGTAGGAGGTCAGATAACAAAGCGCCAGAAAGTCTTAATAGTTTCAATTTGACCTTTGAACATTGGAACTGTGGTCATGAAGTCTGATCACAGAAAAGAAGAAAAGAATTTAGAAGTGTTGTGTGTGTGTTTTTTTTTTTCCAAAAACTGTACAAAAATTAACAGAGGAATAAGGAGTTCAACTGAAATATGGTGTGCCTGTATTTTGAATTGTGTAATTTAAGAAATGTGTCTCTTTGTGTCTCACTTTCATTTTGTTTTAACCATGGATATTAACTTGTAGTTCTTTTTTATGACATTGATTAGTGAGCCTGTAAATATTAATACAAACAACTCCATATTGACACCAGATCATTTCGGCTGTGAAGGATGTAGCAGTGGATAAAACTGACAGAAGAAACCAAAAACATTACACAAGAGGGTGATAATTAAAGCAGTCTGTCATTAGGTTAGTTTATGAGCCAAGTCTTTGGTTGCAGGGGGCCAGGGTCTTTAACAGCACTATAGACCATAACTTAGAGAACAACCTTAGACAGGATGCCATTTCTTAGTGTGGCACGTTCATGTACACCCCTATCCACTGACAAGGAGCTCATCTGCTAAGCATTTCACTCTGCTCTCTACACATGACAATAATGAACATATAAACCTATATAACTAAATGAACAACTTCCAAAACTGAGTCCACTACCTTTCCATACAGTACCCTGCTTGATACATAATGTGGCCAGGGAAAGTACTGATGCTTTCTTGGTTTTTCCCGGAAGTGGAGGTCTGCAAATGAGCTCCACGCAATTTTCCCTGCATCTCCACTTAAGCACCTAGACAGCTAACTTTTTGCCTTTAATCATTTTTATATACTCTGGAAGACGTAAACTTCTGTCACTAAAAGTAAGAAAAATTGGTTTTAAATGGTTATAAAATTTTAATAGAAGGTCATCTATGATAATGTATTGTATATTATTTAGTCATTTTTGCATGTGCATATTTGACTGTTGGCTATGTTCCTTGCATTCTGAAGATGGAACCTCAAGAAATGGGCCAACATTATGGTTTATTAGATTTTTGCTTGTTTTCACAGAATCTGGTTTCTGGATTACAGACTGCACTACTTGGCCTTGGAGTTCCTTTTTAGGCCTTTGCCTTATTTTGGCATTTTTGTCAATTTTTATGCTTCCATTATTTAAGCAAATATATCTGTTCAATTATAAAGATTCTTTAGTAGACTTGTCTCTCAGAACAAAAGGCGTTTTGGAACATATAAGGTATTATTTGACCTTTAAAAGCCAGTCCCCCATTATGAGCCTGTGTAGGTTGAAGCTTTTGAAGTTTGGGGTCAGGCTGCCTAGGTTAAGGCCAACCTTTGGGCCTTATTCTGTGGGTCATTTAAAGGCCTTTGACACCATTTTGCTATGTTTGTGTTACTGTTTCACAACATCTACAAATTGCTAGATCCCATGACATGTTTTAAGTAGAAAACAAAGACAAAACAGAATTATTTTTGAGAAGAGTAAAGGGTTGTGAGTCTTTTTTAATCAACAATATCAACTGCATGTAATACACTTCTAGTGATCAAAATCTTCACTTCACATATTTATTCACTCACAACCTGCTTGTTCCAATAAAGCATCGAAGAGGGTGTGAGCCTGTCTTGATAGTAAAGAGCATGTTTGTGAATACAGATGTGGACTAAAGACTACATTTAGCCACACCACCGATAAAACACAATTTCAAAAGTGATATTTGTGAATTTAGTACATGACATTGAATTAAAAAGTGCTGCCAGTCACAGAATGATATGCACGCTCCTTATAATGGTTTCATTGCCTCACTCACAAAGCTGTACCGTTATATATTAAATTGTGTTGCTAAATGGGCTGATATTCAATTTTCTTCAACTCAAAAAGGTTTTGTTTGTTACTCCATAAATCCCCTATTTAATTACCTCACTGTAGTTTCTCCTTTTTGGTGTTTGTATTTTCTTGAACTGATATCATGGATTTCTCTTAGGGAGTCTGCCCACTTATAATCAACTAAATAAGTGCATTGAGGCGGAAGTCTCTCGATTAGTGCGCTGTGATTGATTGAGTGTGCCCTACTCTGAAAGGAGCTGGTGACCCGTTCAGAGCTGGGTACTGTCATTGTTATAACTATAAGGCTTGGCTCCACACAATTTTCCCCACATGTTGTATTGTCTTTATATTTCATTCCTGTCAAACAAATGAAAATGTTTATGTAAACAATAAAACTGAATGGTCTGTCTCAATTAATAAAAACAAAAACACTGGGTAGGATTCAGTCTCCATAGATTTGACAGTATTGATCCTAAGTCAGCCTAATAGTTTCATTCAGGTGCATATAATCACAGAAAATGGGACCATCTCTATGAAGTCTCAGTGGGTTAAGTTAATAAGTACCACTTCCAGAGTTTTAGTGACTTGAGTAAGTTAAAGATCACCAAATTCTAATAATTTAAATAACAGCATATTAATTAATTAAGACAAAGTGTATATCCATCAATGAAACTGTGATGATTACAAATAAGTTCAACATTACGAGGAAACCCTAATAGAAAAAACAAGAAAAAAATGACCGATTTAAAGAGGTAGACTACTTTCTAACCCCATTTTTTATCAAGCTCAACACAAGATGTGTGTTTAAACCTTTTTGTTTTCCAACAATAAAAACAGAGCAAGAGGAAAGAAATAAGTGATACATTAAGAAACAGCAATAATGATATGGTAAACTTTGAAAAACTCTTTGTTACTACATAGAAAGACACCACAACAAAGACTTATGCTTGTTAAAAAAAATGTACCTTTGAGGAGGGAGATATACAAAATGAGAAAACAAAAATTTCTACACAAAACACATTCTAATTGAGGTGAAAAATTATATTTCAAAAACATATTAAATAATGTACCAAGCAGATGAATAAACACATTATAGAATTAAAAAAATACTTTCTAGGGGCCTCATGCATAAACTGTGCGTACGCACAGAAATGTTGTGTAAGGACGTTTACACATTCAAATCGCGATGTATAAAACCTACACATGGCATAAAGCCACGCACTTTTCCACGGTACCTCATACCTTGTCGTACGCAAGTTCTCCGCTCGGTTTTGCAGACTGGCGGCACCCAGCGTTAAAGCAGTGCTACTGGTCCTGTGTAGTTACCCTTTATTTCTTAAAACCACATTCCTGATGTGGCTTTATAAACACACTGAAACTAACCACATATTCTTTATTAGTGTAATGAATCTGATTGTACTGTAGATTACCTGTAACAATATAATGGCCCAGGGAATAGCCATAGTATTCCAAATACCATAACTGCTTTAGCGTTGTTACTTTCACTGCACCATCTTCTTCTTCTTCTTTCAGCTGCTCCCTTTAAGGGTTGCCACAGTGGATCAACTTGTTCCATATTACTCTCACTGCACCACTCGGAGTATTTATATCACTGTATCTGAGTGGGGAATCACAGCAGCAACTGATCAGAAAGAAAAAGAATTATCGGTATACAGCATCAGGCACATGCTGCCAAAGCCACAGCAAAACATTTCCGAGCCTTTCCTGTACGGACTTCGCGGTTCAGAAACAGTTTCATCCCAAGAACTATAAACGCACTCAATCAATTGCTCCTTGTAGAACTGTTTGCACTTATAAGTACAATCACCCCACTGTAAACTTGCACTACAGTTATAATATCTCACAACCTGAGCCACTTTATAAAGCACGTATTTACATATGATGACGATATCATTTTTAAGATGAAATGCAGCAAAATATGTTGATTATATTATACAGATAAAACTTTAACTTCATTTAAATAAATCTGTATTGTAAATAAATAAACATGTGAGGACACAGTGCTCACATATTGTTCCTGCCTTGCGCACTGTATATTTGCTGAGGCTGGCGCGACACTGGAAGGATAGATGGATAGAATAATTAAACACATACTATGAAGATACTTCAACGTTCCTTAAAAATTTTGAAGAACTGTCGTTGTAAGCTTACAGATGGCTTAACGTCTATTACAGAGCTGATTGTGTGGCGATTGGGTATTTGGGAAAAGAAAGGGACGGACAGGAATTGCAGGTTAGTACGTTTGAAAGAGACAGTACTGCTATAATAAATTATTTCATCAAAAGTCGCAGCAGCATCTTGTGTGAGACATGACCAATCACCGTGCCATCATGTTCCCATGTTTAATAACATGCTTTCATTCCAATCATCATGAAAATGATATCACGTATACATCTCAGTATTTTAATTATTCAGAGAGCTGTAATATCACGAATGTAATGGATTCTGTGTCCTGTTGGAGAAAGAGAAAGAATGGAAGCACGTAGTGATTCACACACATAGAGTACATTGAAGATCAAATACAAAACAAAGCATTTAACGTGCTTCTTTAGTTAAAATGGGATTTGAGAAACTAATAAATTAAATGATTTTAAGATGAAGTTTATGATGTTCTACTATAATGACAAAATAAACTATGTGATTAAAGTGGAAATTTTGAGATTAAAGTTGACATTTCGTGCTTTTTTCACACTGTGTGCCTATTTTTTTTTTGTCTGTACCCTCTTAAGCTCAGACGGTGGGCTACAACTCGCCTTTTCACGGCGACTTTGATATGTGACTTCTTTTTTATTTTGGCACTGTGTGACTTTGTGAACTTGAGCTTTCAAGTATCTACAACACACTATGTAACTCGATCAACTTCCAATTGTTGATTATACCACTGTTTAAATCAACAAATAATACGTTTTTCCTTTGCCTCCACTTGGTATTCGCTGAAATTCTATTCTATTTTACCCCGTGCTTTTGCCGTTTTCACAGAACGCTTAGCTTAAGGGCTATTTATATTGATTTGCATATTCAAAGAGGCGTAATTTTGGGAGGAGATGGGGCGGGACAGAAGGCGCGTGCACATGCGTTATTTTTCACGCTGACCGGGATTTATGGAGCAGAAGAACGCGGAAGTTGGAGTATGCACAGATTCCTGCATCTGGATTTTTATGTGCGTAAGCACATTTCGGCTTTCATGCTTACGTCATGTTATAGTGCGAATTCTACGCAAGGCGTTATGCATGAGACCCCAGGATATTTTAAAGAAGAGAAAAACAAAATCAAACATTGACAAATCCCAGGCACTTCACCTATGCCTCAAATGACACATCCATATGGTCACGAAAACAATTTCTATGGATGCTATCACAAACAAAAACAAAGTTTTCCAAGAAAACCCACAAAAAACAATTTTAGAACCCTTAGAGCTGCAAGGAAGAAATAAATTGCTTGCTTTGGGCATCGGTGGATTGCAGGCTGACAAATACTTTGTGCCTGATGGAGTTTAACCAGCAGTATTGAGAGAAATGAAGGACATTATTAATTAAGCTTTAGCAAGCATTTTCCAGCAATCAGCATCAGCACATGCTCCTAACCTCCAGTTTCCTCCTCCAGTTTAGGTACGAGAAGTGACAGATGACTGGAAAGTGGCCAATATTTCTCCAGTCCGCAAGAAGAAAGACCAAATAAATCCTAGTAATTGTAGATCAACTAGCTAACAGAGCTGAAATACAAGACGTTGCCCTGCAGAAAAATAAAGCGTTTTTTTTTAATTGTTTGAGAAAAATATAATGTAAAAAAACACTATTAATTATATATAAATTAACAAACAATGAAGACTCACTAATGTGCTTGTCTTGCGGTCTTGCATGTATGTTCTCATCCAGTTAACGCTCGGAACCGACCAACTCATTGGTGCTCATACATAAAGAATGATGGCAGTCACCTCCAGTTTGCCCTCTGATGGTCGTTCCAAGTGTCAACTGGATGATAACATGCATAGAAGACCACAAGGTCATAACAATGGGGTGGGTTAGGGTTGATTTTTAGTCGACCAATGAGAAACGTGTACCAAATTTAATGAAAATTGCTCCAGCCGTTCGAAAGTGATGCTGGAGGATACATACATACATACATACATACATACATACATTGACGTTTATATAGATATAGATTAGCATTTCTTCTGTCCTAAGTAATTGTTAATAGTATATTGAAATACCAAATGGAATGCTACCTGAATGACAGTGACAGCCAGAATGGATTTATGAGAGGAAGACCATGTCAAACCAGTCTTAACATTTTTTGTACAGGCAACTAGAATAGTAAATAAAAGCACAATGTACAGCACAATTGAGTTGTTTTATCAAAAAGTTTTTTTTTTTCTTCCATTTCCGGATGAAGCATCTGTTCTGAAGCTATAAAACATTGACATCAAATGGAACCTTTGTAAATGAGCCAAAAAGAAGGATTACAGGTAAGAGGCAGCTCCAAAATTGTGTAAAGTCTTCAGTAGCAGCTCTCTGGAATATGTGTTAGGACAGTTAGTATGAGTAAATTTTACATGTATCATCAAAACTGGAGAACCAGGAAATACTGAGAAGAGCGCAAACGCAATGGACCAGAGCCAACACTTAAAACCAATTAACTCAAAATTGAGTAAAAAGTAAAATTCTGAATTGAAAGGCAAAACTCACATGCAGGTAACAAATTCTACAAAGGATCTGGAGATTTATGTTCACATAATATTCTCATCCTCCCAGGCAATGAGTAGAAGTGACCAATTAGCATATATTGTAAAAGTTGTAGAATATTCAGTAAATGAACATTACAACCAGAATTTACACTGAGCTACTTGAAGTTCAGCGTTACATGTTACATTGTATAGAGTACAATGAAATTCGGACTTACATATCTGACCAACACGCATCACCACTCACTGGGGCCATGGTCAGCAAGTACTACAAGTCAAATATGAACTTTACCTTAAAACGAATGCATTCCTGCTTTTCATTAACAGGTGGAGTAATGTTTGCAGTTATGGTAATCCTACAACAAAACAGTTATAATTCCTCCAGGAGTGACGAAAAAAAAAACAACATCTATGTCCTTCTTTGACAGGCTAGTGCAATTAAACCTGTTTAGTTCTGAATACAAAAGACTAAAGCAGAATGTTGTGGAAAATACTGAGCAATTGAACAACAGCCTTGAGCCATCATTATGTGTGAAATTCAAACATGGCCGTTCTTTATTTGCATCTATAGGTGTAGGCCCCATGTGTCTTGTTCAGTGTTATGGCAGACTGAAGGAATCTTACAGAAAGCTTTTATTTACATAATACAAGTCCAAAGACACTCCTCTGAATCAAGTATTATGAAGTCCCAAACTAGTTAAACATAATTAAAGTCCTAAGTATAAGAAATAAGACTTCTCTCTTTTTCCAGGATAGCCATAATGAAAAAAATGAAAGCATGTTTCTCTGCTTATGGTCATTGTAAAAGATAGCATTTCAGTAACTTCTTATTTTCATGAATAATCCTATAAAACCATAAACTTTGACATGTGAGATAATCCAGTACAGCAACTTTAATCAAAATTTGAGATTCCTGGTTACATTTATAAAATAAAAGCTCACTTGTTTTGTTATACTTGTAACTTTTGTGAAAGTGTTTCTTGGATATTTGGACTTAAGACTTCACACATTATACACGTCATGCCTATATTTTGTCATTTATTACTAAAACATGAAAACTGTTTCTGTTTTAATGATGTGTTTACATAGATTGTTGTAGGCACAGAACACATGAAATGTATGTATTCCAAATGACAATGTATTATTTACCCTCTACAACTCCAGGCATTTCACTCCAACATAAACACTGGGCACTGAGAACATTCTTTGCGAGTTGAGCCTGCGGCGGTGGGTGGTTTTGACATAAAAGACGCTGACAGAGAGGTGCGAAGGGATTTAAGGTGGGTTGAAATTATGAGTTTTTTTTCGTAGGCTTCAGGAATTCTAGTGTTAAGAAATTTGTGGTGATCTCTAGAGCAGGAGTTCCCAAACTTTTTTTTGCCGCAGACCCCTTTACCAAAAACTTTTAAAACCATTGACCCCCTAGTCACATGCAACGGTTTTTCATGTCAACACTTGCTTTGATAAGTTCATTAAGACAATGCACAGACATATTTGTGCTACATGTATTTTCATGCATTCTTACGTGTGACTCTTTTAATGACACATTTTACCTTTTCGTTCATAAGTTTGGTATGTAATGTGTTTTATCAAAAAAGTGTTTTTTTGAATTATTTTGCTTCATAATTAGGTACCTATTGGAATCATAGATATTTTGAAGTAACAAACAAATAGCAGTAGTAAGGGGGTCTATTTTTGCTGTCGTCGACCCCCAAATTTTTTTTATTGAAACTATCGACCCCTAGAAAGTTCAAATCGACCCCAGGGGGTCAATATCAACCACTTTGGGAAGCCTTGCTCTAGAGGAACAACTCCATTGAAGAAGACAATAGTGGTTACTCAGACCTCATTGCTTGTTGTGAATGTAGGTGGGCAACTGGACTCCAATAAACATTTCTCCACACAAAAGATTCTGCAACAAACCCTAGAGTCATATAGTCAAAATGGAACCTTGTTAGCATTTTAAAAACATTAGGACAACTTACAGTAGTTACTAGCTAATTAAATATTTATATTTATTAATAATTTCCACTTGTTTGCCACAATTTGCAGCTTGAAACAGAAGAATTTTAATGAAATGCACAATAGGAATTAGGTGAGTTGTGGTTTTATTTTATGATAATAAGTAAAACAAATGTTTAACATATCTCTAACAAATCAAAAACATAACATAAAGTTAAAAAAAATGTATTATATGTATTATTATATAAAATATAAAAAACATAAAGCTAAAATAAAAGGGTCTGTGCCTTTTTTCAAACCATTTATCACATTCTGTTTCTCCTGTTCTGTTTAATATAATCAGAGAAATTATTCTACAATCAACAGACTAACCAGTTGGTCATTCAGAGTTAAATTTAAATCTTAAACTATTATATTAAGACTACTGACATCCAATGACCTGCCAGGTTAATCTATACAGCGAGAAAGAGCAGCACAAATTTTGAAATAATCTACAAGGGGAGGTAATCATGCTAATACTTCTGCCCTCGTATGCTGTAGACGCACAGGGGGCATGTGGAGAATGACATGATATGTGCAAGTAAGGAGGGCATATGGCTCTTTTGCAATCTGTTTTTGTCTGCATTGTGGCACACTCATTTTTTCATTTCTGCAAAAAGCAATTTCATGAATCTGAATAACTATAATCTCTGAGACATAATAATATATGGTATTACTGGTATATGAAAGTTATCAAAATTTAAAGCAGAGCCAATGATAAAAATGAGAAATGACCTTCTTCTTTCTGGTAACTAATGTTAATGCTTCAGTCTCAATCTGTATGTTAAAGAAATCCTTGTGAAATAAAGTCAAGCTGAGGAGCGTACAAATGGATTTGTAACTTCATGTAGAGCAATCAGACTCAAGCAGCCCCTGGAGCCTGATGTTTGTACTGAGTGATCACATATTAGGTCAAATTCCGAACACGGGTACTCAACGAATATTCTTTTTGTAAATGACTCTTTGCCATTTGTTAGAATGAATTTGTTTGTAAATAAATCATTCTTAACTGTCTTTGAGATTTATATCGGTTTAGAATTTATTTTTTCCCAATTCCACTGATAGTGAGAGGTACACAGTAAAAATGAAGGTTGTGTCTCTATGTCAAAAATAATTCTGTGTAATATGCTGGCTGCATTGTATTATTCTTAAAAGAGATTTAGTGGTTTTCATATACAGGGAAACATTGTCATGAATGTTCCATTCCTATATACAGTAAACCAAACAAAAGGAACTCTTTACTCAATATGTAAGATTGTTCTTTTCAAATAAAGTTTAAAATAAATTTATTAGTGTCTATTTGACTATTATTTAGTATTTTCATTCAGACATCTGTTCTAAGGCAGCAGGATGTTACAAGGGTTAGTGTTGCAGTCTCGCCTCTTCAGAGTTCTGGGTTCAAATCCTGTTCCTGGCACTGTAGTTTTCTGGTCCATGTCTGCTTAGGTTTTCCTCCAGGAACTCTATTATACCTCTTATCTCAGCCCCAGAGAAAGCACTTGCTCCTTCTAGAGGTAGGAATTATACATTATTGAATAAAGAGGGAGAAAGTAATCCAGGTGTTTTATTTAGGGAAGTGAAGTGACTGAGTGAGATGGAAGGATGCCCAAGCAGAATGATTTTGCACCACTTAGAGCATTGGACCATTGCCCAATAGTCTGTTAGTAGTATAGTATAGCTTGATTAATAGATAATGCTTTAAAAAATAATGCTGAAAATATAAATCATTTTTATAACATGAATTGCTTGCTGATGTCAAATTCTATAATTTCCTTGGAATGCAGAACTTTACATATTTACTATGTTGACAGCTACTTTGGCCAGTGTTCTCGGAAAATGAACAATTAAATAACAGGACATTCAAATTAGCTTTATCCATGGTTACTGGGGCTGTTGAAGCATGTCCTGGAAGTATTGCTCACAAGGCAACCTGCACTGAGAAGGACACAAGCCCTTCCCAGGGCCCATTCAGGCAAACACCCACTCTCAAACTCACACAGGACAAATCTGAAATTGTCAAATAACCTGACATGCAAATCTTTGGGGATGTAGTAGGAAATCCTAATTAGCCAGAGAAAAATCATTCAAACATTTCAAAATTGTGGAAACTGTACATGGTGTCAAGGGCCATCTTCAGGGCTCTGAAACGGTAAGCAATACCACCCCAAGTTGAGAGGGGGCATTGCTGGTAACACCTTCCTTTTCACTCACAGTTCAAAGAGACACCAGCCGGAAGAAGAGTAACATTATTTCCAAATCCTCCACCAAGGCTACTATAAAGATCCAGAGGCCACTGGAAGTTGGACCTATTTGTCGGACATACATCTCAAAATTGCAGGCCTCTTGAGAAGGGCTTTTCTTTTTCTTATCTATGTGAGTTGTGCCATTTCTTTTATGCAGCCTCATGAGTTATTTATTTTTCATCCATTAAATGGGGTTACCCTGCTGGTACCCCAATTCTTTTTGCTGACCCTCATCATTTTTACAATGGATAATGGCCAGGCACAGTATTTGAACAAAAAAAAAAACACTAGCTGCTGCACCACTGTGCCACCCAAGTGAGTAATACCATATTTAAAATAAGATATAAACATGTGACACTTATTGAAATTGTCTGAGTATATTCCCCTTGCCTTATATTGTATCTAGAAGGTTGTATTGTTAGTTTAACTGAAATTTCCTTGTGAAACAAGTAAAGATAGATTGAAAATCATTATTTATGGAGTCAAATGCCATAAAAAATTAACTTTCATGGTTGTTAAAAATGAAATCCATTAATTTTGGGTATAACAGGGTTGTGCAGCAGCACATATGACTACTACCACGACAACTATTACTACTACTACTACTGCTACTATTGGCAGCCGTCTTTCGGTAAAATATTCAAAATGATGTTCCATTTTCTCCTTGAGAGCCCCAGTTTCCTCCTAGACCAGCGGTTCTTACATTTTATTTTCTCATGACCTAATTTTACCTTTTTTGTGTCTTCAAGACCCAGAATCACTGCCAGCAGTCATCACACGGGGATGGGGGTACCCCCTTGGAGAATCACCGCTGATAGTCATCAATGGGAGTAGATTCCAACCCTTGGAGAAACACTTGATAGTCATCCCATCCACCTTGGGATAAAGCCAACGCAGGTTGTAGTGGTACAATGGCATTTGCTTAAACCGACCGCAGAGACCCATCACAAGACACTCCGCAAAAGAGTACTATAATGAATCTCGACTCTGTATGGCCCAAATTTAGACAGGACACAGCCCATAGTTTATGACCCTACAGTATGTCTTTGACCAAACGTATACTTCTAGATGGTCTAATGTTCAAATTAAGTGAGTCTGGTTGAGTCTATGAGTTATATATGAATTGGAACTCTGCCACAGGATGCTTCCTGGCTTCAAAGTCCTTTTCAAATGAGACATTCTCACAGTTCCCTCAATGTTGTGTTGAAATAAAAAAGAGTGGAAGCTGATTTTGACACAGTGTGTGGCATGATGGGTAAAGTCCTTCTAAAGGTAAAGTGGTTCCTACTTTTTTTCATTGCCTTTTTTTCTGAAGATTCCTGAAATCACCCTGTGAATTTCATGTTTCCAGCTTTAAGCTCATAGTTGCTCCTTCAAATAAGGCCTTGGTGCTGTTGTAGTGACTGATTGATTTTGGCCTGCACTGTTCTATTTTTTCAGTATTGTTGAGATTAAAAAATAGTGCAGATTAGCTGGTAGTGCTACCACGTTGCACTTTACCTTTCAGACTCCTTGACATCCGTGGCAAAGCGACGGGCACTGAGCAGGCTCCTGTCAATCATGGATAATCCACTGCATCCACTGAGCAGTATCATCTCCAGACAGAGGAGCAGCTTCAGCGACAAACTGCTGTCACACTCCTGCTCCACTGACAGACTGAGGAGACCCCACACTATGTGACTCTTCAATTCCATCCAGGGGGGTAAACGTTAACATTATACAAAATTATTGTCTGTCTGTTATACCTTCATTGTTAGTCACTCTTTAATTTAATATTGTTCTTTATCAGTATACTGCTGCTGCTGGAGTATGTGAATTTCCCCTTGGGATTAATAAAGTATCTATCTATCTATCTATCTATCTATCTATCTATCTATCTATCTATCTATCTATCTATCTTTAAACCAAATATAAAGTTATCAAAGTGATGAGGGAAACAATTTTTACAAAAATGTCATTTACATTGAAACCACGGTTTCGCTCTGCAAAAAAAATTCCAAAACAAATCATGTATTGGTTGCAAGTTATAGTTTCACCATTTTCACATATATTTTCATCCCATATGCAGCATTTTTCTCAATGTGACAAACATGGCAAAATGTATTCTGGGGCAGAGTGTGATGAGAGGATAACACTTACAGATCAGCTTATGGACTTGGGGAAAGAAAACACCAATGGTGTAACCTCAGCCATATATGATCGGTGCAAGGCAGAACTGAAGTGCAGGAAAACAGTGCATGAAGGAGATGAGAGCTCTTGGAGCCACATAGAAGGGCCTGTAGAAGATCAGGGTGGAATTAGTGGGTGGCTGAGGAAGGAGTTAACAGTTTAGGCTGGGGAATAACATTTAGGAAGCAATAGGCCTTGCTTTCTATATCCAAAATAGCATTTCAAAAACCCCAACAAACTGTGAATTTTACATTTTACAATTATATGCAAAACAAACTTTAAGGACAAGTTCACTAGACAGCATGCTGTTTTGTTCATCACTAGTTATCGATGAATGCTGAGAATATTTTCATTTTTTAGATACTGAAGATTTACGCAGTATCACACTTCTTTCTTAGGAGACTGTGTCCTTTTATTGTGGAAAGATACTTCCATCACATCTCACACAACTCTGTGATGCCCAGTGCAAATTTCCATGCTATGGTGTGCTGAGATGGGAACATCTTTTCAAGAAAGGCTTACTGAATAAACATTAATTAATTGTGCTGACTCGGTTATGGGATGAAAGATGGATTCCTAGGAGGAAGTAGCATAGTAGAGAATTAAAATAACACTGAATGCCATTATGAACAATGCTGCAAATCCTCTGACTCACTAACAGTAAGAACTTTCAGTCAATGAATTATTCAGCAAGAGTGTGCCAAGAAAAAATCTATTAACTGCAGCTACCACCAAACACCATGACTCCATTATCACACTAACTCCAAGACATCACAACTAACTTCTGTATTATTTCCTCTGATTCTCACTTAGTGACTTGAAATGGGAAATGGACTGCTGTAAAACATCATAAAAGCAGTAATACAAGGAGTAAGAAGAACACCTTGATGAGAATGTCATTCGTAACAAGATAAGAACAAGTTTGTTCAAAAGGAGCATAGAGAACCTGGAAGAATTCTGTGTAGCACCATAATAAGTGCTACCAATATTAGGTCTTTCCATTAGCTACTCCTATGCAACAAGACATTAACAAACACTTTGCTTGCTCTTAATAAGACTTACAGTATTAAGAACCACTTTAACATAGTAACTACCAATATTAGTCACTAACTGCTATATAAAGAAACTTTAAGGAAGGCTTTGTGTTACTTATCCATAAGTGACAAATAAATGCAATGAAGCCCTTTTTTTAAAATATTCCCTGTTTTTGTAATTAAACAAATTTACAAGAATCCATCCATGGTGGTAAATATCCACAAATAAAATGTAAAGCTTTGTGAAGTGCTTTCTTTCACTCTAAGGTTCCCCTAAGGTTCACTAAGGTTAAGGTTCACAATAGAGTAAGATTCACTAAGGTTCACTCTTCACGCTAAGGTTTGCTCTTTCACTCCTTAATTCCTTGAGCTGGATGGCTCAGTAAACACTAAAATGGTGTCCAGCTTTAAATCCTTCAGCTTTACTTCATGCAGACTTCTATGCTTATCTTGTATTAGCTTCATAATTTGCAGTTTAGAATTTAATCTTGGTTTCCCCCTTTTTTTGTTGGGCATAAAAAACATTTTCTTATCATCAAGATACGCTCCAGGGATCCTGAGGGAGAGGATGAGATTTTATTTCTAAATGGTTTAGCTCAATTTGCCCTTAGCTCAACTTGGACCACAGAATCATTCTTAATAGTCAGTCTAAGTATGCAATTTTCTGCTTCATGCCAAGTTTGCCTAATGGCATGTTCTGTCAGGTATTTCCAAGCATTAAAAACAGCAATGAAAAATGATAATAAAATGTATCCAATGTACCCTATGTAACTCATACTAGGAGGTTGCCCCAACTGACCCCCATTCTATCTTCAATATAGAGACACATATGCCATGACACTAAGTTCACTGAGAAAGCAGTTCTTTGCTGCTTTCCTTATATTAGTTTTTAAATATTATAAGGGTCTTAAGAAGTACTAGCAGTGATTAATGTCATATTCTTCCAGATTTGTTTTATAAAATAACTACTACTGAAAAGGCTCTGCTCTGTGCACAGCTGCACATTTTAATCTTTGTGAGCAAAATTGAGAATATAGTAATTAGTGTTTTGAAATTTGGCAAAGCGTTTTTCTCAGATAATATGCTGTGTTCAACTGTGATCTTATTTGATGAATATTTACCTAGAAATTGCCCTTGAGATGGCTTAGTGAAACATTTTTCCCAGTGCCCCATGAAGCTTTTCTAGGCCAAAGTGGCATCAAAGAGCAGTAGTAGCCTGGCACAGAACATTCATGTAGGCCTATTGTAAAGATAATTGCAATGACAACCCAATTATTACTCTGCCAGATTTCCATCCCACATGTGATTTAAAAAAAAAACGAATTTGAGAGGTACATTAGCTCAGTGTTTGGGTCAAGGGACCGCAGGTCTCTGTTGTCGGTTTGCCCAACTGTGTGATATGTTTCCCTGCTTCTAAGTGAGTTTATTTCACGAAAGGGGACACCCCCTCACCCCACTCTTCCAGTAGTGCTTGTTTCACCAAGGGGGATCCAGCATCCCCTCTTTACTAATCACACTTGTTTCACCAAGGGGGTGGTTTGCATAGACTGCTAGTGGATCTATACTAATAAAAGGCAAAGCCCTCACTGACTCACTCACTCATCACTAATTCTCCAACTTCCTGTGTAGGTAAGGCTGAAATTTGGCAGGCTCATTCTTTACAGCTTACTTAGAAAAGTTGGGCAGGTTTCATTTCGAAATTCTACGCGTAATGGTCATAACTGAAACCTATTTTTCTCTATATACTGTAATGGACTTTAGCTCGATGGCTGTGGGGGCGGAGCTGCGTGTGACATCATCACGCCTCCCACGTAATCACGTGAACTGACTGTGTACGTAGAAAAGAAGGAAGAGCTCCCAAAGAGCGCTGAAGAAAAACGCATACAAGCTTATTCATAAGCGCAGCTACTGTAGAAACAAAGCACGGTGTAAACCATAAGTTTAAATTAAGTTTATGGACACACTCCCGCTGCTGTTTGTCATGCCTTCGTCGAATACTTTATTCGCAAGATACAAGTTTAATGAGAAGACACGAGGTATAAATGAGACTTTGGATCACTTTGTAACTGAGTTAAAATTGCTGTAGCGAGAAACGGGTCTTAGCTAACATTAAATAAAGCCGTGGACATCGCAACATCACACAAGAGAGCAGCTCACGTGAACTGACTGAACGCATTACGAGTAATCACTTCCATGCATCAAACCTGTTCAAAAAATGCATTACACAATTGACAAGGTAGGAAAAGAATATGCTCCGAGCTGAGCTCCACAGCTGACGCGGTCTTGCGGAAGCAACTTTGTCATGCTGCCACCAAATACTCACACAAAACTCCACAAGTTAATACACACGCTGTCTCTAGAGTTTCTCCACACTCAATGTATTCCTCGCATCCCCGTTATACCCTCTGATCTCCCATTTCAATTCAGATGCCTCCAATTTCCAGTAAGGCTCTTCTTCGCGATGACAAGTAATAAGTCTCAGGGACAGACTATATAAAAGGTTGCCATTGATTTGAGGCAACATTGCTTTCCTCCAGGACAAAACTATATGTTGCATTCTCAAAAGTAATCTCAGTGCACAGCTTGGTCATATTACAACCGGACTGCTGAACTGACAACGTGGTATACAAAGAGATCCTTAACAGATAGTTATTGGTATATTTTCCCCCAGTTTAAAAAGGTTTTCTTTTCGTCTTAATAAAAATTTAAAAGCAGTTCTTCGTCGCTGCAAAGTGCAGGGATTTTGCTATATACAGTATATATATATGTAGATATATATATATATGTATGTATGTATGTATGTGTATATATATATATGTAGATATTTATATATGTGTGTATATATGTAGATATGTATATATATGTAGATCTGTATATATATGTATATATTTATCTGTATGTATGTGTATATGTATATGTGTGTGTGTATGTATGTATATGTATGTGTATATATATGTTGATATAGGGGACTGGGCGGTATCATGGTCTGGAATCCCTACAGATTTTATTTTTCTCCAGCCGTCTGAGTTTTTGTTTTTCTGTCCCCTGGCCATTGAACCTTACTCTTATTCGATGTTAATGTTGATTTATTTTTATAATTATGTCTTTCATTTTTCTATTCTTTAATATGTAAAGCACTTTGAGCTACTGTTTGTATGAAAATGTGCTATATAAATAAATGTTGTTGTTGTTGTTGTTGATGTGTACTGTATATGTATATATATGTAGATGTGTATATGTATATATATATATATATAGATATGTGTATGTGTAGATATATGTATATGTAGATATGTTTATATGTATATATGTACATGTATATGTATATATGTGTGTGTGTGTATATATATATATATATGACAGCAACACTCATAACAGTGACAAAACAATTACATTGACAATCATCTTACGTTATTTTTAAAATGTTTCCTTTTCTTTTTCATAACTTCTTTAACACACTACTTCTCATTTGCGAAGCGCGGGTATTTTGCTAGTCATCCATAAATTAAAAAATGCAAAACTCGGTTATGGGAACATAAAGGTTGAGAAACATTAAATTAGATGATCATAGTATGAAATGTTATGAGTACTATCACAGGATATATAACAACAACCCTGTGCACTGGTAGCGTAGCATCGCATGGATATTTTTCATGCATAATTAGGCAGGTGCCCAGCCACAATCCCAAAACAAGCCTTAAAAAATCCCTCCCACTCCTACTCTCATGTCAGAATGAGATCTTATTAATAATAATATTAATAATGAAGAAACAATTATTAATATTTACAAAGCATTTCTTTCATTTTGATGGATGCAAAACCAGGAGGACAAAGAGTGTGTAACATTCTTCAAATAACACCAATAATTTGTTGTAGCAATGTGAAGTATTGCAAAGAGGAACAGATGTCAATTAATAAATACTTAATGCAGTTGGCACATGGGAAAGCCAGTGAGGAAAATGATTCAGAATCAGAAGGTTTGAAAGGGAGAAGAGCAGACTTAGTCCAATTGATTTTGTACCCAGACAGGTCTTTGAAAGAACTAAACAAGATGAGGACATGGGAAGGTCAGACAGGTGTGTTTTCCATTAAAAAGTTTAAAATGTCAAAAGCAAATTAAATGAAAAACTTCAAATTCATTTGGTCAGATGCCTCTTTGGCATCTAAAGAAGCAGAGTTGGAGCCTGTGGAAGATTAGGAGCAATATTAATAATGTACACCTTAACGATAATGAATAAAGCCTGTCTGATCAAGATGAATTAATTTGATGATTACTAGCTGAAGGTGTCTTGATAGAAACTTGGCCAACATCAGTTTTGGAGTTCATCAGAGAAATCTGGTGATATTCTGAAAAGTTTATTGGCTCTTTGTCTTGTTTTAACTAGGAGTTGACCAATACAGTGGAGGAGAAAGCAGCCTTAAGCTCTTGATAGCGTGGTGTTGATAGTTGTTTCCAAAATGCTGAGAGGAGCTCTGGTGGTAACCAATCTGGGCCAGGTGTCTTCCCACTCTGTAAAGAATCTAAAGCACCCATAGGTTCAGTAACAGAAATATGAGCATCCACAGCTACGTCCATGGAAAGTCTGGAGAGGGTTAGTTTAGATTGAAATGAGTCAATTTCATCATGGGATACTTCGGAGTGTTCATAAAATAATTTAGTATTGAATTCCTCAAAGCCCTTATTAATTTCATTTGGATTATTAGGTAGGTGCCCACATTTACTGTAAATGGATGATACGTTGGCAAATTAATCACAATTACACAAGTATAAGAGACAGCAACTTACTAGGCCTAGCTCTGGCAACATATATCCTAACTTACCCACGATGAGCTGTACATTCAGCCCTCTGCAAAAGAATCAATTTTGGATTTGTCCTCCAATTAGAAATCAAATGTTCATAACTAGGATCAGTCAAATGAGGAGCAGTAGTCTTTTGTTTACAGGACAGTGCTAGACCGGAGGCATAGCTAATGGAAAAATTGTGAATTTCCCCTTTGATTGCCAAACAGACAAAAGCAGACTACTCCACAGGGCCAGAACTGATTTTAAGAAACATTTTCAGAGCAGAAGATAACTTCTGAAAAAATACTGGGTCCCAAAGCAGAGATGAATTAAAAGTGGGGTAGAAAAAAAGAGAAGTTTGGAGAAAGCACATATGTGGTCCATGAAAGATGCTGAGGCCAGCCAGTTGTTACACAGAAATGAGACGAGTAAGTAAAAATCAAAAATATTTTTTTAGTCTGGAGTAAGAGTAGTGTTGGGCAGAGTAAAATGACAATCTTTTAGTGGAGGGATTGAGCAACCTAATTGAGTCATACAAGTTTAACTCAGATGCAAAAAGAGCGGGAGGAGTGAGGGGCATGTTGATGCAGCAGTTCATATAGGACTTTGTATACATACCAGGAATAAACTTATAACTGTAAAGGCTTAGGTGTTAGTCAGTTAGAGAAGGAGAAAGGGAAGGTTGGTAAGGGGTGTGAGAATAGATACTAAGTTCAATTAGTAAACTCAAACTGATCAAAGAATTTTAATTGGAAGATTATGTTGTGTTAGGTTGGCCATTGCAGATTATTTGGACTGGCCACAAGAACAAGGCAAACACTTAGGGCTTATTCAGTCTCAGGCCACAAATGTCCAAAGACACTATAGTAATATCAGCCATGTAACAGAAAATGAAGAGAAAAGTGAAAATGAAGAAAAACGTGCAGCCATAACAGAAAGCAGTGCTGTGCTGAGCTGTGCTATCCCATCTCCTCTTTTGGTTTGCTCATCTTTCACCACTTCTAGATCTTTGTAAAGTAGAGCCAAGTCCTTTGTAAAACACTTTTGAATTGAGTCCCGCATTGTGGTAAGCTGTCAATAATGAAGCACTTTATGTTTCAGAAGAAGGATTCATGGCATATTGCCCTTTCCAAGAAGATGACATCTTTTCTTTTTGGGGTAAATGTACAATATTTAAGAAGTCTAGTTGTACTGTTTAAAGGGAATTTATAGTTAAGAAAAAGAAAAAATAATGGATGGTGCTGAGAACCACAAAATCACATGTCCACTGGCAACAGACGTCAGTGCAATCTTCAATTTAGGTGGCGAACTTGTTGCAATATGCCCATATTGGACTGTCTGCCTTACACTTAATGCAGCTGGGTTGATTTCCAGTTCTAACCTCCACTAAATTAGAGTAAACAGGTTTGGGAATTCAAGGGTAGGTAACTGTAGTTTAATGTGTTTTAGTTCATTATTTTTAACAAGAATTAATGACAGAATCTTCCAGTTATTAGATATGATTTTCAAGAAACAAGCCTACTTATTTTAAATGTATGTTAATGTTTTAATTGCCTGAGAAATAACATGAAATGCAATTTGTTCTTTGATTTATGTAATAATTTACCACTACAAATGAAAAAAAGGAAATAATGTAAGAATGAAAATAATCAAAAAAAGTGTTGACTGTAACTGGGGACTTGTATTGAAATAAAAAGGTATGTGGAATCTATTGAATGACAACAGTGTTGTTATAACTGTCAAAAATTCATTAATGTTCTCCCATGGAACTTTGAATGAGTTTAAATCTCACCTATCTGAGAGCTCAGGTTGGTTCCATGCCACAGCTCTCAATCCCTTCTTCCCCACAGTTGGTTTTCTCTATTCACACCTTTGCCTTACTGTTCAGTCTTGCTTTCTGGTATTGCTGCCATACATAATTCTCATTTACAACATTTACAACTCCCTCCAGCACTATATTTACACAGAGCTTCTGATCTTCTAGTTTTGATCTTCCTGTTTTATGGTCACCCTGAACTTGAACCTAACTCTATCCCCCTGAAACCCCCACCTCCAAAATGTATTCAATCTCAGTAGGTAAAAACATTCTATGAAAGAGACAGGCAGTAATTTCTCTTTTTCGCTTTGAAATACTACCACAGATCAAACAGCACCAGCGACCTTGTGAGAAGGATGTTGTTTTAGCCTAATAAATTCATGGGCTATAGTGGAGCTCAAGCTGAATGTGATGAAGACGACCAGGATAGGAGACACAGCAGTAGTTTTGCTCAGTTATTATCCCCATAAAAATCTGTGACCCACAGTGATGTTGGCTGGTAAGCATTATACAATACAATAATTAGTCTTACTATACCATCTTTTTAGAGTACTGTAATGCAGAATTTGGTGTCTCTGTAAAATCAGTATAACAAAATAAAGCAATCAAATAATTCGCAATACATATATATGCAATTTAACAAAGTCATTTACAAATTACTATTTTTTATCCCAGATGAGATACAAGATCTACATTCTAAAAGCCCAATTACTTAAAGTAATTTAATTACAGATACAATTTTGTTTTACTGAAGTCCTACCACATTTATAAAGTGACTTTGTGCCAGTACTCTCTAGCAATAAACAAGATGCGGTTGGCTGTTTTAGAATATCATTAGTGGAATTTACAGTAGGTGACTTTTGACAGCCACTGCCGCAGAGAGGTGGCAGAGTGGTTAGCACTCAGCTTCTTGTGTTGACTTTGCACGTTGTCTTTGTGAACACTCCAGTTCTTCTCTTAAATTCCATTCCAAAGTTGTTTGATTGGAAACTCTAAACCGGTCCTATCTAAGGGACTGGGATTATGCTTTGTGATAAACAGAAATACCATCATTAATTGGTTTCCACTCCAAGAAAGGATTTGGTTTCTGGTGGACTTGTGGTTGGATAATGTTGTTCATAAAAGTTGTGGATGGGCAGAGATGTATCTCTGCAATGCATCTTGTATAAAGAGTTAAAAAGTGATAAAAATGTCCCAGGTTGTGCTTGGCTGATGTAAAAATAAGTATTGGAACGCCCAAAAGGAGCAACAATTGCCGTTTTCCCAGTACTGTAATGTAATTTGAGTACATACAATTTCCATGTATTTATTTACAGTATTTCATACATCTTAGTATTACAACTGTCTATAAAATGTAATAAGAGAGCATCCCCTTGTGTGTCTCCACAATCAGAATAACACCAAGAGAACAATGAATCTCCAAGTTTTTATTGAAGAATTGGGCACACAAAGGTGGGATGAATAAAGGAAACAAAAATACTTTAAGCCTTTCTGCACAGGCACTTACCCTGTCATTTCAGTATGTCGGCTTCCCCGTTCTCCCACCTGTCAATACTGCTAATCCTCACTCTGCATATCAAGTCTTTTCTCTCGTTCTTTCTCTCTGTCAGTAATTCAAGCCTGCTCCTTCACTAACAATGCACCTTCAATGTTTTCTGCCTCCTAACTCTGTATAATTTTAGCACTGTCAAAGAAAGGCCTTTAAGCCGACCTTGGGTGTATTCCCTGCAAAGCTCCAAAATCATCTCCAAGGTGAGTTGTCCTATACCACTACATAACTGTTAGCTTACATTGGCCTTTTAAAAGGAGTACACATCCTCAGAATATTACAGACTGTTGTGTTTTTGTTTTTTTGTGCAGGAAGATCCTACTTGCTCCAAGCGGGATATCTCTGCTGCTACCTATTAGCCTGGAAGAATTTTGTGACATTAAGCTAGTCTTCAATGCCCTCTCTCAGTCTTTAAAAGATCATGTACCCTTTGCAGAAAATGGGTTGTCTGCCCTTAGTTCCTTGGAGAGGTTTTACAAACTATATATATATTAGTATACACACTGTCTGAGCAAATTATTACGAAATCTATACTAATACTAGGTAGACCCTCCTTTGTCTCTCACATCAGACTCAGATCTCGATGGCATGGGTTCCACAAGAGGCTGAAAAAATTCTTTTGAGATTCTAGCATCTTCCAGTTTCAGATTTGACAACTTTTAAACATTCATGCTGTGAATCTCCCTATCAACCACCTCCCAATGGTAGTTCTGGTGACTGGGAAGACTACTGAAGAACGCTGAACTCACTGTAATGTTCATGAAGTCAGTTTGAGATGACTTTTGCTTTGTGACAAGTGTGTTATCACGCTGTAAGTACATGCTTAGCAACAATACTTAAATAGGCCATGGCATTCAAGCGATTATTGATTGGTATTAAAGGGTCCAAAGCATGCCAAGAAAACAATTTCCCACCTTATTGCACCACCACCACCACTACCAGCCTGAACTGTTGTCAGAAGGCAGGTTGGGTGCATGGATTCATGCTGTTGGCACCAAATTCTGACCCATCATATAAGCGCCTAAGCAGACATTGAGATTCATCTGACCACATTGCAAAATATTCATATGCAAAAACTAGGCAACAATAAATTTCAATGGGAGTTGTTTTGCTGTTCTTTAGCAAAAACATATGCCAATGGGGTAAACAAAATTTACTTGACAAGATTTCTTAAAGTAAGCTAAATAATCATAAATCATAAATATACAATTTTTGATAAGTCAATAATTCCTACAATAAGGAAAACAAGATTTCCTGTCATGATATAAGTACTTTTCATCTGCTTAGATTTCATTTTTTGCAGTGCAGTCCATGTTTTTCCAGTCTTTAACAGTCCAGTTTTGGAGAGCCCACTGCAGCCTCTGCCTTTTTGTTCATGTCTGACAGGAGTGGAACCCAATGTGGCCTTCTGCTGTTGTAGCCAATCCACCTCAAGGTTTAATGTGCTGTGCATTCCGAGATGCTGTTTCTGTTGTACAGAGTGGTTAACTGACTTACTGTAGCCATTCTGTAAACTCAAACCAGTCTGGCCATTCTCCTATTACCTCTTTGATCAAAAGGGCTTTTCCATCTGTAGAACTGCCGCTCACTGGGTGTTTGTGGTTTTTCGCCTAACTTAGAGTAAACCCTAGAGACTGCTGTGCTTGAAAATCCCAGGAGATCGGCAGTTATGAAAATATTCATTCCAGGCCTTCTGCCACCGACAGTCGTGCCACAGTCAAAATCACTGAGATTACATTTTCTCCCCATTATGTTGTTTGATGTGAACATTAACTGAAGCTCCTGAACAGAATCTGCATGGTTTTATGTATTGTGTTGCTTTGACATAATTAGATAATTGAATTGATAATCAGGTGTACAGGTGTTTCTAATAATTTGTTTAGTGAGTGTATATACAGTAATGTAATTCACAGCAATGTTATTTCAAAATGTTATATTGTTTTGGGTTTTTTTTTTCAAAATCATTTATAATTTTCTCTACAAGGATTCAGAATAATAGCAGCATAACTAAACACAAGTAGGCAGCACATCCCATAATCTGATTTGTGTTTTTGTGATGACAGAGGTGTTTTTGTTTTTTAAACTTTTGCACTTTACCTCTTGCTTGTTAAGTATCCTCATTACTTGGTTCATCTCAGTTATGTCATTAAACGTTAAAGTGCTGCAGCTAACCTGGACCATCACAGTTTTCTTTTTAAATAATATGAAAGTATGAATTTTAATATATATATATATATATCATGGTACTGGAGAGTAATGTGTTGCATGTTGGTTGGACATGCAAGTTAGAATTTCAGCGTTCTTTGTACAATAGAAATACTGTTACACCCACTACTACTTCTTCAAAGTTTAAAACATACATCTGTCACTGTGGTGTCCTTCATGATTTGCTGCCAAGGAAGCATTCACAATGGCAGGGTTTGGTTAACTTCACAGGTACTGTATGAAGAGTGAGATGACATGTCTCGCCCTCTCATGTAGACCACTGACTGACCTTGGCTCTTTCTCTTTCAACACAAATACCACCCGTGCCCCACAAATCCCCTTGATAGCACGGGCTATTTCGTATAAATTTTTTCAGGTGAAGTAAAGTGTAGAAATTGTACATCATCGGCAGGAATTTAACTGGCCAACTTAGGGGTAACAGTATGGTTCCTTAATCACTGGCTCTCACTGCCTGTCATAAAATGAATGAAACGCATTATGCTCATGATTTTATTCATTCTCACAGCATATGCCAAATAGAAATGCAATTAACAGTTGCTGCAGAAAACAGATAATCTGATGGTTCCTTGGTAGTATGGTGACCTTTAGAGCAATCAAACACAGTAATTGAACTCTCTTCGTGATACCATTGAAAAGAATGATCTTCTTGATTTCTGCCACCTCTATCTGTGAAATAAGCTGCAGACTGATATTATGGGTAATCGTTACTCTGACTATTAATAGAAAATGAGAACACAGGAAAAAGGACAAACTGTGCTCTATCTTTGAAGATATAAATCAACACTCTCTAGGCTCCCGGTTTAATAACATAGATTTAAAGCTGCTTATTCACAAGAAATTATTTTGGGGTTTGTACCTAGCCTTTTATTTCAACAATGTGTTCTTTTTAAATGCTAAATGTGTTGTGTAATTCAGTCATTTAACATTTACATCTACTTTCACTATTTTTCATTAGTGAATGTAATGTGGTTTAACTGTCAAGGGTGCCTGTGTGGTCTTGTTAAACATTTGTTATTTGTGTGCTATTGCATTCCACATAAGTGCAGGCACGTAATTAGAAATCTTTATTGATGTACATTACAGAATAGTTGTGCACATGACAGAATAAATAGTTTAAAATACCATAAACTACTATCACTCACAATCAAATGGTTTGTCTTCTTGCTGGGATCAAGTAGCATATGACAATCTTGAACTGTAATTTGTAAAGCATCAGTACAGCTTTATTAAATGCTTCACATTGGTGACACTGCCTGGACAAAGCAAATATCTGCTCTTTACAAAAAAAGACAGACTTGTGATCAGTTTTAATTCTGAAACCTTATTAATTCCCAAAATCCAGTTAATTTGCAAAATAGTCTCATGCATGCACAATCACAAATGCTTTCAAAGCCGCATACTGTAAGTTATCGATGCCTATTAACTGCAGTACATGCTTTTTTGACATTGACAAAGCCAAAAGTCGGGAATAACACTTAATCGTACAATAAGTGGGTAGCCTTACTAGACTCTGCACTCTAAAGCAGGCTGTGAAAGTATTATTAATATATATATATATATATATATATATATATATATATATATACACTCACCTAAAGGATTATTAGGAACACCTGTTCAATTTCTCATTAATGCAATTATCTAATCAACCAATCACATGGCAGTTGCTTCAATGCATTTAGGGTGTGGTCCTGGTCAAGACAATCTCCTGAACTCCAAACTGAATGTCAGAATGGGAAAGAAAGGTGATTTAAGCAATTTTGAGCGTGGCATGGTTGTTGGTGTCAGACGGGCCGGTCTGAGTATTTCACAATCTGCTCAATTACTGGGATTTTCACGCACAACCATTTCTAGGGTTTACAAAGAATGGTGTGAAAAGGGAAAAACATCCAGTATGCGGCAGTCCTGTGGGCGAAAATGCCTTGTTGATGCTAGAGGTCAGAGGAGAATGGGCCAACTAATTCAAGCTGATAGAAGAGCAAATTTGACTGAAATAACCACTCGTTACAACCGAGGTATGCAGCAAAGCATTTGTGAAGCCACAACACGCACAACCTTGAGGCGGATGGGCTACAACAGCAGAAGACCCCACCGGTACCACTCATCTCCACTACAAATAGGAAAAAGAGGCTACAATTTGCACGAGCTCACCAAAATTGGACAGTTGAAGACTGGAAAAATGTTGCCTGGTCTGATGAGTATCGATTTCTGTTGAGACATTCAAATGGTAGAGTCAGAATTTGGCGTAAACAGAATGAGAACATGGATCCATCATGCCTTGTTACCACTGTGCAGGCTGGTGGTGGTGGTGTAATGGTGTGGGGGATGTTTTCTTGGCACACTTTAGGCCCCTTAGTGCCAATTGGCATCGTTTAAATGCCACGGGCTACCTGAGCATTGTTTCTGACCATGTCCATCCCTTCATGACCACCATGTACCCATCCTCTGATGGCTACTTGCAGCAGGATAATGCACCATGTCACAAAGCTCAAATCATTTCAAATTGGTTTCTTGAACATGACAATGAGTTCACTGTACTAAAATGGCCCCCATAGTCACCAGATCTCAACCCAATAGAGCATCGTTGGGATGTGGTGGAACGGGAGCTTCGTGCCCTGCATGTGCATCCCACAAATCTCCATCAACTGCAAGATGCTATCCTATCAATATGGGCCAACATTTCTAAAGAATGCTTTTAGCACCTTGTTGAATCAATGCCACGTAGAATTAAGGCAGTTCTGAAGGCGAAGGGGGTCAAACACCGTATTAGTATGGTGTTCCTAATAATCCTTTAGGTGAGTGTATATATATATATATATGTATATATATATCTATACTAATAAAAGGCAAAGCCCTCACTGACTCACTCACTGACTCACTGACTCATCACTAATTCTCCAACTTCCCGTGTGGGAAGTTGGGCAGGTTTTATTTCGAAATTCTACGCGTAATGGTCATAACTGGAAGCTATCTTTCTCCATATACTGTAATGGAGTTGAGCTCGAAAGCCGTGGGGGCGGAGTTTCGTGTGACATCATCACGCCTCCCACGTAATCACATGAACGGACGGTCAAAGCAGTACATAGAAAACAAGGAAGAGCTCCAAAAAGCGCTGAAGAAAACATGCATTATATAAATGAGAAGGCAGCGAAACAATAAGAAGCGAGCGAGTGACATATACAACCATATTCATGAGTGCTGCTACTTCGGAAACAAAGCACGGTGTAAACATAAAGTTTAAATTAAGTTCATAGACAGGCTGCCGCTGGCGTTTGTCATGCCCACGGGTAATGCGGGATACAAGTTTAATGAGAGGACGCAGGGTATAAACGAGAGTTTTGATCACTTTGTAACTAATTTAAAATTGCAGGTGAAGGGCTGTGCTTATGCAAATTCCGAGAGACTGTGTTTGTGGGGGATTGACAGTTAAGGTGGGTGGGGGAGTCACGTCATCATCTCCCCTCCCATTCACCTCATTTCGCTCTGAGCTGAGCTCTGCAGATAACGCAGTCTTACGGAAGCAACTTTGTGACGCTGCCACCAAATACTCACAGAAAAATCCACAAGTTAATACACACTCTGAATCCTCCAGGCACTACTTACAAAAGGTTACATTGACAATCGTGTTACGTTATTTTTAAAATGTTTCCTTTTCTTAGCACAAGCACAGCTGAGAAGCTTCAATGCATGTGCTCCATATCGCGTTAAAAATAATGCATTTAATCACACTTTGCATTACAAGCAAAGAGGAACTTCTGTCAATGCATGCTTTCCTGGTACACCGATTACATTGATCAGCACTTCCCGATTCATTTTACCCTCGCACCCCCTTGGTTTGAGAACAAGTATGAAAAAATATGAGGTTAACACAGAAAAACAGATCACCAATTGAAGCTTTATGAATAATCGATTCTTTATTCACCATCAATAGTTTTGGTAAAGCCATACTGAGTGTAATCCTCCTTCCATTTTATAATTTTTCTGCCACTAGCCATGATTAAATAAACGGTAAAAAAGTAATAGCAAAGCGAGGGTGACTTATTCAGGTAGGCAGCCGACAGCTCAAGAGCTCAAATTTGGATATAAGTAGGTTCTATTTAGTCGCCAGAAATATCTTTGGTAGGAATGGAAGTTGAATTTAGTCTTTAAATTTCTATGGTGAAGAAAAATGTATGCAATGATGACTAAATTTAACTATATAAAGTCAAAACTTTTATATATAAAGTCATTCCCGAATATATAAAGTCAAAACTTGATTATATAAAGTCACTGTCGGAATAAATAAAGTCAAACTTGAATATATAAAGTCAGCGTTGGTATATATAAAGTCAAAACTTGTTTCCAAATATATAAAGTCAAAACTTAAATATATAAAGTCAGCGTCGGAATATATAAAGTAAGCGCTGGAATATATAAAGTCAAAACTTAAATGTATAAAGTCAGCGTCGGAATATATAAAGTCAAATCTTGAATATATAAAGTCAGCGTCAGAATATACAAAGTCAGCGCTGGAATATCCATCCATTGATGATGACTTTATATAATCAGGAATGACTTTATAAATTCTGACTCTATATTCCAGTGATGACTTTATATATTCAACTTTTGACTTTATATATTCAGAAACAAGTTTGACTTTATATATTCTGACGCTGACTTTATATATTCAAGTTATGACTTTATATATTCCAGCGATGACTTTATATATTCAAGTTTTGACTTTATATATTCAGAAAAAAGTTTTGACTTCAATCAATGTATTTGCCTGTTTGGCACCCCATTATATATGTGTGTGTGTGTATATATGTACACATGTATGTATATATATATATATATATATATATATATATATATATATATATATATATAGTAAAAGACGAATCAGGACACAACATAAAGGTATGGGGTTTCCAGCCCCGTATACTGTACAATTCTCCACAGTACAAAGCAAAAAAGGGTCAAAATACATAAACAGAATTCATGTGTATGCACGACACCGAATCATGGCGTCGGCGGCCATTTTATGAAGGTGGAGCCGGACGTGGAGGAATGCTGGGAAGGAACCGTGGGGGAAGATGGGATCGATGACGTCAGGAACAATGGAGAAGGAAGGGCGGAAGTAACGCATCTGGGCAAACCCGGCTTATGGTGGCAGAGCATCTTTTTTTCTGTAAGAAAGCAAAGGAAAAAGGTTAGTTCCCCGCCATTCCCTGCCGGCGAATGTCTTCCCAAGTGTGCTAAGATCTGTCCGCAGTCTCCTACTCGCGCATGCGTGACAATATGTATATATATATATATATATATATACGCCAGCAACACTCATGACAATGACAAAACAATTACATTGTGAATCATGTTCAGTTATTATTAAAATGTTTCCTTTTCTTTTTACTTCTCTGCTGTGAAGCGCGGGTATTTTGCTAGTATATATATATACATATATATATACATACATATATACATGTATATATATACATATATATGTATATATATACATATATATATTTAGATATAGATTTAGATATAGATATATATATAGATATGACAACAACACTCATATCAATGACAAAACAATTACATTAACAATCATGTTACGTTATTTTAAAAATTTTTCCTTTTCTTTTTTATAACTTCTTTAACACAATACTTCTCCGCTGCGAAGCGCGGGTATTCTGCTAGTATATATATATATATAGTGGGGTATAGCCCGGACACAGACAGGTAGACATGATGTTTTTAGCACCACACGCGTTTACTTACACTATTTTTCTATACTAATAAAAAGCAAAGCTCTCATTCACTCACTCACACACTCATCACTAATTCTCCAACTTTCCGTGTAGGTAGAAGGCTGAAATTTGGCAGGCTTATTCCTTACAGCTTACTTACAAAAGTTAAGCAGGTTTCATTCCGAAATTCTACACGTAACGGTCATAACGGTCGATAATAGTCGACAACGTCCACAATGTTGAACTTTCTTATTTATGGCCCCATCTTCACGAAATTTGGTAGGTGGCTTCCCTGTGCTAACCGAAACCGATGTACATACTTATTTCGATGGTATGACGCCACTGTTGGCCGCCATATTGAACTTTCCAACGTCACTAATTCTCCAACTTCCCGTGTAGGTAGAAGGCTGACCCCATCTTCACGAAATTTGGTAGGTGGCTTCCCTGTGCTAACCAAAACCGATGTACATACTTATTTCGGTGGTATGACACCACTGTCGGCCGCCGTATTGAACTTTCCAATGTCACTAATTCTCCAACTTCCCGTGTAGGTAGAAAGCTGAAATTTGGTAGGCTCATTCCTTACAGCTTACTTAAAAAAGTTAAGCAGGTTTCATTTCAAAATCCTATGCGTAACGTTAATAACGTTTGACAACGTTCACCATGTTGAACTTTTATTTATGGCCCCATCTTCACGAAATTTGGTAGGTGGCTTCCCTCCGCTAACCGAAACCAATGTACGTACTTATTTTGGTTGTATGATGCCACTGTCGGCCGCCATATTGAACTTTTCAACGGTCTTTGTTACTTATGGGCCCATCTTCAAGAAATTTGGTACGCGGGTTCCAAACGCTAACTGAATCCTACTTACATACATATATACGTCCATAGCCTGCAGGTCAGTCAACGTGTGAGGCAGCGTTGGGTCCCCCATCCCAACGCCTCCCACGTTGTTGGCTGCCTGCCTATATAAGGCCATCCGTCGCTCCAGTCTCTACATTCCGTTCCTTGCTACGCCATGGGATTCACGTCTCCCTGCTGATAACTACAGCCTTTTAATTTAATCCACGGCTTCTCCGCTGTTTTATTGTTCATTTATTACGATTATAGTTATTGTGTAGGTATTTTAGACTTACTTTACATTGTTCAGGTACCCATTTCCTTTATCATTCCAACCGTACCCCCATTAACATGTCTATCGAGGTGATCACCATCGATCAAAGAACTGTCACTTACCAAGTTGTTTCCATGCCCAGAGATGGCACCTACCTTTTCTCTTTGTTACATATTACACGGCCGTATCAGGCTCACTCTTGATATCCGGAGGAAGATTGTGTCTTATGTATTGAATGACTGGGACAGGTTCAAGGTGTGGACTGATGACGGTACAGGAGATAATTATACTACACAGGCGCACTATAAGAGTGAAATGCTTAAGCCCATCACCTATGAATTGAATTGAGTTGATGACTGTCGCTGAATTGTTCGGATGTCGCTTTCAAGTGTACCGAAATGGCCAAATATTTTACACCGTTCGACAACCGCCAATGCCTCTTAAACATCTTAGATTCACAGGTGACGATTTCAGTAGTGGACACTTTGATGTTTATGAATGTTTAAACTCTCATAAGCTGGATGTGAAGTTATCGATGAAACCGCTTGTATACTTAAAACGCTTGACAGATGCCGAATGTCTCTTCAACACAAGTCCTACAAATACTGTCGTAATTGAAACAAACCATGAAACTCAAACTGATTATGACAGCAGCAATCCAAGCTGTGAGATTTGAAACAAGATTACTGTTCACATGGCCAACTGTACATTGCATGCCCAAGAGTAAGCTCAGCGCACAGCTTGGTCATATTACAACCAGAGGGCCGAACTCACAATGTGGTATACAAAGAGATCCATAACAAACAATTATTGGTATATTTTCCCTCAGTTTAAAAAGGTTTAATTTTCTTCTTAATAAAAATTTTATGGTAGTACTTCACCGCTGCGAATCGCGGGTATTTTGCTAGTATAGAATAAAGTGCACAAACCGAGTGCTGCAGCACCAATCATCTCTCAAGTCCAGGCCTTTTCGCAATGCCTTTACTCCTCTCTGGTCCACCTCCACTCCTCTTGTCCAAGAACTGTCCTCTTCCACCCGACTCCAGCCATTATATTGAGGGAGGCGACCCCTTTTATTGCCACCCGGATGTGCTCCAGGTGTCCCCGAGTAACCTTCCACCGACACGCCCCTGTGTGGCGGAAGCACTGGCTGTGTACCTGGAAGCACTCTGGGTGTCCCTGATCCTCTTCCCCCCAGCACTTCCGGGTGTGGCGGAAGTGCTGAGGTCCAGGGCTCCAAAAGGCACAGGGGCACCCCCACGTGGTCTGAGGTGAGCGTGAGCCCTCTTCTGGTCTTCCTGGGCATCCCGGCCAGGTCACCACCCCAGCCATCTCCGACTATACAGTGGTGTGAAAAACTATTTGCCCCCTTTCTGATTTCTTATTCTTTTGCATGTTTGTCACACAAAATGTTTCTGATCATCAAACACATTTAACCATTAGTCAAATATAACACAAGTAAACACAAAATGCAGTTTTTAAATGATGGTTTTTATTATATAGGGAGAAAAAAAATCCAAACCTACATGGCCCTGTGTGAAAAAGTAATTGCCCCCTTGTTCAAAAATAACCTAACTGTGGTGTATCACACCTGAGTTCAATTTCCATAGCCACCCCAAGGCCTGATTACTGCCACACCTGTTTCAATCAAGAAATCACTTAAATAGGAGCTGCCTGACACAGAGAATTTGATCAAAAGCACCTCAAAAGCTAGACATCATGCCAAGATCCAAAGAAATTCAGGAACAAATGAGAACAGAAGTAATTGAGATCTATCAGTCTGATAAAGGTTATAAAGCCATTTCTAAAGCTTTGGGACTCCAGCGAACCACAGTGAGAGCCATTATCCACAAATGGCAAAAACATGGAACAGTGGTGAACCTTCCCAGGAGTGGCCGGCTGACCAAAATTACCCCAAGAGCGCAGAGACGACTCATCCGAGAGGTCACAAAAGATCCCAGGACAACATCTAAAGAACTGCAGGCCTCACTTGCCTCAATTAAGGCCAGTGTTCACGACTCCACCATAAGAAAGAGACTGGGCAAAAATGGCCTGCATGGCAGATTTCCAAGACGCAAACCACTGTTAAGCAAAAAGAACATTTGGGCTCGTCTCAATTTTGCTAAGAAACATCTCAATGATTGCCAAGACTTTTGGGAAAATACCTTGTGGACTGATGAGACAAAAGTTGAACTTTTTGGAAGGCAAATGTCCCGCTACATCTGGCATAAAAGGAACACAGCATTTCAGAAAAAGAACATCATACCAACAGTAAAATATGGTGGTGGTGGTAGTGTGATGGTCTGGGGTTGTTTTGCTACTTCAGGACCTGGAAGGCTTGCTGTGATAGATGGAACCATGAATTCTACTGTCTACCAAAAAATCCTGAAGGAGAATGTCCGACCATCTGTTCGTCGACTCAAGCTGAAGCGATCTTGGGTGCTGCAACAGGACAATGACCCAAAACACACCAACAAATCCACCTCTGAATGGCTGAAGAAAAACAAAATGAAGACTTTGGAGTGGCCTAGTCAAAGTCCTGCCCTGAATCCAATTGAGATGCTATGGCATGACCTTAAAAAGGCGGTTCATGCTAGAAAACCCTCAAATAAAGCTGAATTACAACAATTCTGCAAAGATGAGTGGGCCAAAATTCCTCCAGAGCGCCGTAAAAGACTCATTGCAAGTTATCGCAAACGCTTGATTGCAGTTATTGCTGCTAAGGGTGACCCAACCAGTTATTAGGTTCAGGGGGCAATTACTTTTTCACACAGGGCCATGTAGGTTTGTATTTTTTTTCTCCCTAAATAATAAAAACCATCATTTAAAAACTGCATTTTGTGTTTACTTGTGTTATATTTGACTAATGGTTAAATGTGTTTGATGATCAGAAACATTTTGTGTGACAAACATGCAAAAGAATAAGAAATCAGGAAGGGGGCAAATAGTTTTTCACACCACTGTATATATATATTGTGAATTAGACACTATATAGCGTCTGACCCGGCACAGACTTACTTGGAGGCACGTGTAAAAACACAAAGGCTTTTATTTTTCTTCACTTGTGAGGCACGTCTTCCCCGTGAACCCCACAGGCAATACACAGTCCCAAAAGCACTTAATTCACAACACACAGCCTTTCTTCTGGAACCACCACTTCTCCTAGGCAACCTCATCCTGTTCCTCCCGATTCTGGCCCTGAGTGGCGGTTGCCGGCCCTTTTTATAGTTCACTCGGAAGTGCTCCAGGTGCTTGATCACCTGCTTGTGATTGCATTTCTGGGTGGGGCTACAGAGTTGTCCAGGCCGGCTCAGGGACCCATGCAGCACCCCCTGGCGGCCACCCCAGATCCCAACAGGGCTGTGGAGAACTCCATTTCCCATGGAGCCCTGCGGGAAACTGAGGTACCATCCTCAGCCAGGGAGGCTGCCACCAAACGTCCTGGGGGAGGTATTGAGCAGTCCATGATTACTCCCCCGGAACATGTGTAGAAGGGGCATTCCGGACGGGCATGGGACCCGGCCTCCTGTCACATTATAAATATATATATATTTTTTTTTGCTAATCTAGTGGTAAACCTGTAAATGGATTTATGTAACCTAATAGCAGCCATTTGCCAGGGTATAAAGTGATGGTTAATTGTGTATTTGAATAATGCATGCGGCCGGCTCATCAGATTGAGATGTTTCATAACAAGTGAGCGCATCTACTTAACTATTCACCATATTTTTAGGTACATTTAATTGCTTATGACAATAATTTTCTTCACTGTTACAATGTTACTACAGATAGTGCCCATGTCTTGTCAGTTGCTTACTTCTTTCTCTATCATATTAATTTCCTCTCTGCTCTCAGGTTCAGTCACCTCTTTTATAAAATCTTTTGTGTGGACAAAATTTGTGTTTATTTTTTTCCATCCTTTGTTCGCTATCCCCATACAATTTTGCTTGCTTTATGATGATGCAAAACAAAGCGGTCAAAAATTCAGTTTCTTGTACTTGTTAGATGCTACAAAATATATGCTGTTTACATGTAATGTTTGACTGAAAACACCCTTACTTATTATTGGAAAATGAACAAGTGACTTCCACTTTGCCTTCATTGAGAGATCTAATTGGAGTGTCTTTAGACAAACTAGGGAGTTTTGTCCCCAGCTCGCTTCGCTCGCCCACCCCCTTCTTCCTAACCTCAGGGCATACTATGCACTAGCCACTTCGCATCCCTTCCTCTCGTATTGTGAAGAGGGGGGATGAACGCATGCTAAGGAGATGCTCCTCTGCTCCTCCGAAACCCCCACTTAAACGGTTATACAATGGGAAACAAATACACTTTTTTTTACCTCCTCTATGCTCGATCAGCTACAAAAACAACATTTATTTATATAGCACATTTTTTTACAAAAAATGCAGCTCAAACTGCTTTACATAATGAAAAATAGAAAAATAAAAGACACAGTAAGAAAAAAAATAAGTCAACATTAATTAACATAGAATAAGAGTAAGGTCCGATGGCCAGGGAGGACAAAAAAAAAACTCCAGACGGCTGGAGAAAAAATAAAATCTGCAGGGATTCCAGACCATTAGACTGCCCAGTCCCCTTTGGGCATTCTACCTCACATAAATGAAACAGTCCTCTTTGTATTTAGGGTTCTCACAGAAGGACTTGATGATGATGGTCATGTAGACTTCTGGCTTTTAGTCCATCAATGTTGGAGCATCGTGATGCTTTGAGTAGGTGGTGGTGGCGCAGGCCGCCACCACAAAGAAACCGGAAAAAGAAACAGAAGAGAGAGTAGGGGTCAGTACGGATTTTAGAGCCACTATGAATAGTTATTATGATGAACTGAACATACAGAGTATCAGGATTAAGTTAAAGTGAAGTTATGAAAAGGCCTTGTTAAAGTAATGTGTTTTCAGCAGTGTTTTAAAGTGCTCTACTGTATTTGCCTGGCGAATTCCTATTGGCAGACTATTCCAGATTTTAGGTGCATAACAGCAGAAGGCCGCCTCACCACTTCTTTTAAGTTTAGCTCTTGGAATTCTAAGGAGACACTCATTTGAAGATCTAAGGTTACGATTTGGAATATAATGTGTCAGGCATTCTGATATATAAGATGGAGCGAGATTATTTAAGGCTTTATAAACCATAAGAAGAATTTTAAAGTCAATCCTGAATGATACAGGTAACCAGTGTAGTGACATTAAAACTGGAGAAATGTGTTCGGATTTTCTTTTCCTAGTTAGGATTCTAGCAGCTGCATTCTGCACTCATTGCAAGTGATTTATGTCTTTTTTGGGTAGTCCTGAGAGGAGTGCGTTACAGTAATCTAGTCGATATAAGAGGTCTAACTTAAGTTTCTTAAGTGAAAAAATGCTGTCCTAGTGGTCTGATGAATATGCGATTTAAAATTCAGGTTACAGTCAACAGTTACCCCTAAGTTTTTTACATCTGTCTTGACTTTTAATCCTAATGCATCAAGTTTATTTCTGATAACCTCATTGAATCCATTATTGCCAGCCACTAAAATTTCAGTTTTCTCTTTATTTAGCTTGAGAAAATTATTATTCATCCATTCAGAAATACAAGTAAGACATTGTGTTAGTGAATCGAGAGAGTCTGGGTCATCAGGAGCTATTGATAAGTACAGCTGTGTGTCATCAGCTTAGCTGTGGTAACTCTCGTTGTGCCTCAAGATAATCTGACCTAACGGAAGCATGTAGATTGAAAAAAGCATCAGACCCAGGATAGAGACTTGTGGAACACCATATAGGATATCATGTGTTTTGAGTTATCAGTACCACAACTAACAAAGAATTTTCTCCCTGCCAGGTAGGATTCAAACCAATTTAAGACACTGCCAGAGAGGCCCACCCATTGACTAAGGCGATTTCTAAGAATGTTGTGATCAATGGTGTCAAATGCGGCACTCAGATCTAAGAGGATGAGAACAGATAAATGGCCTCTATCTGCATTCACCCGCAAATCATTTACTACTTTAACAAGTGCAGTTTCTGTGCTGTGATTTGTTCTAAAACCTGAGTGAAATTTATCAAGAATAGCATGTTTATTTAGGTGGTCATTTAACTGCATAATGACTGCCTTCTCTAGAATTTTACTTAAGAAGGGCAGGTTAGAGATGGGTCTAAAATTTTCAAAAGCAGAGGGGTCAAGATTATTTTTCTTGAGTAGGGGTTTCATTACAGCAGTCTTTAAAGACGAATTTATTATGTCAAGAGTATTATCAATTAGCACACCTGATACTTCTTTGAAAAAACTTGTTGGTATTGCGTCAAGGACGCAGGTGGAGGGTTTCAGTTGAGAGATTATTCTATGTAAATCAGGTAAATCTATCCTGGTGAAAGAATTTAATTTGTTTATAACAGAGTACTGAAGCTTAGGAGGTTCCGCAGTGTTGGGGAGATATGTTATTTCTAATATCATTGATTGTTTGATTGAAAAATACAGCAATAGCCTCACAGGTTTCACTGGAAGTATTTTGGAGGCATTCCATTGAGTTACCTGGGTTTAGCAGACGATCAGTCGTAGAAAATAAGACTCTGGGATTATGTTATAACAATGCTAGAAGATTTTTAACTGTCTTTTCAGGTACATCTATGTCAACAGCATCTCTCACTTTAGAATTAAATTTTTCCACCTTACTATTTACATTATCCTCGCCAATATAGTTATTATTATTATATAGCTGACTTGCTGTTGCTGCTGCTGCCGTGCCGCGTGATCTGCATGTCGCGCAGCACTTCGAACATTTAAAAGCCTGTACAGCAGCTGTCCTTTTGTCTCACTGCCTTGTCTCGCGAGATGTTAAAGTGTCTTTGAGAAAATCACGTCTTGACCCAAGATTTTTTTTTTTTATAGAGAGACAAATGTGGGGGAGTTATTCATTAGAACTTGTTATATTCTTTACATTCTCTATCTTAATTACTTTAATTCATATACTATAACACTAATGTTATTGTGTAATAAAACAGGGCAGCATTATGGCCCAGTGTTAACACAGTGGTTAACACAGTTACTTCAGAAGTCGAGAGTTCTGAATTTAAATCCTAGACCTGATATTGTGTGCATGGAGGTTGCATGTTCCCCTAGGGTCTGCATGGTTTTTCCACTCATATTACCCAGCCATGTACGTTAGTAGAACTGACGCAATATGCATAAGTGGGCCCAGCAATAACCTGTTATCCTGTCCCATTATGTTTCCTGTTGTAAGCCCCATGCTGCTGGAATAGGCTCTGGACCTTAATGTGGACTGAGAATATTTAGCAAAATGTTTTTTAATTGTTTAGTTCATTAAAGTGCATTCATTAAAAGAATCGTTAGAAGCCTGAAACAAAATCTGCAAAAAAAAGTTAAAAAACAGGTGGGCTGTGTTTTGTTCAACTGACCCATTTATACTCTGCTATCATGTCAGTAACTAGTAAATATAGAGGAAGACACATGTTGGCACTAAATATACAGCACATAATGCAAATTGTTCAATATTCATCAGAAAAGACGCACAGATTTCCTCAATTTGTTCAAACATTTTTATTCTTTTTTTGCCAGCACACGGTGTAGCCAAGTGACAATTTACTGTACCAGGGGTCCACAAGTTCAGTCCTGGGGTACCACTGTGGCTGCAGGTTTTCTTTCCAACCAGTTTCACAAATAAATGGTTTAGTCTTACTTCCAAATGATCTAAGTTTTTAATTTAATTTTCGTATTCTCTTATTTTATCTTTAGGAATATGTGCTTGTATATTTACATGTAAACAAATGTCAGATATTTGCATTTTTGCTTTTAACTTTTAAATGTTAGCTATCTTTTACCATATTCTTTTTAATTAACCTTTTCCTGTGGAGTTTACCTGTATCCAAATACTGGCAGGTTGTGATGAGCATCAGTTAGTAATTGTGTTCCTCCTGTTTTTTATGTTCAGCTTTTCCTTCCACATCCCGAAGACTTGTATGTTAGAGTAGCTGCTGATTCCAAATTCATCCTTTGTGAGCATGGGTGGGCTCATGAGTTGGCCCTGTACAGGGTAGCTTCTTGTCTTGCACCTTACACTGGCACCACTGGCTCTTTAAATCCTGAAATGGGTTAATCAGATTTTAATATGTACTCTTTGCTCTTTCTATTACATTGTAACAATAACTGTTCATCCATTATCTCTATTATACATTATTTGTCGCCTTTCAATCAAGTGATACTAAGTTAAGAATCTCTCACCTATAAGGTCAGATTTAATCATGGGGGTTTCAACCACGGAAAAATAAAAAGGGGCTTTACAGTGAGAGACCAGCTTTGTAGTGATGGCACTCAGGAAAAGCAGAATCTGCTGGATTGGATTAAGAGAGAGTGTGGAAAGGTCTAGGAGAAGGAAAATATGGGGTCAGAGCTGAATCTGGACAGAGGAGATCACTGAGAGGCAGTAGACATGAAAAAATTAGGGAGTGACAGAAGAATAGTTCCAAAACAGGGAGGAAGGTTCTGGGAACGTTTAGAGAGAAGATGTGACAGAAGGGGCCAGTGGAAAAATGCATTGCAAACCTTTAATGAGGTTTAATAAATAAGAGATGAAACAAATTAAACTGAATATTCTGTGTCTAGGGAATCCATTCCTGGGAATGAAACTGCTGTAGTTCCCGGGAAACCGGGAATGGTCAAGCTTGCATATATAGCGTGTAAAAGTGTAAAAATCGATCAAGAGATAACAGAGTTATAGTTGAAAATAACTAAGAGGCACAGTTTTTTGGCCCACTGTGTAGTGTGTTGCCGATTAATTCAGTTAACAACAAACCAGCTGCAGTCAGTCTCTCGGCTCCCACTAACACTGAGCACAGTGGACTGGAAGGAGTCTGCACTCTGCAGCTCACGAATGCCGGGACAGGGCAGACTTCATTGACGTCTGTCAGACAACAGCTTTGAACAGCAAATTGAAATTACAATGCATCAGTCTGTTGCATCTGCATTATCTGTGCCAAGAAACTTCCCATCATAGAATGATGACAACAAACTGGATGCATCAGTAAAAGCTGAAATGGTGGTGTTTCAGAGCAACGGCAAGTACGGCCGTTGTTTAGAACAAGTGTATCAGTATCTGATGACTGTGCCACCTACTTCAGTGGAGGCAGAGCATGCTTTCTCAGGCTGGTGTACTCTGCACGAACGTGTGCTCTCGCCTGGATGACCGGTCGCTGGACACGTTGTGCTTTCTACGCTCTTATTACTGCAACTAACTAGATCGGGGTGCACAATACATCAATTGTGATCGACCTGTAGATCGGAAAGGGAGTGCAGGTAGATCACGTTGCATTAAAAAAATTTTTTTTAAAAAATGTTAGTCTATCATATATACTCCTTATGGCATTTGCCTCTTGATTGACATACAGGGCAGCCAGTCTGATATCTCTTTTCTTCTAACACACTGTTAGAAAATAAACCACATGTAAGAAAATAAACCACTGTAAGAAAATAAACCACATGCACCCTGTGGACCCGGTCCAGACACAGACAGGCAGACATGTTGTTTTCAACCACCACACGTTTATTTACAACCATATTTACAAGTAATCAAGTGCAACACAAACCTCAAATGTCCCCAAAGTCCTGGCCAACACTAAGTGCCTTTCTTCGGGCTGCCTCCACACTCCTCTCGTGCCTCGTCCTTCTTCCACCCAACTCCAGCCTTGAATGAAGAGAGACGGCCCCTTTTTTCCGCTCCCAGATGAGCTCCAGGTTGTTCCCGGCATTCCCTTCTGGACACGCCCCAGTGTGGCAGAAATGCCGGCTGTTCTCCTGGAAGCTCTCCGGGTGTCCCTCTTCTTCTTCCCCCCAGCACTTCCTGGTGTGGCGGAAATGCTGAGGTCCAGGGTCCCCAAGGCATTGGGGCACCCCCTGGCGGTGACCACGGGTCCCTACAGGGTTGGGCTTCCAAGCCCTCTACCCGTGGCCCCCAAAGTAACCAGGATGGTGGCCCCCACGTGATCCCAGATGGGCACACGCCCACTTCCGGTCTTTCAAGGCGTCCCGGCCGGTTTGTCGCCCCTGGCATCCTCGACAACCCATACAATCAGATTGTGATTCAGACTACAAATGCCATGAATGTAATTACCCCGATCTACATGCTGTCAAATAAACGAACCACACGCCGTGGTGCAACGTGAAGAGGCTTCAACGCTGACATCCGAGGTTCGATCCATGAAAGGGGGTGCAGTGAGTGTGTACGCCTGATGAGCCCAGAATTAGGGTGAAACATGTGTCGCGTACTCTTTGCATTATTTGACAGTAAAACTATGCAATATATATATATATATATATATATATATATATATATATATATATATATATATATATATATATATATATATATAATTTTTAATGTAGGTAGATCATTTTGACCTGGTCACTTTAAAAGTAGCTCGCAAGCCGAAAAAGTGTGGGCACCCCTGAACTAGATACATGTACTTATATGGCAGCATGAACTGCTTGTAGATAAGGTTAGTCTTTTATTGGTGTCAACATATTGCAGTAATTTTATTAATGCAGGTTAGGTGCATTGGCGATTCTAAATTGTCCCTAGTGTGTGCTTGGTGTGTGTGTGTGTGTGTGTGTACCCTGCGGTGGGTTGGATCCCTGCCCGGGGTTTGTTTCCTGCCTTGCGCCCTGCGTTGGCTGGGATTGGCTCCAGCAGACCCCCATGACCCTGTAGTTAGGATATAGCGAGTTGGATAATGGATGGATGGATAAGTGTCGTCGTTCTGAAACCATTCACATATGAGATGCCCATGCACTGTGTCATCCCTGGAAGCCCAGGATTCCCGGGAATGACATGTGGGATTCCCAAATTCTCGGGAATGGATTCCCTATCTGTGTCACACATGTGTGTCAGAGGGTCACCATCTAGGTTCCTCCCAAATATGTAATACCACTGCAGGCCAAGAGTGGGTACTACCACTGACTATGTCATCTTCCTTTGCCACCACAGTGCTGAGAAACCACCCAGTGAGGGCAACTGGCTCTGCCCCTCCTGGTCCCAGGACCTTAAAGGCTCAGCTGCCCAGAAAGAGGCGACATACATTGACTGGAGAGAAGAGGAGAAGGAGTTCCATATAAACCTAGTAAAAGCTCCCAAAAGAAGCCTTGATAGGCAGTGACCTTATTTATTAGAAAGCCAGAGGAAGATATTTCTGTTTGTACTTGTGATGTTTATTTTTCAGTCTCACAATTAAACTGTGAAGGCCAGATTGACGCCCCAAAATTTATGTTGTCTTTTGACCTATCATTCCCTTGGACAACCACAAATGATCATTGGAGTTTATTTGAGGACAATGTGATATTCTCAAACATGGTAGTTCAGGATAAGGTAAGAGAATGGAAGATCACACTGCCACATTCAATTCACAGGCAAGGGCTTCAAGGAGGCTTTCCAAAATACAGATAACAGAGATGCCATTTTAATTTTTTATGTGACAAGAAGGAATGAGAAATAGCAAAAAGATAATGAGAAGGAAGGGGGACAAAAGTGACACACCACATGTCCTTAGAATGGATCCCAGTTAATGAAAAGGACAAAAGATGGAGAACCCAGGCCACAGTACCTAGAATATTGTGAATCATCAAAGATATCACCCAGAGAATTAATATCCTAAAAAACAAAAGAGGCAAAGATGGGAAGGAGTTGGGGTGTCCACCAATATATAGGGACTGAACAGTCCAGATCAGGGGTTCTTAACATTGGTCCTGGGGGCCCTCTGTGGCTACAGGTTTTTGTTCCAACCATCTTTAATTTTTAATTGGACTCGTGGGCTAATTAAGTGTTATGTTATTTGCCAAATTCTGTGTTTTGGGAGAAATTGAGAAATTAGTAAACTAAGTTTGGTTAAAAAAATAATATATATATATATATATATATATATATATATATATATATATATATATATATATATATATATTCTGCTCAAAAAATTAAAGGAACACTTTTAATCAGAGTATAGCATCAAGTCAATGAAACTTCTGGGATATTGATTGGTCAGTTAAGTAGCACAGGGGTTGTTAATCAGTTTCAGCTGCTTTGCTGTTAATGAAATTAACAACAGATGCACTAGAGGGCAACAATGAGATGACCCCAAAACAGGAATGGTTTAACAGGTGGAAGCCACTGACATTTTTCCCTCCTCATCTTTTCTGACTGTTTTTCACTAGTTTTGCATTTCGCTATGGTCAGTGTCACTACTGGTAGCATGAGGCTAAACCTGGACCCTACAGAGGTTGCACAGGAAATCCAACTTCTCCAGGATGGCACATCAATGTGTGTCATTGCCAGAAGGTTTGCAGTGTCTCCCAGCACTGTCTCAAGGGCATGGAGGAGATTCCAGGAGACAGGCAGTTAGTCTAGGAGAGCTGGACAGGACCATAGAAGGTCCTTAACCCATCAGCAGGACTGGTATCTGCTCCTTTGGACAAGGACAAACAGGATGAGCATTTCCAGAGCTCTACAAAATGACCTCCAGCAGGCCACTGGTGTGAATGTCTCTGACCAAACAATCAGAAACAGACTTCTTGAGGGTGGTCTGAGGGCCCAACGTCCTCTAGTGGGCCCTGTGCTCACAACCCAGCGCAGTGGAGCTCGATCGGCATTTACCATAGAATACCATATTTGTCAGGTCCACCAATGGCACCCTGTGTTTTTCACAGATGAGAGCAGGTTCACCCTGAGCACATGTGACAGACGTTGAAGGGTCTGCAGAAGCCATGGAGAATGTTATGCTGTCTGTAACATCATTCGGCATGACCAGTTTGGTGGTGGGTCAGTGATGGTCTGGGGAGGCATATCCATGGAGGGACGCACAGACTTCTACAAGCTAGACAAAGACACCTTGACTGCCATTAGGTATCAGGATGAAATCCTTGGACCCATTGTCAGACCCTACGCTGGTGCAGTAGGTCCTGGTTTCCTCCTAATGCACGACAATGCCCGGCCTCATGTGGCAAGAGTATGCAGGCAGTACCTGGAGGATGAAGGAATTGAAACAATTGAATGGCCTTCACGATCCCCTGACTTAAACCCAATAGAACATCTGTGGGACATTATGTTTCGGTCCATTAGGCGCCGCCAGGTTGCTCCTCAGACTGTACAACAGCTCAGGGATGCCCTCATACAGATCTGGGAGGAAATGCCACAAGACACCATCCGTCGTCTCATTAGGAGCATGCCCCGACGTTGTCAAGCATGCATACAAGCTCGTGGGGGCCACACAAGATACTGAAAAGCATTTTGAGTAGCAGAAATTAAGTTTTTGAAAAAATGGACTAGCCTGCCACATCTTCATTTCACTCTGATTTTAGGGTGTCTACACAATTGAGCCCTCTGTAGGCAGAAAACTTTTATTTCCATTAAAAGACTTGGCATCCTTTTGTTCCTAAGACATTGCCCTGTCGTTATTTGTATAGATATCCAACTTCATATTGAGATCTGATGTATCTAATGTGTTTCTTTAAAGTGTTCCTTTAATTTTTGTGAGCAGTGTATATATATATATATAGATCTTCAGCCTTATCGTTTCAGTGTCATTTATCGTAAGGGTTCCTTACAGGCCAACGCAGATGCTCTCTCTCGTGTCCACGACCTCTCAGTGCAGGTCGCCCGACCCGATGGGTCTGGGCTGAGGGGGGGGCCATGTCACACATGTGCGATTAGGAGGCAGTCAAAGAGCCTAAAGGTGAGTGAAACATCGCGAGATAGAGGGTTGTCACGTGGTACTTACCTAAATCTCTTTTGCTCAACAGAAAACCTGAAGAAAAATAAATTCCTCAACTTCCGACTTCCAAAATGGCCGCAATGACATCACTTCCGGCCAACCACGACGACGTCACTTCCGGCTCCATCAAACCACCTCACTTCCGTCTCATCGTTATGATGTTAATTCCGGTTCCTGTTTTCATGCCAACCATTTCCTGTCCCATAATCCTTTTCCCTATAAATCCGCCATTTTGTTGAAACTAAACTGTTCACTGTTTTGATTAAGACTCTGAATCATTTATTCTTTATTGTCTGGACGACAATATATGGGGACGGTCCCCAAACCTTTGTTTGTGTGTTGTGAAAAATTATTTGGACCAGAACATTCATTACAATATATACAGCGTGGTCCAGATCTAATTATGCATATTCAGATCGTCTGGATGACTTTGATTTATGCACAGACGATTCCAGTTCGGCGCGAAGACATTTCTTCAAGTCGTCAGTTCGCACATTTTTCAGATGATTTTCTATGTAATAAACTTAATAATTTATAGCGTAATGAAAATTGCATAATTTTGAAACGCATTTAATCCAATGCACAGTTTTTGGAGGGTCAGAGATTTTTCCAGCAGCATCACATCAGCTTCAACCCTGTACAGCGTGCCAGTCCATCGACTAACCTGTGCTACCTTGTGCCTGCAGGAGGAAGCCAAAACCAATGAAGAACCTGAAAAGGCCACGTAGTGAAAGCAGCAGTTTCTTTTCTCATCCAAAGTGCTGAGAAGATTCCCTATAAGAAACAAATGACCCCGCCCTTTCCAGTCTGAGTCCTATAAAAGACACCCGCTCCAGAAGATGGGGTCACCTTTGGACCACAGCTGACCATGAGACGGAGCTCAACCAAGCCAGACCTGCACTATTGAGCCAATGAATCTGTTGTTAGGCAACCATTGTCCACTATTTTGTGTTGTTTTGCACCTCTGTGCATCTGTTGTCTTTTGTGCTAAAGCCAACAAATTAAATAGGCTGACCTTGCTGATATCCCAACAATTTTTGAACTTTCTTGTGTCCACATTAGATATTCGTTTTTGAAATGTTATAGGAAAATTATAATATCCAGAAAAAAGAATCAAGCATCGTGGGGAGAAGGTACCAACTCTACAAAGACTGCAACCTAAGATACTGGATCAACACAGTAATAGCACTAACCTAATACTGAACCGTGACAACCTAATTTTGAAAGTATCTTTTTTTTTACAGTTAGACCAGTAATATATTCTCCTGTAGAAATCTTAAATTTTGAATATTAAAATAGAATTGTAAACCATGTGACTAACATCTTTTGATTTTGAAGAAATAATCTGAAGCCATGTTTATGTTCTAATATTGCAAAACATCCTATGAATTAAAAGTGTTTTTGGATTAAAATAAATAAGTAAAACTTACAGACTGAGATAAAACTGAACACTTTAGTTAGTATGACTTCAGGATTTTCAGTCAAGATTTTTCAGTATTATATTTAATTTCACAACAGAAAAGGAAAAACAATAAGAATGTGCTTACAAACCAGCACTTATTTTGGTAAAAAAAATCATTTCATAAATAGGAATTCTAAAGATATCTGAGGAAGAAATTGTGAAAACCTGGGCATCTCAGTTAAATGAAATGCACGATAACTGAATGCATGATAAAACGTCAGCAGTGAATTTTATTACGCTTTATGCTTCCTAGCTTTACAAGCCATTCATCTGAAGAAAATGATAGTTGAAGTCCACATTTGCTAATATAACTGTGTGCCATTTGGCTGTGCCTTAGAGTAAATGTGCACTGTAGCGATGGACAACCTGGGTAGGGAAAAAGATCTGACCATTTTATGATAATATGTGGAAAATAAATGGAAAAGAATGTTAATGTCTGGTATGTGAAATGCAGCATTTAAAAAAAATGTATAGCAATGCTGTTAATTCAGTTTTAAAGCTCATGAGGTCTTATAAAGTTGTTAAATTTCCTTTTACTGTCAGTTATAAGTTTCTGGAGGCTATAGCTTAACAGTTACATTGATTACTGTGGAACATTTCTGACAAGTTCAATACCAAATGTCTGATGATGCAGGTATTGACTTTTAAATCTCTCATTATGGCGATGTGTTCCTGGGAGTCGGCCTTTAGACTTAATCATCAAAATCCACCTTGATCTAGCAACTTGTCAGAGAGATTCTCCTACACAGCGGTGAGGAGCCCCTGAGGCTGCTGACTATGCAGATTCTCAACCTCAGTTTTTTATTTATCTTAATGAAGATGGCAGTGAAAATCCAAATATTTTGTTTATGTCTTATTTCAGAAGAGCATGGATACGTTTATAGCTATAACAGATTTTAGCACTTAAGAATAATCATCTTTTTCATTGAATTATCAGTTCAGTTGTAACTCGTCTTATTTTTATATAGTAATAAATATACCAGTTTACAAGCTATGTTACACATTTACAAATAAGAAACAAAATGACATTTAATAAAATGATCCACAATATGAAATGAGAGTAATAACAGTAGTAAATAGTAATGAATAAATGCAATAAGACCAGCTGGCAACAGTGTATAGGAAAAACAAAACCTACTGCCTATGCAGTTTCCAGAAAAAACTAATCTCTTATGCCTATGGTTATTAGGCAAAGGATCAATGTAGGTCTAGTAATCAAGGCTGACTGCATTCCAAAAGGTTAGCATTGCTCATATTGTCAAAATTCAGCAAAAATCTAATGCTGTCTCCCCCAGTGATATTATTAATGTTATAACATTAGTGAATAAGAGTGGCCTTTGGTTAAGGAAATCGATTCATACAGAGCTCAGGAGTCAAATATCCTTAGCACACATGTCATCTTCACTTTCTAGATGAATATGCCTCCAAACAGTATCACACAAGACAATAGATAACAGACATCCCCGACTCTGACACTACCTTATATGTTCATTCTCTCTCTAATTACATGGCCGGATGCAGGTCTGAAAAGAGCAATCATACTTTAACCTGTAGGAAGCAAAAGAGAGGAAATTCATGACAATAAGTCACATAATCAGTTCTTTTTCTAAGTATCTTGCTTTATTCATGTCCTGAAAGCACTTGATTTGTGTATATCAGGTGGCAGACACAGGATACAGTCAAAAACGCCCAATATGCATGAGCACTCAAAATGACCTGGTGGTATAAGGGAGCCAGCTGGCATAGGAAATGAAATCTCCCAGGGGCTGAGGCAGAAATGCCGTAACTATGGCAACTCCCGAAGTTAACAAGAACAAATATTGGCTGAAACTTACAAAAAGGTGTAAACCGAGTCTGTCAGAAAGCAATTGATCCCATAATATGCAAGCTAAATTCAACTTGGAACTCAGGTGCCTGTGCCTAATATGCTGTGTTTGTAAAAGCTAACACCAGGCAATCCATGAGAACCAGAGCATATAGTCTGGGCTATATAGTTCAACATTATATTATATTGTGGTGTGGAATCCATGTGCTTCCAGAAAAACACATTTAGATGTCTTTTACATTCTATTATTTTAGTAGGCTTTATTCCAGAGCTCCAGATCAGCTTACAAAATTACTACTACAACTTAATTACGTTTTTTCCCAGACTAAAATAATTATGCAGCTTTGAATTGTTTCATAAAAAGTCTAAAAAGTCTTTCTTGGCAAACAATACTGCACAGCACATAAACCACACAACTCAATTTCGATCTCACAGTTTGGGCACAGCAAGGCTCAGGTACTTGATTACAGTCCCACTAGAGCAAGTAATAGACATTCTCTGGCAGCCTTGTGGAGTGAGTCCAACTCCATGATCATCAGGCTTTACTGAATAGTCACCACTGATTCTAAATCTTTCTCATAGTTTAAAATTATCAACTGAAACTGCAGTTCACTTTGAAGGGGAGGGCAAGCATTTTGAGATTCTGTGACATTATTACCATAGAGGTGGGAAGTACTAGGGTGTTGTATCATGTTAGCCATTATGCATGTAGTGAGAGGTCAATCAAAATAACACCTTTTATTGGCTAACTAAAAAGATTACAATATGCAAGCTTTCGAGGAAGCTTGTTACAGCCTGCTTGAAGAAGGGGGCTGAGCTGCCTCGAAACCTTGCACATTGTAATCTTTTCAGTGACCCAATAAAAGGTGTCATTTTGCTTCACTTCTCATCACACAGATGTGGGAACAATAGGATTTGCTATGCTGTGTGTGTGAAGGAGTGAGAGAGAAAAAGAGAGAAAGAAAGATCAGGCCATGGAAATCAAGTGCTTGCCCTAAGTGTCTTGCCTGAGTGGCCAAATGAAGCAAAGATTTGAACTCCAGAATTGTATGCCTTAGACAACAGAAAGTAGATCTCCACTCTGTATTTACTGCCTAAAATCCTAGAGCTTTAGCAGTCCAAGCTACAATGTTCAAGGCTAGGTGACAGAAGTCTACTCTCGAGGAAACTGCACTTGTCCTGCTTTCTAACAGCAAAAGCACATGATTAGTAAAGGCCCTTGGGCTCAGCAATGCAGAATCCAGTGTAGACGTCTGTGAATTTTGACACTGGTGTTCTGAAGTAATTCTAGAGAAACATGGGGTAAAGTTAAATTGCTCAGATTAGTTAGGAGTATAGATTTGAGAAAAATAGTGATTGTGACTGTCTCACAGGGGTAAAGTGGAAACAAGAGTGGGGAGGCAAAGGGCCAAAGAGGAGTCTTTGAGAGACTGGCTCACCATTTCCTCACCTTAAATTATACACTCACCTAAAGGATTATTAGGAACACCATACTAATACGGTGTTTGACCCCCTTTCGCCTTCAGAACTGCCTTAATTTTATGTGGCATTGATTCAACAAGGTGCTGAAAGCATTCTTTAGAAATGTTGGCCCATATTGATAGGATAGCATCTTGCAGTTGATGGAGATTTGTGGGATGCACATCCAGGGCACGAAGCTCCCGTTCCACCACATCCCAAAGATGCTCTATTGGGTTGAGATCTGGTGACTGTGGGGGCCATTTTAGTACAGTGAACTCATTGTCATGTTCAAGAAACCAATTTGAAATGATTCGAGCTTTGTGACATGGTGCATTATCCTGCTGGAAGTAGTCATCAGAGGATGGGTACATGGTGGTCATGAAGGGATGGACATGGTCAGAAACAATGCTCAGGTAGCCCGTGGCATTTAAACGATGCCCAATTGGCACTAAGGGGCCTAAAGTGTGTCAAGAATACATCCCCCACACCATTACACCACCACCACCAGCCTGCACAGTGGTAACAAGGCATGATGGATCCATGTTCTCATTCTGTTTACGCCAAATTCTGACTCTACCATTTGAATGTCTCAACAGAAATCAAGACTCCTCAGACCAGGCAACATTTTTCCAGTCTTCAACTGTCCAATTTTGGTGAGCTCGTGCAAATTGTAGCCTCTTTTTCCTATTTGTAGTGGAGATGAGTGGTACCCGGTGGGGTCTTCTGCTGTTGTAGCCCATCCGCCTCAAGGTTGTGCGTGTTGTGGCTTCACAAATGCTTTGCTGCATACCTCGGTTGTAACGAGTGGTTATTTCAGTCAAAGTTGCTCTTCTATCAGCTTGAATCAGTCGGCTTATTCTCCTCTGACCTCTAGCATCAACAAGGCATTTTCGCCCACAGGACTGCCGCATACTGGATGTTTTTCCCTTTTCACACCATTCTTTGTAAACCCTAGAAATGGTTGTGTGTGAAAATCCCAGTAACAGAGCAGATTGTGAAATACTCAGACCGGCCCGTCTGGCACCAACAACCATGCCACGCTCAAAATTGCTTAAATCACCTTTCTTTCCCATTCTGACATTCAGTTTGGAGTTCAGGAGATTGTCTTGACCAGGACCACACCCCTAAATGCATTGAAGCAACTGCCATGTGATTGGTTGATTAGATAATTGCATTAATGAGAAATTGAACAGGTGTTCCTAATAATCCTTTAGGTGAGTGTAATTGATGTGCAGTTTAGTGTAAATATACTATGTATATATTGTCAAGCATGCATGTCTGGGACCTCATGCATAACGCCGTGCGTAGAATTCGCACTATAATATGACGTAAGCACAAAAGCCGAAATGTGCTTACGCACAGAAAAATCCAGAAGCATAAATCTGTGCGTTCGCCAACTTCCGCGTTCTTCCGCTACATCAATTACGGTCACCGTGAAAAGTAACGCTCGTGCTGCCCCACCCCAACTCCTCCCAGAATTGCACCTCTTTGAATATGCAAATCAATATAAATAGTCCTTAAGCTCAGCCTTCTTTGAAAAGACAATGGGAAAAATAGAATTTCAGCGAATACCAAGGGGAGGCAAAGAAAAACGTACTATTTGTTGGTTTAAACAGTGGTATAAACAGCAAAAGGAAGTTGCTCGAATAACATAGCGTGTCAGAGAAACTCGAAAGCTCAAGTTCACAAAGTTGCACAGTGCCAGAAATAAAAAAGTTGTCACATATCAAAGTCGCCATAAAAAGGCAAGTCGTAGCCCACCGTCTGAGTGTCATATGAAAGCTTATTAGGGTACAGAGAAAAAAAAAAAAGCACGAAATGTCAACTTTAATCTCCGCTTTAATCACATAGTTTATTTTGTCATTAAAGTAGAACATCATAAACTTCACCTTAAAACCGTTTAATTTACTAGTTTCTCAAATCCCATCGTAACTAAAGTAGCACGTTAAATGCTTTGTTTTGTATTTGATCTTCTATGTGCTCTATGTGTGTGAATCACTACCTGCTTCTTAAACCATCTTTCTCTTCCTCCGAAAGAACATAGAATACATTACATTCGTTATATTACAGCTCTCTGAATAACTAAAATACTGAGATGTATACGTGATATCATTTTCATGATGATATGAGTTAAAGCATGTTATTAAACATGGGAACACGGTGGCGCAGTGATTGTGCACGACCTTCGATGAAATAATTTATTGCAGCAGTACGTCTCTTTCAAACGTACTAAACTCCAATTCCTGTCCTTCCTTTTCTTTCTCCAAATACCCATTCACCACACAATCAGCTCTGTAATAAACGTTAAGCCTTCTGTAAGCTTATAACGCCGATTCTTCAAAACTTTTAAGGAACATTGAAATATCTTCATAGTACATGTTTAATTCACGCCAGTCCCAGTGAAGCATACAGTTTGAGGCAGGAACAATCCGTTAACAGAGTGTCAGATCCTTACTAGCGTAGTGACACCGTGTCCTTTAATTATTAACAATATAGATTATTTAAATTAAGTTAAAAGTTTTATCTGTATAATATAATAAACATATTTTGCTGCATTTCATCTTAAAAATGATAATGTCATCATATGTAAATACGTGCGTTATAAAGTGGCTCAGGTTGTGCAATATTATAACTGTATCACAAGTTTACAGTGAGGTGATTGTACTTATAAGTACAACAGTTCTACAAGGAGCACTAGATGGCCTGATTGAGTGCGTTTAGAGCTCTTGGGATGAAACTGTTTCTGAACCGCGAGGTCCGTACAGGAAACGTTTTGAAGCATTTGCCGTGTGAGCAGCAGTTCAAATAGGAAGCATGGCTGAGGCAGCGTATACTTGATGCTGTATACCGATAATTCTCTTTCCGATTAGCTGCTCCGAGTGGTGCAGTGAGAGTAATATGGAAAAAGATGATCCGCTGTGGCAACCCCTTACGGGAGCAGCTGAAAGAAGAAGAAGAAGGTGCAGTGAGAGTAACAATGCTAAAGCAGCTATGGTATTTAGAATAGTCTGACCATTCTGTGGACCATTATATTGTTACAGGTTAATTACAATCAGATGCCTTAAACTAATAAACAATATGTGGTTAATTTCAGTGTATTTATAAAGCCGCATCAGAGATGTGCATCTGAAAAAGAAAGATAAACCACACAGGAACAGTAGCATTGCTTTGGCGCTGGGTGCCGCCAGTCTGCAAAACCAAGCCAAGAACTTGCGTACGACAGGGTATGAGGTACCGTGGAAATGTGCGTAGCTTTACGCCAAGTTTAGGTTTTATACATTGCGATTTGAACATGGAAATGTTCATATGCAACATTTCTGTGCGTATGCACTATTTATAAATGAGGCCTCTGGTGATTGCCTTCCTGGCTCTGGTGAAGTAAGCAGTTCCATGGCAGGACAAGAGGGGGCACTGACGCTAACATTAATTTATCTGTCCTTCTCCACAGGCCCAGGAGTATGACTCACCTTGCACCACCTGCCACTCAGAGTGTCAGCCTTATAAAGATAGCCTATGCACTGAATGTGGCATCAGATACCCAACTGACACTTGTGAAAGACAGAGCTCCTGAATGCTTGCCCATGTGATTTAAGCCTCATATTGCTTTTCTTTTTGAGCTGTCTATTTTTTGTTAATATTTAAAGGGGTGGTCAGGGAGGCACCCTAACCTTTCCTTGCCATCTAAAGTCATCTGCTTTCCCAGCCACCATTACAACACACATACACACAAACACACACAAGTTAGTGAAGTCATCAGGCACTCATTTCACTCGACCACATATTATGGGCTTGGCCCACATGCAGACCACATTGGGAAAAAATCTTTGCTTACGTTTCCTTGGAAGCAGAGTCACCCTCACAGCAGTACTCTGAGTATGATTCAATGAGATAATGTTGAATAATTTAAAAATCTGTGAAGATGTCTTATAGTACAGTATATTGTATCCGTGTCCTCTCATCGTTTTTCATTGGCAGAATCTTGATCAACCCATTAAAACATATTGGGAAAATGACATACTATTCTATTTAAAACAAAAAAATAACAATTTGAAAAATTGTGGAAAGTTTGTTTAGAAATTATATGTTTTTCTTACATAAGTATGCTGGACCTTTGTCAGCCTAGATACTTCACTTTCTGCGAGAGACTACTAAATGTTAGGTTATTCAGATTCACAGCTTCCCTAATGGGTTGAGGATTTTGTTAAAACTGAATTTGATATAAAGCTTGGTATTATTTAATGTTTTCCTTACATTATTTCTTTGCATTGATGTTTTATTTATATAAGCTTCACCAAGTCAAATTGGTCAGGCTCACTTAAAAGCTGTACCGTCATCAAAAAGACAGTACCGTTTTTACTTTATTATTTTTGTTATCCAAACTTTTGCTAGAGTATATGTACTAAGATCTATGATTGTGTATGATATTCAGTGCCTGCCTCTTACCAAAGCACTTTGGTGTTAACTTAATGAAGCCAGCTAGAAAGGTTCAGCTTCTTTGGTGATAAAATCTGCATCTGAAAAAATGATGTTAATTCTATTATTGTTTAACACAATTTTTATTGCACATTTCATAACACTTAAGGCATTCAACCAAACAAATACTGGAATTGCAATACCAGATAAAAATACAAAATACGGTGATGTAGACGGCTAGCATGTTTCTTCAAACAAGAAGATTATTCAGTTGCTATAAGCATGCTTTTCTGAAAATACCATACAATAGTTGATAATGAGTTACAAGAATCATTTTCCAGTGAATAATTTTAACTGAACAAGCATTTTTTAAAGTTTTCTTCTTTATTTATTGCACTTCTATCGTTCTGTTGTAATTCAAATCGTGATTCCACTTCCTTATTTTAAACCCAGCTCTGGCTGTGAACCTGACATGAATGGTCTCAATAAAATCCCATAAATGACATGCAGTGAGGAATTGTAATTGAGCCTACCTTTATTACCTATTCCACAACAAAACAGGATTTAATATGCACAGCATTCGGAGCTTAATGTCAGGAACATAAGCAGAATATAGCACTGAGATTCCAAGCAAGCAGAATGAATGTGGTAAAGCAGCGAATTTTGCTGGAACAAGTTCATTTAATTTTAGAAATGCCTTGCTACACTCTTCATTTTACTACGTTTTTTTTTGATATTGGTTGCACAGATAGCTACTGCCTCCAGTGTTCTGGGTTCAGACCCTTTACACATGGCTTACTGTGTGTAGCTTGTATATATTCTTCATGTACTGTATGTGGAGCATTACCCTCCTACATTACCAATATAGATATGAAATGTATCAATTGGCAGTTCCAAACTGGCCCAGTGTGCATGTGGGTATTTGAGAGGTCCCTGCAGTGGACTGGATCACCTTTAAGAAATAATTCCTGCTTTATACTTGATGATGTGCAGATAGGCTCACATGACCCTGAGCTGGATGAAATGGGTTTGTGAATCTAATTGTAAAAATGTCCTCTGCATCTGGACCCAGCCTGCTCTTAAATGTTTTTGTTGATATTTCTTAAGAATGTATGCAGGAGAAAATTGGGTGAATGACATCTTTTATTGGCTAACTACTGTAAATAGATTACAAATGCAAGTTTTCCAGGCAGCTAAGGCCCTTCATCAGGCAAGGTGTATTAGGGCTGTGTAACTGATTTTTTTGAACCTCAGCTCTATCTTGCCTTTAATTTTTGGATACTGTATTAGGTATGTATGTAGGGCGGCACGGTGGTGCAGTGGTAGCGCTGCTGCTTCGCAGTTAGGAGACCCGGGTCCGCTTCCCGGGTCCTCCCTGCGTGGAGTTTGCATGTTCTCCCCGTGTCTGCGTGGGTTTCCTCTGGGCGCTCCGGTTTCCTCCCACAATCCAAAGACATGCAGGTTAGATGGATTGGCGATTCTAAATTGGCCCTAGTGTGTGCTTGGTGTGTGGGTGTGGGTGTGTTTGTGTGTGTCCTGTGGTGGGTTGGCACCCTGCCCTGGACTGGTTCCTGCCTTGTGCCCTGTGTTGGCTGGGATTGGCTCCAGCAGACCCCCGTGACCCTGTATTCGGATTCAGCGGGTTAGACGATGGATGGATACTGTATTAGGACTCAGTTTCTGTATTTCACATTGCCTTTCAAGCAACTGTTTGGGTTCTTCGGAGCTTTGTGCCTGCACAGGCTTTTGTGAAAATAAACCTTTTATTTTTATCAAGATTTGTCTCTGCCCTTTGGAATTCTAGTCGGGGTATTTTGACGATGTTTTCCCCCTCTAGTGGGCAACATTGGGAGTGTATTTGCAGCTCTCCTTTTTAGAACTCAGCCCACTTCATGGCAGGTCAAAGATGGCACCACCATGGCATAGGATAAAGGTGAGGTTATCTTTAAGCAGAATTCCAAGAGAAAGGCAGTTACAGAGCACCTCTACATGCTGATGAAAGGTTACGGAGGTTGCCAAGAATCTTTACAGCCTCTTTGTGCCTTAGAAGTAAAATATCCAGGGGAATATATCGAGACAGAAACTGCTCGAAAGACAGCAAAGAGGTAGAATGGCAACCTTTGTTGAAGGCAAGATAGAGCTGAGGTTCAAAAAAATCAGTTACACAGTCCTAATGCAAGAATCCAAGAGTTGAAGTCAAAACAAAGCACAGGGTTGAAAATCCGGAAAACACAAAGCAAAGCAAAAGCACAGTAATTCACCAAATCACTCTCCACTTCGGCGCATTCAATAGGATGACAGGAACCATGGGGGGCCCTCCCTTGAATAGGGTGGAGGGCCTCTCCTGGCGGTGATAGGCAGGTGGCCCTGCCCCTTATGGGACCACCTACAAAGCACAAGGGATGTAACTAAAGCCATTCCCCTTTCCCAATATACAATTAAAAAGATGTGCATCATAAATGAAATAAGTAAATTGCATAACATAATGAAAAACAACAAGAAATGACACTTTGAACCCCACCCTGGGGAGACATGCTGGCTGAAACATGACTTGACCATAGCAAATCCTTGCACATCAGTCTGCCTGTTCTAATTTCTGTAAAGTTTATTTTTCCCCCTGTTTAAGTGTTTGACATTTGATTCTGGTAATCAAATCCTAACTTTGATCATGGTCATGTTGTGGCAACTTCTGCTTGATAGCTTCTTGCAAACTCTTAAAATAGTAAAGCAGCCAAATTCCAGATGGCTGGCATGAAGGATCTAGGCTCAAAGAGTTTATGAAAATGTTGGCTGCTATCTGTAGCTTTTTGCTGAATCCATGGTGGTCTTCAATGCTTCCAAACAAGATAAATCATTGATCCCAAAGTACGTCATAGTAGAAAGCGGCATCCTGCTGCTTTTCAGTGGGTGGCCATGGAAAGAAATTCATCATTACTTAATTACTCAGCAACTGGCATGCTTCTTATGGATCATCAGCTATTCAAATGATTTTCAGAGTCTTGGCTAAAACTGCCACAACCGTAGTGACTCACAAGCATCAATGATTTTTTTTAAGCCATGCACTGTATTAGTCATCTTTAATCCAACGAAAGTGGTGTTTTCACATTTACTAATATTCCATCATGAATGAATTCTGTGAATAAGCCCCTCATGGAAATATGGGATACCATTACGTTCTGGCCTACATATATTTTAATAACTAACACATTAAGATTAGCTCTTTAGTTTTCAGTAAATCTGATCTGTGCCCATTTTTTTAATTCAGTTTGTCTATTTCCTTATAAAACACATGACTAGTCTCTGTTATATTCTGCATCTTTTATGATTAGTGAAGAAGACAGAGCTTTAGTTTTTTAAAATACCTTTCTTATTAATTTAATCTTCAACTCCAGACCAAAGTCATCAGAAGAAAGTTTGTGTGTTTGTTCATCAGCAAGCCCTACAATGCATGTTGTCTCTTTGCTCCATTATTATGTCCTTTCCTAAATTTTTTCTACCCCAGAAAAAAAAACCAGAATGAGATGATGGAAGTAAGGAATAAAGGAGGGAGTGAAGCCACAACATTCTTGATGTTCTACTTCTGCTTGTTTCAGTGCATCACCCCTTTGAGTAGTTTCTGTCTATTTATACAAATTAAATCTTAAGAATCACAAATTTTATCTCCAGTTTATTGCCACAGTTTACTCGACCTCTCTGTGTGAATGTTCTGGATGCACAAGGAAAAAACCTACACAAAAAGGGATTGGAAACTGTAGGTACCTCAGAACCTGTTCTGCTCTATTTGTATGAAGGAACCAATACAGTAAAGTCACAGCCACAGTGGACGGAATATAATCCATGTTTAAGATGTCTGATGTGAACAAGCAGAAAGCAGAGGAATGATCACTTCTAGCCATCTCTTGAATGGGACATTTGTAAGGGAGTAGAGGAACATGGAGGGCAGTTTGTTAGATGTCTATCTTGAAGCAGGGCTTCATTTTAGCTGCTAGTCTTGCAACCCTGTGGGAGATTCAGACACTTGTAAAGTGTTCCCTAACTGAAGAGATGGCTACAACTTTAGGGAAAACAAAAATACAGCCATCTACATGACTGGAATTAATAACGTAATGGTAGCTTTATGCACTAGTGAACACAGAAAAAACACTCTCATTGACTTTCTATCACATAATGTTGGACAATTCATGAATTATTAAAAACATTTGCAAAACATGCCCAATCTAGTAAAAGTGAATTGAACCAAAGTATATGACATTGCAAAAAAAACCCAGCATGAAATACATATTCCAGTGGGAATTAAACAGAGTGAACAGGAGCTTTCATTACAAAATTTCAATCTGAAAGAAAGTATCAAAGTTTTGGATATGCTCTACTGGTTTGAAGTGTAATCTATGAAGTTTATTTCAAAGCCATTAATAAGCTGACAGAGTGAAACTTGCAAAGAAGATGGACAGAAACATGTGAAAGGATGACCCAGGCAGGCTATTTTAAAATACTAATGTTTGCTAAGTGACCAAGGGCCACTGCCTGCAGAAGCCATGAGTGACTAGAACAGGGGAAGGTGTTATTTGGGCACAATCCAGAAATAACATAGACAGCTCAGATGGCAGTTGCCCATACCTGGCAAGGTTCATAGCATATTGTATAAATATGTAAATATGTGAG